>NC_079189.1:256080850-256446092 GCF_029499605.1 Hyla sarda
CTCAGTGATTCCAACCCATGTGCCTCCAGCTGTTGCAAGACTACAACTCCCAGCATGTACGGTCTGTCAGTGCACTCTGGCAGTTGTAGTTTTGCAACAGCTGGAGGCACACGGGTTGGAACCACTGAGTTAGAAAACAGACTCTAGCTCAGTGTTTCCCAACCAATGTGCCTACAGCTGTTGCAAAACTACAATTCCCAGCATGCCCGTACAGTCAGGGATGCTGGGCGTGTAGTTCTGCAATATCTGGCCCTTCATATGTTGCAGAACTACAACTCCCAGCATGCCTGGACAGTCTGGGCATGCTAGGAGTTATAGTTATGCAACAACTGGGGAAGAACAGTGGCCTCCAAACTGTAGCCCTCCAGATGTTGCAAAACTACAACTCCAAGCATGCCCCGACTGTCCAGGCATGCTGGGAATTGTAGTTCTGCAACATCTGAAGGGCCAGATATTGCGGAACTACACGCCCAGCATCCCTGACTGTCTGGGCATGCTGGGAGTTGTAGTTTTGCAACATCTGGAGGGCTACAGTTTGGAGACCACCATATAGTGGTCTCCAAACTGTGCCACTTTCGATGTTGCAAAACTACAACTCCCAGCATGCCCAGACAGCCTTTGGCTGTGTGGGCATGCTGGGAGTTGTATTTTTGCAGCTTTTAGAAGGCCACAGTGTTGAACACTTATCGCGATCTTCATTGCAGCCTTCTCAGCCGCACTTTCCGACCCCCGCTCCTCCTGCTCGTGCCGCTGCTCCAGGATGCCGCCTCCGCCGCCTCCTCCGGTCTGGGTAAGCCGGGCCATGTCTCCCACCTCGCCGCCCGTGTTCCCCCCGCTCTGTACCGACTTCGATCGGTGCGCAGAGCGGGCCGAAATGAACTCTAACCCCCCGCCCCCCTCCTGCCATTGGTGGTCAGCCTGACCGACCAATGGCAGGGGATTGGAGGGGGTGGCAACATTGCCACCTCGCTCCTATGCTTTAGGCTGGTCGGAGCGGTCTCTGACAGCTCCGATCAGTCTTATTTTCCGGGAGATCGGGTCACCAGTGACCCGATTTGACCGGATCGCGGCAAATCGCAGGTCTGAATTGACCTGCGATTTGCTGCGATCGCCGATATGGGGGGGGGGGGTGTCTCAGGACCCCCCCTAGGCATTGCCACGGGATGCTTGCTGATAGATATCAAGCAGGCATCCCGGTCCGATCACCGCCCGGCGAGCGGCAGTGATCGGAAATGCCGAGGGCGTATGGATACGCCCTCTGTCCCTTAAGTGACGGGACGCGAGGGCGCATGCATACGCCCTTCGTCCCCAAGGAGTTAAATAGAAATAAAACATATACGTAAAGACCTCCTCATGACCTCGATCGCAGTCATTGGCCGGTAAATTTTGACATGCGAATCACGGCGCTCACGGGCCAGTTTGCTTCCAGGGGCACGGAAGATAAGGATGATGTAAATGTCTCTGAAAATGTCAGAGGGTCAGCCTGTGATTTTTCATGTGACAAATTTAGACACAAAAAAAGTCTAAATGGTTTGATTCCCCTTGGAGAGAGTGTTAGGGGAAAAATATACCCTCTAGCTGTTGCATGACTACAACTTCCAGCATGCCCTTTGGACAGCCAAAGGACATGCTCAGAGTTTTATTAGTCTGCCACCTGCCCCTATACCTGCTGATCAATAATTGTTACTGATCAGCAATAAATGAAATAATAAATGAAATAGAGTAACGCTCCTTTCACATTGCCGTTAGTGCGGTTAGTGCAAGCAACGTATTTTCCTCCCGCTATATTCGGCCACAATAACAGGAGTTCTAACGGACGCTAGTGGAATCCCACTCAAGTGAATGGGATCCTCTTTGCCCGTTATGACTCCCGTTAGGCTCCGTTACAATAACGGACATTAAGGGCAGTTAAAGTGGGGGCAAAAAAAAACTTAATGTCCGTTTGTAACGGAACCACTTACATAGTGTGAAAGAAGCCTAAGGGGGAGATTTATCAAAAACTCTCTGAAGGTAAAGTCGCGGAGTTTACCATAGCAACCAATCAAATCTTTCTTTTTTAATAGGCGTCTGAAAAATGAGTCATCTGATTGGTTGCTATGGGCAACGTTTCCTCTGGACAGGTTTTGATAAATCTCCCCTATAACACTACATTTACACACACCTTTTATACGGTTACTCTCTCCCCACATAAAAAATTAGCCCGTAGGCAGGGGCCCCATCAGGGGGGTACAACCGGTACCCGGCGCCTTTCATTTTTTGTTTTTATGGCTCCAGTGGAGCAGCCGCTATACACAGTTAGCATAATGAAGGTGCAGTTCGCAGGCACGTCCGCTGCGCTATAATCGGCATGCCCCACCATCTCAGAAGCGCTGCCTGCTGGGGAGGAGCTGAAGCGTACCGGATGAATAGGCCTAGACACCTTGGAGAAGAGCCTACCCCTGAGCTGAAGGCACCCGGCCAACCGTGAGGGTACATAGTAGTATAAGCATGGGTGGGGTGGGTTCCAATGGAGTGTTGGTGTAAATACGGAATGACAGTGACAGGCAGCTGGGTCCTGGGGACTGAGGTCTGCAATTATATGGGAGCAACTGTTAGCATGTGGTTATATGGGGGTATAGTTGTCGTAGGGCCCCTCTTTGCAGACAGTTGCTCCCATATAGTTGTAGGTCACAGTCCCCAGGTATGTCGCCATCTGAGAGGGGCCTACAACAACTATATTAACTAAATGAACTAACTCGTATAAATTGGGTGTACCTGTACAGCAGTATTTCCCAACCAGGGTGCCTCCAGCTGTTGCAAAACTACAACTCCCAGCATGCCCAGACTGCCTTTGGAACATGAATATGAACTATATGCCTCTGGAACTTGGAAATGAGAAATGTGGACAGGGCCAGGGAGGAGACAAATGAAAGGGGTGACTGATGGCCATCATGGGAGAGGGGGGGTGGTGATTATGAATTAAGTGTGCCTAACTATGGAAATCAGAGATGTGAATAAGGCAGAGGAAAAAGAAAGGCGTGATGGCCATCATGGAGGGGGGCGGAAATGTGACACGAGGTGGAAGGGGGTGGAAATGTGACACGAGGGGGGGGGGGGCGGAAATGTGACACGAGGGGGGGGGGGGGGGGGCGGAAATGTGACACGAGGGGGGGGGGGGGGGGCGGAAATGTGACATTGTGGAATTGACATAAAAGGGTTGATGTGAAAAGGGGGGCTGCCCGGGCTTGCTGGGAGTTGTAGTTTTGAAACCTCTGGAGGTCCGCAGGTTGAAGACCACTGAGTGCGGATAGTTCACTCGAGTATAAGCCGAGGGGGGTGTTTTCAGCACGAATCGTGCTGAAAAACTCGGCTTATACTTGAGTAAATAAACAGGTAAATGCCAGTGCGTCATCCACAGGTAAATGCCAGTGCGTCATCCACAGGTAAATGCCAGTGCGTCATCCACAGGTAAATGCCAGTGCGTCATCCACAGGTAAATGCCAGTGCGTCATCCACAGGTAAATGCCAGTGCGTCATCCACAGGTAAATGCCAGTGCGTCATCCACAGGTAAATGCCAGTGCGTCATCCACAGGTAAATGCAGTGCGTCATCCACAGGTAAATGCCAGTGCGTCATCCACAGGTAAATGCCAGTGCGTCATCCACAGGTAAATGCCAGTGCGTCATCCACAGGTAAATGCCAGTGCGTCATCCACAGGTAAATGCCAGTGCGTCATCCACAGGTAAATGCCAGTGCGTCATCCACAGGTAAATGCCAGTGCGTCATCCACAGGTAAATGCCAGTGCGTCATCCACAGGTAAATGCCAGTGCGTCATCCACAGGTAAATGCCAGTGCGTCATCCACAGGTAAATGCCAGTGCGTCATACCACAGTAAATGCCAGTGCGTCATCCACTAGGTAAATGCCAGTGCGTCGTCCACAGGTAAATGCCAGTGCGTCGTCCACAGGTAAATGCCAGTGCGTCGTCCACAGGTAAATGCCAGTGCGTCGTCCACAGGTAAATGCCAGTGCGTCGTCCACAGGTAAATGCCAGTGCGTCATCCACAGGTAAATGCCAGTGCGTCATCCACAGGTAAATGCCAGTGCGTCATCCACAGGTAAATGCCAGTGCGTCATCCACAGGTAAATGCCAGTGCGTCATCCACAGGTAAATGCCAGTGCGTCATCCACAGGTAAATGCCAGTGCGTCATCCACAGGTAAATGCCAGTGCGTCATCCACAGGTAAATGCCAGTGCGTCATCCACAGGTAAATGCCAGTGCGTCATCCACAGGTAAATGCCAGTGCGTCATCCACAGGTAAATGCCAGTGCGTCATCCACAGGTAAATGCCAGTGCGTCATCCACAGGTAAATGCCAGTGCGTTCATCCACAGGTAAATGCCAGTGCGTCATCCACAGGTAAATGCCAGTGCGTCATCCACAGGTAAATGCCAGTGCGTCATCCACAGGTAAATGCCAGTGCGTCATCCACAGGTAAATGCCAGTGCGTCATCCACAGGTAAATGCCAGTGCGTCATCCACAGGTAAATGCCAGTGCGTCATCCACAGGTAAATGCCAGTGCGTCATCCACAGGTAAATGCCAGTGCGTCATCCACAGGTAAATGCCAGTGCGTCATCCACAGGTAAATGCCAGTGCGTCATCCACAGGTAAATGCCAGTGCGTCATCCACAGGTAAATGCCAGTGCGTCATCCACAGGTAAATGCCAGTGCGTCATCCACAGGTAAATGCCAGTGCGCCATCCACAGGTAAATGCCAGTGCGCCATCCACAGGTAAATGCCAGTGCGCCATCCACAGGTAAATGCCAGTGCGCCATCCACAGGTAAATGCCAGTGCGCCATCCACAGGTAAATGCCAGTGCGCCATCCACAGGTAAATGCCAGTGCGCCATCCACAGGTAAATGCCAGTGCGCCATCCACAGGTAAATGCCAGTGCGCCATCCACAGGTAAATGCCAGTGCGCCATCCACAGGTAAATGCCAGTGCGCCATCCACAGGTAAATGCCAGTGCGCCATCCACAGGTAAATGCCAGTGCGCCATCCACAGGTAAATGCCAGTGCGCCATCCACAGGTAAATGCCAGTGCGCCATCCACAGGTAAATGCCAGTGCGCCATCCACAGGTAAATGCCAGTGCGCCATCCACAGGTAAATGCCAGTGCGCCATCCACAGGTAAATGCCAGTGCGCCATCCACAGGTAAATGCCAGTGCGCCATCCACAGGTAAATGCCAGTGCGCCATCCACAGGTAAATGCCAGTGCGCCATCCACAGGTAAATGCCAGTGCGCCATCCACAGGTAAATGCCAGTGCGCCATCCACAGGTAAATGCCAGTGCGCCATCCACAGGTAAATGCCAGTGCGCCATCCACAGGTAAATGCCAGTGCGCCATCCACAGGTAAATGCCAGTGCGCCATCCACAGGTAAATGCCAGTGCGCCATCCACAGGTAAATGCCAGTGCGCCATCCACAGGTAAATGCCAGTGCGCCATCCACAGGTAAATGCCAGTGCGCCATCCACAGGTAAATGCCAGTGCGCCATCCACAGGTAAATGCCAGTGCGCCATCCACAGGTAAATGCCAGTGCGCCATCCACAGGTAAATGCCAGTGCGCCATCCACAGGTAAATGCCAGTGCGCCATCCACAGGTAAATGCCAGTGCGCCATCCACAGGTAAATGCCAGTGCGCCATCCACAGGTAAATGCCAGTGCGCCATCCACAGGTAAATGCCAGTGCGCCATCCACAGGTAAATGCCAGTGCGCCATCCACAGGTAAATGCCAGTGCGCCATCCACAGGTAAATGCCAGTGCGCCATCCACAGGTAAATGCCAGTGCGCCATCCACAGGTAAATGCCAGTGCGCCATCCACAGGTAAATGCCAGTGCGCCATCCACAGGTCCCAATTTGTCAGGATGTAATTTTCTCTACATTGTTTGGCAAATTTTACGGAATATAACGTTATCGATAAATAATATTATTCTAAAGTTTTTGTTTTATTAGTTATTTGTATCCTCCCGACCTATGTGGATACTTGCATGCAGAATATTCTCTATAAAAACGTATTGAAACTATAAACAGGGTACCATCCTATGTGTATTCGGCTTAAAAAATGTGGCTCTCAAAATAAATTTCAATCGTGGTTTTGGCGAGATTTGGCTCATTTGGTAAAAAAAAGGTTGCCCACCACTGTACTAAAAGAAAAAAATGGAAAGTGGTCAATAGTCCCATCAGCACAAAAAATGCCCCTCATACATCCATGTATACAGAGAGTTATAGGAGTCAGAAAAGGAGAATTATATAAGCCTATTTGTCTTACAAAAAGTTATCATTTTTTACAAGTAGTAACATAAAACAACCTATAAATTGGGTATTGTATGTACCTTAAATTAGAAATGAATGGAGGGGGCGCGGTGGCCGCATCGGCCATGGCGCACAATTCTCTCCGTGTGCCGAATAACTAGGTGCCGCACCGGAGATCGCATGGGGTCCCGCGATCTAACATCTTAGGTTTGGGGCGGAGTACCCCTTTAAGTGGTTAAGGGTATTAAATTATAAAGGTACATAAAATTACAATGGTACCCAATTGATAGGTTGTTTTATGGTACTATTTGTAAAAAATTATAACTATTTATAAGACAATAAATATCTTCTTCTGACTCCTATAACTTATTTTTCTGTATACAGGGATGTACGAGGGGCATTTTTTGTGCTGATGGGACTTTTTGACACCATTATATTAACCCCTTTAAGGAATTTTTTTTTTTTTTTTTTAAGGAATTTTCATTTTTCCTTCTTGCCTTCTAAAAGCCATAACACGTTACATTTTCCACTTATAGACCCATATGGGGCTTTTTTGTGCCACCAATTGTACTTTGTAATGAAATCTGTAATTTGGAGTCTATGGAAAAAAAATGTGGGGTAAAATTGAATAAAAAACACAATTTTGCAACTTTTGGGGTTCATACGATTAAAATGGTAATTAATTCATACTAAAGTTTTACTTCATGGTTCAAAAAAATATATATAGTTCCTAGAGTTGGGGAGGACTTGGGTGTGGAGTAGAGACTGGCCCTAGTGGGGGGAATCAGAGGTGGGCCCCTGGGGTGGGAGGGGCCTAGGCCTTGATCAGTGTAAGGGGCCCCCAAATTTCTGACAGCAGCCCTGAGCATAGGGCACTGTTATCCAAACAGGGAGCCTCCAGCTGTTGCAAAACTATAACTCCCAGCATGGCCAGAAAGCCTTTGATGGTCCAGGCATGCTGGGAGTTGTAGTTTAGCAAAAGCTGGATTCTCCCTCTTTGGGTACCACCACCCTATGGGCTATTTAAATTTTCTTATGGGGAGGTACTGTTTTACCCACCAAACCCCCCCATGATCCAGTGATAAGGTGTCCTCTAGAACAGTGGTTCTTAACCTTTTTAGCGACTGTACCCACAAAGGCTGAAAGCATGTCTGCGGGTACTCCTCATGCGGAACTTGCGCGCGAGGGGTACCCGTGGACAAAAGGCGTGTGCTTTCCTTTATACTAATGCGATACTTAATCCCCTTGTTCCATTATTCCCCCCCTCCCTCTGATGCCCTTTTGCCATTATCCCCCTTCATCTTAAGCTGCTTTCACACTATAAAATTCATCCGTTTTAAAGATCCGTTTGATGTTCCGTTATGAAAACCCAGAAAATCGGCCATTAAACGTCCTTTAGAAAATCCCATACATCTGTTGTAAAAATCCCATAGACTATAATGGGATTTTCTATGATCCGTTTCAATCCGTTATAGTCTGTTATTAATAATGGACATTATTTTGTAACAGGAGAATGAACGGAAGAACTAGTGCATGCACTATTTCTCCCGTTACTATCTTCAGTCACAAAATAACGGACTATAACTGATAAAAACGGTATCATGTAAAAATCCCATAGACTATAATGGGATTTTCTAACGGACGTTTAATGGCAGCTTTTCAGGGTTTTCATAACGGAACATCACAGATCTTTAAAACGGATGAATTTTATAGTGTGAAAGCAGCTTAAGATGGAGGGGGATAATGGCAAAAGGGCATCAGATGGAGGGGGGAATAATGGCAAAAGTGGATTAAGGGGGATTAATCACACCCTATATTAATCCCCTTGTGCTTTTATTATCAGATATGGCAAAAAGGGAAACGGAGGGGGGGTAATCAAATTTAGTGACTATTTTTTTTTTTTACACTTTTTTTTTTATAGCACACGGGCATTAGGATAGAGGGGGGAGGGATAATGGCACAAGGGGGTCAGAGGGAGTGAGGATAGTCATCACCCCCCTCCATATTATTCCCCTTGTAACCGTACGGACCTACAGAATAAAGATATGGTGTCATTTTTACAGGAAAGCGTACTGTATAGAATCGGAAGCCCCAAAAGTTACAAAATGGGTTGCTTTTTTTTTTTTTTTTTTTTTTTTTTTCAGTTTTGCCCCACAAATATAAATTTTTCTGGTTTTGCGATTAAAAAGTTTTGTCATTAAAAAGTACAATTGGTGGCGCAAAAAATAAGCCCGCATATTGATCTGTAGGTGCAAAATTGAAAGTGTTAATATTTTTAGAAGGTGATGAGCAAAAAACGAAAATGCAAAAACTGAAAAACTGTGGGGTTAAAATGACTTGGGTGCCATGGTTTTTGCATGGAGAAGTAGAGAAAATTCTGCAATGTGAACATAGCCGTAGCCTACGTTCACACAGCGGAAGGTCCGTGCGGAATTCCGCATAAATATTCTGCATCGCACAACAATCGCCCCTGCAGCATCTACTGCGGAAATCCTTATTCTGACGCCAGTAACAACATTGAACCTGTTCTGTTCTCGTGGATTCCGCTCAGAAAAGCATTGCTGTCTGAGGCGGAGCATTTGTGAGCAGTTCTAGCATGTTCTGCCAGTGCTCCACTGTGTGGAATGTCTGTATGGACATTTTCCGTGCAGACATTCCTGTGTGAACATGGCCATAGGGGGAGATTTGTCAAACCTTGTGCAGGAGCAGTTGCCCATAGCAACCAACTGGATTTCAGCTTTTATTTTTAGAAAGGCTTTAAAAAAATGAAAGCTGGAATCTGGTTATCATGGTCAGCTGTTCCTCTGCACAAGATTTGAAAAACGTACACTGCTGTCTGGCTGAGCTCACTCTGCGCTATTCCATATAACATATGTTTTATTTGCGTAACTTATAAGGCATCAGCATTTTCTACCTTTAGACGCCGTGATCAATGCTGATCATGCGTTTTAAGGGTTAATGAGCTGCGGGATTGCTTCTGATAATAGCCGTCTCTCACCGCTTATGAAATGGGCACAGCTCCTGCACTTCATGGCCATGTAACGGTTAAACCCTTGGGGGCGAAGCCCATTATGACTAAGGACGGGAACATTTCTTTTTTCAAATCTGACCTCTATCACTTTAAGCATTAATAACTCTGGGATGCTTTTACTTATAAACTTGATTCCGAGATTGTTTTACGTGACATATTCTACTTTGTTAGTGGTAAATTTTCGTTGATACTTGCATCATTTCTTGGTGAAAAATTCCAAAATTTGATGAGAAAATTGGAAATTTAGCATTTTTCCAACCTTGAAGCTCTCGGCTTGTAAGTAAAATAGACATTGCAAATTATATAATGATTCACATATACAATATGTCCACTTTGCTTTATTAAGTTGACATTTTTATTACTTTTGGAAGACATCAGAGGGCTTCAAACTTCAGCAGCAATTTTCAAATTTTTCACACAATTTTGAAAATCAGAATTTTTGAAGGACTAGTTCAGTTTTGAAGTGGATTTGAAGGGCCTTCATATGAGAAATACCCCACAAATGACCCAATTATAAAAACTGCACCCCCTCAAAGTAGTCAAAATTACTTTCAGAAAGTTTAACCCTTTAGGTGTTTCACAGGAATAGCAGCAAAGTGAAGGAGAAAATTCAAAATCAGGGGTCCAGTGAGCCTTAACTCCACACAGTTGTTTGACAACTTTTCGTTCAAGTTGGATGTGTAAATGAAGAAAATACTTTTTTCACTAAAGTACAGTTTTTTCCCTCCAAATTTACAATTTTTACAAAGGGTAATGGGAGAAAATGCCCCCCAAAATTTGTAACCCCGTCTCTTGAGTATGGAAATACCCCATGTTAGGATGTAAAATGCTCTGCGTGCAAACTGCAATGCTCAGAAGAGGAGTCACAGTTGGCTTTTGGAAAGCAAATTTTGCTGAAAAGGTTTTTAGGGGGCATGTCTCATTTAGGAAGCCCTTATGGGGCCAGAACAGCAAAAAAAAACACATGGCATACTATTTTGGAAACTACACCCCTCAAGGAACGTAACAAAGGGTACAGGGAGCCTTAACACCTCACAGGTGTTTGCCGACTTTTTGTTAGTCGGATGTGTAAATGAAGAAAAACATTTTTTTTCCCCAAATTTACATTTTTAACACGGGGTAAGAGAAGAAAATGCTCCCCAAAATTTGTAACCCCATTTCTTCTGTATATGGATATACCCCATGTGTGGACTAAAAGTGCTCTGCTGGCGCACTACAAGTGCTCTGCTGGCGCACTACACTCAATTGTTCTGGCACTATGGGGGCTTTGTAAACACACGTGGCCTTCAATTCCAGACAAAATTTCTCTCCAAAATCCCAATGGTGCTCCTTCTCTTCTGAGAATTGTAGTGCACCCGCAGAGCACTTTACATCCACATATGGGTTATGTTCTTACTCAGAAGAAAGGGGGTTACAAATTTTTTTTTTTTTTTGGGGGGGGGCTTTTTTCCAATTTTCCCTTGTGAAAATGAAAAATTTAGGGCAACTCCAGCATTTTAGTGAAAAAAAGTTTTCTTTTTCCCATCCAACTTTAATGAAAATTCGTCAAACATCTGTGGGGTGTTAAGGCTCACTGTGTAATTTCCAAAATGAGGTCACACGTGGGTATTTTTTTGTGGTTGTCAGAACCGCTGTAAAATCAGCCACCCCTGTGCAAATCACCAATTTAGGCCTCAAATATACATAGTGCGCTCTCACTCCTGAGCCTTGTGCGTCTGCAGAGCATTTTACGCCCACATATGGGGTATTTCCATACTCGGGAGAAATTGCGTTACAAATTTTGGGGGTATTTTCTTCCTAGCAACACCAGCATGTTAGTGTAAAAAAAATTGAAAAAAATTACACTAACAGGCTGGTGTGGACCCCAACTTTTCCTTTTCATAAGGGGTAAAAGGAGATAAAGCCCCCAAAATTTGTAGTGCAATTGTTCCCAACTACAGAAATACCCCATATGTGGCCCTAAACTGTTTCCTTGAAATACAACAGGGCTCCAAAGTGTGAGAGCGCCATGCGCATTTGAGGACTAAATTAGGGATTTCATAGGGTTTGACATAGGGGTGTTCTACGCCAGTGATTCCCAAACAGGGTACCTCCAGCTGTTGCTAAACTCCCAGCATGCTTGGACAGGCAGTGGCTGTCCGGAAATGCTGGGAATTGTTGTTTTGCTACAGCTGGAGGCTCCATTTTGGAAACACTGCTGTACGATACGTTTTTATTATGAGGGGGGGGGGACAGTGTAAGGGGGTGTATATGTAGTGTTTTACCCTTTATTTTGTGGTAGTGTAGTGTTTTTATGGCGGGTTTACGGTTAGTGTCCCGCTGGGAGTTCGCACTGCGGTGAAAAATTAGCTGCAGCTCAAACTTGAAGCAGGATACTCACTGTAAATCTGCCCATGTGAATGTACCCTGTACATTTACATGGGGGGGGATACTACAGCTGTTTCAAAACTACAACTCCCAGCATGTAGTGATAGACCGTGCATGCTGGGAATTGTACTTTTGCCACAGCTGGAGACACACTGGTTGGAAAACATTCAGTTAGGTTCTGTTACCTAACTCAGTATTTTCTAACCAGCAATCAGCTGTCTGGTCATGCTGGGAGTTGTAGTTTTGCAACATCTGGATGGCTACAGTTTAGAGACCACTGTATAGTGGTCTCAAACTGTAGCCCTCCAGATGTTGCTAGGCAACTCACCAGCTTCTGTAGTCTGCACGTCATTGCCGCACCAGGGAGCCGCCTGTTATCACCGCCCACATAGGATCTCGGGACCCCCCCCCCCCCCCCCGGGCATTGGCACGGATGCCTGCTGAATGATTTCAGCAGGCATCCCGTTCCGATCACCACCCGGTGATTTGCAGTGATCGGAAATGCAGAGGGCGTGTAGGTACCGCCCTCTGTCCTTAAGTGACGTGGGCGTATACATACGCCCTCTGTCCCCCAACAAGTTAACATATAGGTTTTATACACTTGAAAAGAAAAATATATATATGCTTACGGAAGCAAAAATTGCATATTTTTTTCTGTTAAGGACCAAGGGACCAGGTACGCATTTGCTCCCTGGTACTTAAGGACCAAGGGCGTACCTGTACGCCCGCGGGAATTTTGGGGACCAGACCGGGGTGACTGCTGATATCGATCAGTAGGCACCCCGCACAGATGTCCAGGGGCGGGGGGGGGGGGTCATCAGACCTCCCCATGTCGGCGATCTGCGCAAATGGTAAGTGAATTCCCACTTGCGATTTGCGCGATTACGGGTCTATGGTGACCTGGTGACCCGGAAAATAAGGGGATCGCGCTTGTCCAAGACACCCACGATCCCCCTGAAGGGATAGGAGTGAGGTGGCAGGGGTGCCACCCCTCCTATCCCTGATATTGGTGGTCTAGATGCGACCACCAATAGATCGGGGGCGGGGGGGTTAACTTTCGTTTTCCCCGTTCTGTCCACCCACAATAGGCGGGGCAGGACGGGGAAACAAAGGGGACCGGCGCTGAAGATCCACTTACCCTGCGGGCGAGGCTGCGGGCGACTATCTGTGTCGGAGATTGGTGCGTGAGGCATGTCATGCGGCAGAAGAGGACAGCTCCCTGGATCTGATGGAAGCCGGTAAGTTGCTTAGCAACATCTAGGGGACTACAGTTTGAGACCATTATACAGTGGTCTCTACACTGTTACCATCCAGATGTTGCAAAACTACAACTCCCAGCATGCCCAGACAGCTGTCATGCTGGGATTTTTAGTTTTGCAACAGCTGGAGGGGTCACAGTTTAGAGATCACTGTGCTGTGAACTGTGGCCCTCTAGATCTTGCAAAACTACAACTCCCAGCATGCCCACATAGCAGTTTGCTGTCTGGGCATGCTGGCATTTGTAGTTTTGCAACATCTGGAGGCCCACAGTTTGGAAATCACTGTGCAGTCGTCTCTAAACTGTAGACCTCCAGATGTTGCAAAACAGCTGTCTCAGCATGCTGGGAGTTGTAGTTGCGTACCTCTAGCAGTTGTGTAACTAAATCTCCCAGCATGCACTTTGACTATCAGTACATGCAAGTATTTGTAGTTTTGACACAGCTGGAGGCACACTGGTTGGAAAATACTGAGTTAGGTAACAGAACCTAACTGAAGGTTATCCATCCAGTGTGCCTCCAGCTGTTGCAAAAGTACAACTCCCAGCATGCATGGTCTGTCAGTGCATGCTGGGAGTTGTAGTTTTAAAAAAGCTGGAGGTTTGCCCCCCCCCCCCCCCCCCCCATGTGAACGTACAGGGTACATTCACATGGACGGGTTTACAGTAAGTTTCCTGCTTAAAGTATGTGCTGCGGCAAATTTTTTGCCGCAGTGCAAACTCCTAGCGGTAAGCTCACTGTAACCCGCCAGTGCAAATGTACCCTAAAACACTACACGAACACATAATAAAGGGTAAAACACTACATATACACCCCCTTACACTGTTCCTCCCCAATAAAAAATGAAAAACGTATTGTTCAGCAGTGTTTCCAAAACGGAGCCTCCAGCTGTTGCAAAACAACTCCTCCCAGCATTTCCGGACAGCCATTGACTGTCCAGGCATGCTGGGAGTTTAGCAACAGCTGGAGACACCCTGTTTGGGAATCACTGCCGTAGAATACCCCTATGTCCACCCCTATGCAATCCCTAATTTAGTCCTCAAATGCGCATGGCGCTCACTTCGGAGCCCTGTCGTATTTCAAGGAAACAGTTTAGTGCAATATATGGGGTATTTCCGTACCCGGGAGAAATTGCACTACAAATTTTGGGGGTATTTTTCTCCTTTAACCCCTTATGAAAAGGAAAAGTTGGTCTACACCAGCCTGTTAGTGTAAAAAAAAGAATTTTTACATTAACATGCTATGCTGGTGTTGCCCTTTACTTTTTATTTTCACAAGAGGTAAAAGGGAAAAAAAGACCCCCAAAATTTGTAATGCAATTTCTCCTGATTACGGAAATGCCCCATATGTGGGCGTAAAATTCTCTGCTGGCGCACAACAAGGCTCAGGAGTGAGAGCGCACCATGTACATTTGAGGCCTAAATTGGTGATTTGCACAGGGGTGGCTGATTTTACAGCGGTTCTGCCATAAACGCAAAAAATACCCACATGTGATCCTATTTTGGAAATTACACCCCTCACGGAATGTAACAAGGGGTATAGTGAGCCATAAAATAAAATTTCACTAAAATGCTAGTTACCCAAAATTTTTCATTTTCACAAGGGAAAATAGGAAAAAAGCCCCCCACAATTTGTAACCCCATTTCTTCTGAGTATATAAATACCCCATATGTGGATGTAAAGTGCTTTGTGGGCGAACTGCAATGATCAGAAGAGGAGCGCCATTGGGAATTTGATGAGAAAATTTGTCCGGAATTGAAGGCCACGTGTGTTTACAATGTGCCAGAACAATGGACCCCTCCCACATGTGACCCCATTTTGGAAACTACACCCCTCACGTAATGTAATAAGGGGTACAGTGAGCATTTGCGCCCCACAGGTGTCTGACAGTTTTCTGGAACAGTGGTCCGTGAAAAGAAAAAATTTAATTTTGCATTTGCTCAGCCCACTGTTCCAAAGATCTGTCAAACTCCAGTGGAGTTGAAATACTCACTGCACCTCTTATTAAATTCTGAGGGGTGTAGTTTCCAAAATGGGGTCACATGTGGGGGGGGTCCACTGTTCTGGCACCACTGGGGGCTTTGTAAACGAACATGGCCCCTGACTTCCATTCCAAACAAATTCTTTCCAAAAGCTCAATGGCGCTCCTCCTCTTGAGCATTGTAGTGCGCCAGCAGAGCACTTGAAGTCCACACATGGGGTATTTCCATACTCAGAAGAAATGGGGTTACAAATTTTTGTTTTTAATTGTTTTTTGGGGGAAAAAACTGCA
The DNA here is from genome assembly GCF_029499605.1 of Hyla sarda. NCBI lineage: Eukaryota > Metazoa > Chordata > Amphibia > Anura > Hylidae > Hyla > Hyla sarda. The sequence continues at coordinate 256,096,079 of NC_079189.1, forward strand.
TTTTAGTGATTTTTTTTTCTCATTAACACATCTAACTTTAACAAAAAGTCGTGAAATACCTGTGAGGTGTTAAGGCTCTCTGTACCCCTTGTTACGTTCCTTGAGGGGTGTAGTTTCCAAAATAGTATGCATGTGTTTTTTTGTTTTTTTGCAGTTCTGGCACCATAGGGGCTTCCTAAATGTGACATGTCCCCCAAAAACCATTTCTGCAAAATTTGCTTTCAAAAAGCCAAATGTGACTCCCTCTTCTGAGCATTATAGTTTGCCCGCATAGCAATTTACATCATAACATGGGGTGTTTCCATGCTCAAGAGATGGGGTTACAAATTTTGGGGGGCATTTTCTCCATTGCCTTTTATAAAAATGGTAGATTTGGGGAAAAAACTGCACTTTAGTGAGAATTTTTTTTTTTCATTTACACATCTGACTTTAAGGAAAAGTCATCAAACACCTGTGGGGCGTTAAGGCTCACTGGACCCCTTGTTAAGTGCCTTGAGGGGTGTAGTTTCCAAAATGGTATGACATGTGGGGGGTTTTCTGCTGTTCTGGCACCGTAGGGGCTTCCTAAATGTGACATGCCCCCCAAAAACCATTTCAGAAAAATTCACTCTCCAAATTCCCATTGTCGCACCTTCCTTTCTGAGCCCTCTACTGCGCCCGCTGAACACTTGACATACACATATGAGATATTTCCTTACTCGAGAGAAATTGGGTTACAAATTTTGAGAGGATTTTTCTCCTTTTACCTCTTGTAAAAATTAAAAAACTGGGTCTACAAGAACATAAGTGTATAAAATGAAGATTTTGAATTTTCTCTATTTGGCTGTTATTCCTGTGAAACGCCTAAAGGAGGGTTGGACCTGAGGAAGAGGGGAGCCTGTCCCTTTGTAAAGCGTAGTCCCTTGTACATGTTCTGAATAAAGTATGTTCTTACTTACCATCGGCTTCTGAAATTCTACTCTGCCGCACTAGTGAGCGCCACTACAGGTTTGCTTCTTCATTGCCATTATATCTTCCACGTTGACCGTCCTGTGAGACGGGAGGATCCAGGCTGCACACCGTGACCACCGACCCACACCAGCTGGGCTCCCAAAGCAACCACAGATGTTATGCTCTTAGAATAACATTACCAGGTGAGCACATTCTATTGTGATACCCTACTCCTTTGTTGGTTAGGATAACGGCACAGATATGGGCGCATTGTCCTTTTTTGTTTATCATACTCCACCTAAAGCGTTAACGCACTTACTGAATGTCATTTTGAATACTTTGAGGGGTGCAGTTTTTATAATGGGGTCATTTGTGGGGTATTTCTAATGGGAAGACCATTCAAATCCACTTCAAACCTGAACTGGTACATGAAGAAAAATTCCGATTTTGAAAATGTTGTGAAAAATTGGAAAATTGCTGCTATACTTTGAAGCCCTTTGATGTCTTCCAAAAGTAAAAACATGTCACCTTTATGATGCAAACAGGAAGTAGACATATCGTATTTGTGAATCAATATATAATTTATTTGGAATATCCATTTTCCTTATAAGCAGAGAGCTTCAAAGTTTGAAAAATGCAAAATTTTCTATTTTTTCATCAAATTTGGGAATTTTTCACCAAGAAATGATGCAAGTATCGACAAAATTTTACCACTAGCATAAAGTAGAATGTCATGAAAAAAAATATCTCGGAATTAGAATGAAAGGTAAAAGTATCCCAGAGTTATTAATGCTTAAAGTGACAGTGGTCAGATGTGCAAAAAACGCTCTGGTCCTACACTGAAAATTGGCCTGGTCCTTAAGGGGTTAAGAACCAAGCCCATTTTCACCTAAACCCCTTAAGGACCAGGGGGTTTTCAGTTTCTGCACTTTTGTTTTTCCTCCTTACCTTTAAAAAAATCATAACCCTTTTAATTTTGCTCCTAAAAATCCATATGATGGCTTATATTTTTGCGCCACCAATTCTACTTTGTAATGACATCAGTTATTTTACCCAAAAATCTACGGCGAAATGCAAAAAAATCATTGAGACAAAATTGAAACAAAAAACGCCTTTTTGTAAATTTTGGGGACTTCTGTTTCTACGCAGTAAATTTTTCGGTAAAAATGACACCTTTTCTTTATTCTGTAGGTCCATACGATTAAAATGATACCCTACATATAGCGGTTTGATTTTGTCGTACTTCTGAAAAAAATAACTACATGCAGGAAAATGTATACGTTAAAATTTGTCACTTTCTGACCCCTATAACTTTATTATCTTAACGCGTATGGGGCGGTATGAGGACTAATTTTTTGGTCTGTGATCTGAAGTTTTTAGCGGTACTTGATCACTTTTTATTCATTTTTTCCTGATATAAAAAGTGACCAAAAATACACAATTTTGGACTTTTGAATTTTTTTGCGCGTACGCCATTGACCGTGTGGTTTAATTAATTATATATTTTTATAATTCGTACATTTCCACACGCGGTGATATCACATATATTTATTTACAGTTTTTTTTTATGGGAAAAGGGGGTGATTCAGACTTTTATTAGGGGAGGTGTTAAATGATCTTTATTCACTTTTTTTTTTCCACTTTTTTTTTTTTGCAATGTTATAGCTCCCATAGGGACCTATAACACTGCACACACTGATCTATTACAGATCACTGGTTTCTCATAAGAAACCAGTGATCAATGATTCTGCCGCCTGACAGCTCATGCCTAGATCTCAGGCACTGAGCAGTCATTCGGCAATCGGACACCAGGAGGCAAGGTACGAGACCCTCCTTGTGTCTAATAGCTGTTTGGGACGCCGCGATTTCACCGCGGCGATCCCGAACAGCTCCCTGAGCTAACGGCATGGTTTCACTTTAGACGCAGCGTTCAACTTTGAACGCCGCGTCTAAAGGGTTAAAAGCGTGCAGCACCGCGATCACTGCCACGTGCTATTAGCCACGGGTCCCGGCCGTTGTTAGAGGCCAGGCTTGACCCGCTATGACGTTATAGAAAGGGAAAGGACTCAGGATGTACCGGTACGTCCTTGGTCCTTAAGGGGTTAAGGACCAGGCCGATTTTATGTTTGCGTTTGCGTTTTTCCTCCTCGCCTTCTAAAATCCATAACTCTTTTTTATATTTCCATCTACAGACCCATATAAGGGCTTGTTTTTTGCGTGACCAATTGTACTTTGTAATGAAACCTCTCATTTTACCATAAAATGTACGGCGAACCCAGGAAATTTTAATGAAAACCCAAATTTTGCACATTTCGGAGGGGTTCGTTTTCAGTGTACAATTTACGGTAAAAATTATGTGTTGGTCAATATGATTAAAATGATACCCATGGCTAGATACTTTTAGATTTTTTTTTTAAGCGTACAAAAATAAAAAAAACTTTTTGTTCAAAATCAGTAATCTAAAATCGCCCTATTTTGACCACCTATAACTTTTTAATTTTTCCGTATATAGGGCGGTATGAGGGCTCATTTTTTGCGCCATCATCTACTTTTTTAAGATACCACATTTGCATATATAAAACTTTTAAATCATTTAATTGTTCTTTTAAATAAAATGCGACAAAAAAGCATAATTTTTGGACTTTTTTTTTAATTTACGTTTACGCCATTCACCGTACGGGACCATTAACATTATATTTTGATAGTTCGGACATTTACGCATGCGGCAATACCAAATATATAAAAAAAAAGTTTTCGCCTTTTGAGGGTAAAATGGGGGAAAAACTGACAATTTTCATTTTTATTGGGGGAGGGGATTTTTCACTTTTTTTAAATTTTATTTTTACATTTTTCAACTTTTTTTTTTTTACACTTTTTATGTCCCCAAAGGGGACTATCTATAGCAATCCTTTGATTGCTAATACTGTGCAGTGCCATCGGTGATCTTCTGCTCTGGTCTGCTCGATCTCAGACCAGAGCAGAAGACTCCGGGAGACGGCCGGAGCCAGGTGAGGGGACCTCTGGCCGCCATGCTGGATGATCGGATCGCCGCGGCAGCGCTGCGGGTGATCCGATCATCCATTCCATGTACCGCAATGCCGCAGATGCCGTGATCTGTATTGATCACGGCATCTGAGGGGTTAATGGCGGACATCCGTGCGATCACGGATATCGGCCATTACGGGCCGTGTATGATGCGAGCACCGTTCCGATGCTCCCGCTCATACACAGGGCGTAAATGTACATCCTGGTGTGGGACGTACATTTACTTCCGTGGTCGTTAAGGGGTTAAATATAATATAAACAGGAAACCTAATATAATAATGTTTAATAACGTATTAAATGGAAATAAAATCTGTAAATGGATGCAGCTGTAATGGGTGGGTTCACACTGCACTTTTGTTTGTGCATCATGTAAATGTTTAACCCCTTTATGACCTAGGGTTTTTCAGTTTTTGCACAATTTTTTTCCTCCTTACCTTTAAAAAAACGTAACGTTTTAAATTTTGCACCTAAAAATCCATATGATGGCTTATTTTTTGCACCACCAATTCTACTCTAATCAGTCATTTTACCCAAAAATCTACTGTGAAATGGAAAAAAAAATCATTATGTGACAAAATTGAAGAAAAAACACCATTTTGTAACTTTTGGGGCTTCAGTTTCTATGCAGTAAATTTTTCGGTAAAAAAATGACACTTTATCTTTATTCTGTAGGTCCATATGATTAAAATGATTCCCTACTTATATGTTTGATTTTGTTGTACTTATGGAAAAAATCATAACTACATTAAGGAAAATGTATACGTTTAAAATTGTCATGTTCCCACCCCCTATAACTTTTTTTTATTTTTCCATGTACGGGGCGGTATGAGGGCTAATTTTTGCGCCCTGATCTGACGTTTTTAATTTTTGCAATGATCGGACTTTGTGATAGCTTTTTATTAAATTTTTCATGATTATAAAAAGTGACCAGAAATACGCCACTTTGGAATTTTTTTGCACGTACGCCATTGACTGTTTAATAAACTATTTCCTCACGTGGCCATATCACATGGTTATTTCTATTTATTTTTTTAAGGGAAAGGGGGGGGGGGATTCAAACTTTTATTAGGGAAGGGGTTAACTGATCTTTAATCATTTTTTATTTTTTTTTATTTTCACTTATTTTTTTTTGCAATGTTATAGCTCCCATAGGGGGCTATAAAACTGCACACACTGATCTTTTACATTGATCACGGTTTCTCATAGGAAACCACTGATCGATGATTCTGCCGCTTGACTGCTCGTGCCTGGATCTCAGGCAATGAGCAGTCATTCAGCGATTGGACAGCATGGAGGCAAGTAAGGACCCTCCGGCTGTCCTGTAAGCTGTCGGTATGCCGCGATTTCACCGTGGCGATCCCGATCAGCTCCCTGAGCTAACTGGCAACGTTTTTGTTTCACTTTAGATGCGGCCATCAACTTTTGCGCGCTATTAGCCATGGGTCCCGGCCGTGGCTAGGTGCCGGGCCCCACCCGCTATGATGGAGTGGCCCCGTGTTATAGAATGGGAGCCGACCCATGACGTACATGTATGTCATGGGTCGGGAAGGGGTTAAAGGGTTGTTCGGGTGGAAAAAAAAAAATATATATATATATTTTTTTTTTTTTCTTTTTCAAATCAACTGGTTCTAGAAAGTTAGATTTGTAAATTAACTCTATAAAAAAAATATTAATCCTTCCTGTACTTAGCTGATGTATACTACAGAGGAAGTTGAGTTGTTCTTTTCTGTCTGACCACAGTGCTCTCTGCTGACACCTCTGTCCATGTCAGGAACTGTCCAGAGCAGGAGAGGTTTGCTATGGGGATTTGATCCTACTCTGGACAGGTCCTGACAGATGTGAGCAGATAATGCTGTGGTCAGACAGAAAAGAACTCAAGTTAGTCTGTAGAGTAAACAGTTGATAAGTACTGGAAGGATTAAGCTTTATTGACTTGAATTTTTTTTCCACCGAAGTAGCCTTTAATACACTTAGGGCAGGGTCACACGTAATGGATCTGTAGCATATTTTACGTTGCAGATCAGTCGGAGACTAGAGTGTGCCTCCCGATTGCGGATTGCTGCTACTAGCAGACAACGCAGGCACGACAGGGACCAGCGAGTCGTTGCGAGCATGTGCAGTGTACAAAGACTTTGCGGCAGTTTTTGGCCTATCTCGAAACGGGTGGGGGGGGGGGGGTGTTGGAGTACACTGTGCCCGGAGGTCCCTGTGTGTCTGCTCCTGGGGGCAGATTGCTGCTAGGAGCAAACAATGGGCGCACACTCTAGGGACGGTCAATGGCGTTACCTGTGACCCTACCCTAAAAAAGGTATGCGATGGACCATAATTAATTTCCCATTGATTTCATTATTTAAAAAAGAAAGCCACTGATCTGTTTTTTTTTTTTTTTTTTTTTTTTTTCCCCTGTACACAATGGTTAAATACATTTCTGCAGATGGTTCCTATCAGTAGCCAGGACCTGAATGACTTATAGCAGGGATCCCGCCGCTGCTAGTCATTAACCCCAACCAGAAAAAATAACTCTGAAAGGGGGTGATTTCAAACTTTTATTAGGGAAGGGGTTAAATGATCAGTGCAAAAAAGTGAAAAAAAAAAATTGAATGTTATAGCTCCCATAGGGGGCTATAACACTGCACACACTGATCCTTTTACAAGGATCAAAGGTTTCTCATTGGAAACCATTTATCAATGATTCTGCCGCTTGACCGCTCATGCCTGGATCTCAGGCACTTAGCTGTCGTTCGGCGATCGGACAACAGAAGGCAAGGTAAGGGACCCTCCTGCTCTCTTACAGCTGTTAGGGATGCCGCAATTTCACTGCGGCGATCCCGAACAGCCCCCTGAACTTTGAACTCCGCTTCTAAAGGGTTACTAGCGGCGCATTAGCCACTGGTCTCGGCCCGACCCACTATGACGCGGGGCTATGGCGTGGCCCCCCCCTGTTATAGAACGGGAGTGGATTTAGGGCGTACAGGTATGCCCTCAGTCCTTAAGGAGCTAAACACCATGTTAGTTAAACATTTGTGTTTTTTCTGGCATTCAGCCCCCCCCCCATTTCTTCAATAGAAATCCTTGAGTCACATGATAAAAAAAAAAAAAATTACAATGTTAACCTGTCACGCCCCCTCCCATAGGCTTGCATTGAGGGGGCAGGTCGTCACAATATCTTGGTCCCTTTATCACCTGTCATCATCCACGGCGTGATCTTCTCTCTGTGCAGCTCATGAACAGGGGTGCTATAGGAGAGATCATGGGGGTCCCCAGCGGCTGGAACCCCACGATCAGACATCTTATCCCCTATCCTTTGGATAAGTGAGAACATGTTTAGGGGCGGAGTACCCCTCTAAGGGGTTGTAACTAGACCTTAGCAATATCGAGGACTCTATAAACAGAATGTTTCCTCATCTCCCTTCCCCACATGGCAGCGCCAATAGCACTCAACTGGCTGGTGGCAGCAGGGCACTCTCCTGCTGCCACCTCCTGAGTGTCTTCCTTGCCTCTATAACTGCCTTTTTTCTTCAGATCTCCATGTAGGTTGGGAGGGCACACAGCGACCAAGGGATAGAAAACACCCTAAGCTACCGCTCTGGCCATACTGCAGTCTTGTGGTTTTATTATGGGGTAAAAGGAGTGGAAGTGAGGAAGGTGCTACTTCTTGCCACCACTATGGGTGGCACGAGCAGCGCCACTTTCTGCGCAGGCAGCTTAGTGCTCAATTCTGAGAGAATACATCTGCACCTGGGTGTATCTAACCTCTGTACGCCACCTCTACTATTTGAGCTCACAAACATCTGACGCCAGCATGAAATTCTTGGTCACCGTGGCAAACTGGTGCCTGAGCTTTACCAAGCCCTACCCTAATGTATGAGGGTGGCGTATGTGTGTGCCTAGTGTATCCTCTACCTCTCTCCAGCTTAGTGCTGTATATAGGTTTTATTAATTCATACACGTACTATACATGGGTATACTGAGGTTTATACTGCTTTTTTCCTCAGTTATCCATAGGTATCCCACTGAGTATAGAATTCTAATGTATACTGTGACATACAGCAGATGGTGAAATTAATTTCATTGGCATCAACGGAGTCTAGTGACTCCATTTAGGCTGCATTCCCCTGATATAAAATTATTTGTCCCGTTACACTAACGTATACCAGCAGAATACAGGTCACTAGGTGATTCCGTTCTTGCCACTGACATGAATGGCATTGGCTGCTGTACACCACAGGATATCTTGGTATTCCATTCTAGGCTGATACTGAGGAATCCTCACTTTGATGTGCTCTCTCCCTTGCCATACTCCACACTGTCGGATATTGCATATGCACAACAGTAAATTATTTTTTGCTTGAAATGTTATTTAAAGGGGGTTATATGGGATTAGAAAAACATGGCTGCTTTCTTCAAAGTACGGTACCACACCTATCCATCCATTGTACAGTATCGCAATTTAGCCTCACTCAGTAGGGATGAGCTGTGATAACTAAAACAATAAATCAGCCATGTTTTCTATTACTATAAATCCAAATTAAGATGGAATATCTAGATATATTTTTAAAATTTTTTTCTTATTAGCAGGAGCATTTGGTGCTGCCTCCTAACTCTGGACACACATTCCTAGGAGAGTAATACTACCAACCTCTACATCAGCCTCAGCATTACCAGATATCTACCCAGACTGGAAGGAGCTGCACTCAGTAAGTTCCAATTTCATAATTATGTAGTAGCTACTTAAGCATGGCTCGTTGCAAGGATAATGGGGAGGGGTTATCATTGTGGCACCATGTGACAGTATCTACATAACTGGGATTTTTGACCCTGGTTTTCCCCTTGGTGGTACTGCTGTAAGAGGCCCAGTTGGAAGTGTAATGTGAGGTCTAAGAAACAGTGCTCCTGTCCCTTCTCTCCTCGTCCTCACAGCTCTCTCTGGTGGGCAGTGGTAGGTGGATGTCCACATGTCTGCCAGTGCAGTGAAAAACAGCTATTCCAGCCAAGGGCAAGCTAAGCAGCAGTCCCTGGTAGGAATACTGCTTGCTTGTCACTTTGTGCCCCCTGTTCTTTCACAGAGGCCCTGTCACCTGTCCCCCACATAGTGCCTACCACCTTCTGTATCCTTCTGCCCTATCCCCACAGAGGCTATGCCCCATCAAGGAGAACTCACAACTTTCCTTGAAGCCAGCAGAGTCTCTGCCACCTTGTCTCTCTAACCTCCAAAGCTTATAGCAGCAGTACAAAGCTTATTCTTGTAACCATTATGCCTCTCCAATGATATTGAATAAGCCCGCAGCAGCTGTTATCCCTTAGCTGCTGCAACATAGCTTAATTATTACAGCCGCCATTAACCCTTGGCTCCTGATTGTGACTCCAAACCTTTCTATTCTGTGGATGAGTGGAAGACTGTTGTTGCCTGCCACATTCTGTCCCCCTGTTCTCTGCCCTTGAAGCCCTTTCCACCTTTCACCTTGCATCGTTATCCGTGTCCCCATCTCCCCTTCAAGACTCCCTACAACCTTCTGAGCCTCTGCCCAAGACAGCTCTAGTCACCTACTTTCCTACCTTCCTGTACCCCACACAGTACCCCTGCCACCTTCTGTACTCCATCTCCTAACAATAGTCCTTCCACCTTTCTGCCTTCTAGATCCCTAACCTCTCCTGGCTTCTGCTTCTAGCCCCCTACCCTCAAAGCTCACTCACAGAGCCACTGGCATCTTTGGACCTCCCCCAACAGAGTCCTTGTCTCCTTTTGTGTTCCACATCACTATATCCCCCCCCCCCTTACAGAGGCCCTAGAACTTGCACCATCACTCGTCCAGAGCTTCTGCCATCATGTCTGTTTCATCTTCAAGGATGGGCAACAGATGTAGGGAGCTCTTTGGGGGGGGAGGGGGGCGGCAGTGGGGGTTAAGGTGCCAGAGGCTCTGTAAAGGGGGGAAGGTCTGCGACATGGTACACAAGGATTCTGGTGAAGGGAATCAGAAGGTGTCGGGGGTTCTGTGTGAGGGGGGGGTGGCCTTGTTAGGGATGGTGGCTTGAAACAGATGCTAGAGGGGTTGGTGATTTGGAAGGTAGAAAGGTGGAAGCACTGCTGTTAGGAAAAGGGGTACAGAAAGTGATAGGAGTGCTAGGTGGGGTATAGGAAAGTGAGAAAGTAGGTGGCTAGGGCTCTACCTAGGGCAGTGGCTCAGAAGGAGGCAAGAAGTCTTGAAGGGGAGGTGGGGATATGGATTCGATGGAAGGGAGAAGTTGGTAGGGGTTCTGTTAGAGGAGGTTGGAGAAGGTGGTAGGGATACAGTGCCTTAGGGGAAAAGTACAGGAAAAGAGAATGTGACAGGGGCCATAGGGGCAGGGAGACATAAGGCGGCAGAGGGCCTGCTGGGTTCAAGGATACAGAGAGTTGCAAGCACTTCGTGATGGGATGTAGCCTCTGTAGGGGTAGGAAAAAAGGGTACAGAATGTGATAGGCACTCTGTGGGGGAAAGGTGAAAGGGAATCTGTGCAATAACAGAGAGGCACAAAGTAACAGGCAAGCAGTCTTCCTACCAGAGACCGCTGCTTAGCCTGTCCTCAGTGATACCTTGGCTAAAACTGCGGTCTTCACTGCACTGGCAGACTTCTGTTAAAGAAGGCACATCGCGTTCGTGTGAAGACAAGAAGTGAAGGAGCAGAAGTAGCTAACAACTAGCAAGGGTGAGCACTGTTAAGGCCTTATGTAGGCCTTAGTCTGTAGAAAGCAGTCTTTCATATTTGATGATTTGGTGTGATGTCTATCCATATAAAACACTTAAACTGTGGGTTGCTCGCCATTATAGCTTTTTAAACTTAAATTGGCTAACTGATGCTGATTGTTTCCACATTTACGTTTCTGATTCTTTTTTTCTAGCTCTGTCTTTGATTACATTTTTTTCTCCTCTACTTCTATATCTTTGGTTCTAGCGATTGGCATATGAACTATACTCACAGGTGTTTCTATAACTTACTGAGTTTGCCCCTTTTAGCCCTTGTAGGTATGAAATGTTTATTCTACTGCTTGTTGTGGATCTAAGAACCACCCTAAACTTCCCCTCTTACTGTACTGAACATGACATCTAGTCATTATCATATGGTAAGGCCATAGGTTTTTACGTTTTTTCTTTTTCCCCTAAAGAATGGCAGTACACTTGAAAGGCATATGCCCTGGTTCATAACCTTTTACCCTATTCAGTTACCAGACATATACCTCTACTGAGATGCTACCAGAATGTATGTTTTACTGAGCAGTATAACAACCTTTTATAATGCTTAATAGCAAAATGGCAGTTTGTTAGAAACGTTATCAGAATGCCACCATGTGGAAGTAGCTATAACTAACCCTAAATATTGATGCAGTGCATTACTGCTTCAGTGCTGGCATCATCCAGAGAAGTAGGATTTATGTAGTTCTGTCAGGATAGTCAGTAGCTACCTAAGCATGACTTATTGCACTGGTAACCTAGGGGGTTTCAGTGTGGCACCATGTGGAAGAAGCTAAAATTAGAGTAGCAGGACTTTATGATCTTATTGTGCCCAGGATGCAAAAAGTAAAAAAAAACTTGCTTACCTTCCACCGTTGTGCCACTAGCTCTTTGGTCGTCCGGTTCCCGTCTTTTTCCTGCTTTTGTGTGCACAGATCGTCAAACTGAGGTCAGTGTATTGCTGGCCGCTGCGATGTCCTGCCTTGGCCCTTGATAGGCTGAGTGCAGTGTCAGGGCCTGTTGTGTTAAGTGTAGGGTCATGTAACAGGCCCTGACCCTGCGCTCAGCCTATCACCGACCGAGGCAGGACATCACTGCAACCAGCGATACACTGACCAGTGTGACTATCTGTACACACGGAAGTAGGAAGAAGACAGACCAAAGGTGAAGGTGGAAGGAGAGTTATCTTTTTTATAATTTTTTTACTTTTTGCAGCCCAGGCACAATAGGATCCTAAAGTTCTTCTACACTACTCCTTTAAGCCTAAATAATCAGCTAATTATTGATGTATATTACTAAACCAATAATGGGTAGTGTGTAGGTTGAAATAGCCAATCTTATGATCACCCCTCCTGGATTCAACAGGTATTTCAATTTACTTACTGTTTTTTTTCTTGTAGGTATGAGATGTTGATTCTACTGCCTGATGTGGATTTTTGAAGAGCCTTAAACAACTTATTCGCCTAAGAGCGTTCCCACAATATCCTTAATTTTAGAAGTGTTGTCACTCATCTTTACTTGCTACTGCTGTGCAGTTTTCACTGTATGAAAAGCCCTCCCACTGTACTGCCCAGTCTCTCTACAGTGATTATGATGATCCTGTCCATAACAAGGCTGATAATGGAGGAACATGTGACATACATATAACTCTTCATACTCCGTAGGCATATACAGGTGCAGTGGAGTCACATACTACTCCATACTTGGCCAAATTATGGATATGATTGCCATAGTCACTAAAGATAAGGACGAGGTAGAATGGGGCAGGACTTGTTGAATAGTAAAAACACAGCACAGCAGGAGCAAGTGACTGAGTGATGATACTTTACAATTATAGCACTTATACATACATCCAATCGGCAAAGAGACCTGCATCTGGCCATAATCGCATGGTAAGTCCTTACTATTAAAGAAGAATGGCAGTACGAAGCTATTCCATTATCACTTGAAGGCATAACGGTTCATAAGCCCCCCCTTATGGATCCAAACCTTTCTGTGCTGGTGGACCAGTGATAGACTGCTTTATTTTTTTGTATTATTAAAGGAGCTTAACTTCAAAATGTATTGGATATAAGCAATGTGTTAGCTTGCTTTAGACTAACTCACTTAGTTCTATAGTTTACTTACCACAGCAGTACAAAGCTATTCCATTATCACTTGAAGGCATAACGATTCATAAGCCCCCCCTCTTGTGGATCCAAACCTTCTTGTGCTGGTGGACCAGTGGTAGACTGCTGTTTATAGTTCACAGAGCTCGTATTGGCAATTAGCAGTGTGTTAGTCTAGAGCAGTGGTCGGCAAGTCGCTCTTTAGACACTTTAATGTGGCTCTTTAGTGTGCCGCGCCCGCTCCCCTCCCTCCTCTCGGGCGGCCGCCCCAAAAGTCAGGACTCTACAGCTAGCCTCTGTCAGTGCGCGCCCTGTGTGCAGCCCTGGCGGTTGGCTCCAGTCGGGTCATGTGGTATAGGGGGGCGTGACTTTCTGTGTGGCGCCACGGCGGCGAGGCAGCATCCTCTGCCGCCCTCAGAAGACTGTGCCTCCCAAATCAGCAGCGTGTCATCCGGTAGGTGTAGCAATAGCCTGGCCTGCCTGCCTCTGGAGACTCCATTTCTGTGACAGAAAAAGGAAGGGTTGAGGGGGAATGGAGGGGAGGAGGGGATGAATATGAACTATATGCCTCTGGAACTTGGAAATGAGAGATGTGGGCAGGGCCAGGGAGAGACAAATGAAAGGGGTGACTGATGGCCATCATGGAGGAGGGGGGGGGGGGTGATTATGAATTAAGTGTGCCTAACTATGGAAATTAGAGATGTGAACAGGGCAGGGTAAAAAGAAAGGCGTGATGGCCAACATGGAGGGGCAGAGATGTGGCATGGAGGGGCAGAGATGTGGCATGGAGGGGCAGAGATGTGGCATGGAGGGGCAGAGATGTGGCATGGAGGGGCAGAGATGTGGCATGGAGGGGCAGAGATGTGGCATGGAGGGGCAGAGATGTGGCATGGAGGGGCAGAGATGTGGCATGGAGGGGCAGAGATGTGGCATGGAGGGGCAGAGATGTGGCATGGAGGGGCAGAGATGTGGCATGGAGGGGCAGAGATGTGGCATGGAGGGGCAGAGATGTGGCATGGAGGGGCAGAGATGTGGCATGGAGGGGCAGAGATGTGGCATGGAGGGGCAGAGATGTGGCATGGAGGGGCAGAGATGTGGCATGGAGGGGCAGAGATGTGGCATGGAGGGGCAGAGATGTGGCATGGAGGGGCAGAGATGTGGCATGGAGGGGCAGAGATGTGGCATGGAGGGGCAGAGATGTGGCATGGAGGGGCAGAGATGTGGCATGGAGGGGCAGAGATGTGGCATGGAGGGGCAGAGATGTGGCATGGAGGGGCAGAGATGTGGCATGGAGGGGCAGAGATGTGGCATGGAGGGGCAGAGATGTGGCATGGAGGGGCAGAGATGTGGCATGGAGGGGCAGAGATGTGGCATGGAGGGGCAGAGATGTGGCATGGAGGGGCAGAGATGTGGCATGGAGGGGCAGAGATGTGGCATGGAGGGGCAGAGATGTGGCATGGAGGGGCAGAGATGTGGCATGGAGGGGCAGAGATGTGGCATGGAGGGGCAGAGATGTGGCATGGAGGGGCAGAGATGTGGCATGGAGGGGCAGAGATGTGGCATGGAGGGGCAGAGATGTGGCATGGAGGGGCAGAGATGTGGCATGGAGGGGCAGAGATGTGGCATGGAGGGGCAGAGATGTGGCATGGAGGGGCAGAGATGTGGCATGGAGGGGCAGAGATGTGGCATGGAGGGGCAGAGATGTGGCATGGAGGGGCAGAGATGTGGCATGGAGGGGCAGAGATGTGGCATGGAGGGGCAGAGATGTGGCATGGAGGGGCAGAGATGTGGCATGGAGGGGCAGAGATGTGGCATGGAGGGGCAGAGATGTGGCATGGAGGGGCAGAGATGTGGCATGGAGGGGCAGAGATGTGGCATGGAGGGGCAGAGATGTGGCATGGAGGGGCAGAGATGTGGCATGGAGGGGCAGAGATGTGGCATGGAGGGGCAGAGATGTGGCATGGAGGGGCAGAGATGTGGCATGGAGGGGCAGAGATGTGGCATGGAGGGGCAGAGATGTGGCATGGAGGGGCAGAGATGTGGCATGGAGGGGCAGAGATGTGGCACGGAGGGGCAGAGATGTGGCACGGAGGGGCAGAGATGTGGCACGGAGGGGCAGAGATGTGGCACGGAGGGGCAGAGATGTGGCACGGAGGGGCAGAGATGTGGCACGGAGGGGCCAGCAAAATAAGTTAGTGGCCAGGTTCTGAGGTCAATATAGAACAGTACCAGTGAGGACTATTTGAGTGTGTTTTCACATACTTTTATTCAACGTGACTGCAGAGCCAGTGCAATGTGTGCATGCCTGTTTTATTACTTTTACTTCTTGCCTACTGTTTGGGTGTATCCATCAAGGTGGAGAACCCTGCTTAAAATATCCATGATGAGCCCCACTAATTTTATAATACTATTTACACACACATAAGATGCCATATATGTGTCATCCACAGATCCCAATTAGTCAGGATGTAATTTTCTCTACATTGTAAGGCAAATTTTACTTTATTTAACGTTATCTATAAATATTGTTCTAAAGTTTTTGTTTTATTAGTTATTTGTATCCGACCTATGTGGATACTTGCATGCAGAATATTCTCTATAAAAACTTATTGAAACTAAAACAGTGTACCATCCTATGTATTTTCGGTTTTAAAAATGTGGCTCTCAAAATAAATTTCAATCGTGGTTTTGGCGAGATTTGGCTCAACTGAAGAAAAAGGTTGCCCACCACTGGTCTAGAGCAACTCACTCACTTAGGATTAGTTGTCACTATAAATTTCTATAGTAGTTTGCATACTGCAGCAGTACAAAGCTATTCCATTATCACTTGAAGGCATAATGATTCATAAGCCCCCCCTCTTGTGGATCCAAACCTTTTTGTGCTGGTGGACCAGTGGTAGACTGCTGTTTTGGTTTACAGAGTTTATCTAAAAAATCTATTGGAGATGAGCACTTTTATATTAATTTAATTACAGCAGCAGTACAAAGCTATTCCATTATCACTTGAAGGCATAACGATTCATAAGCCCCCCCTCTTGTGGATCCAAACTTTCTTGTGCTGGTGGACCAGTGGTAGATTGCTGTTTATAGTTCACAGAGCTCGTATTGGCAATTAGCAGTGTGTTAGTCTTGAGCAGTGGTGGGCAACCTTTTTTTTTTTTTTTAAACTGAGCCAAATCTCGCCAAAACCACAATTGAAATTAATTTTGAGCCATGTTTTTAAAACCGAAAATACATAGGATGGTACCCTGTTTTTAGTTTCAATACGTTTTTATAGAGAATATTCAGCATGCAAGTATCCACATAGGTCGGGAGGATACAAATAACACAAGTAATAAAACAAAAACTTTAGAACAATATTATTTATCGATAACGGTATATTCCGTAAAATTTGCCTTACAATGTAGTGAAAATTACATCCTGCACAATGCACACATTGCACTGGCTCTGCAGTCAAGTTGAATAAAAGTAAAAAATGACGACAACATAAAATGAAATAAAAATAAAGATACAACTAAAAAAAGTACATATAAAAGTATGTGAAAACACACTCAAATAGTCCTCACTGTTCTATATTGACCTCAGAACCTGGCCACTAACTTATTTTGCTGGCTCCGCAATTTTATGTCCACACCCCCCCCTTTTTACATCAACCCTTTTTGTCAATCCCACAGTGTCGGTGTCGCTCTTCTGCCCCCCTCGGTGTCGCTCTTCTGCCCCCCTCGGTGTCGCTCTTCTGCCCCCCTCGGTGTCGCTCTTCTGCCCCCCTCGGTGTCGCTCTTCTGCCCCCCTCGGTGTCGCTCTTCTGCCCCCCTCGGTGTCGCTCTTCTGCCCCCCTCGGTGTCGCTCTTCTGCCCCCCTCGGTGTCGCTCTTCTGCCCCCCTCGGTGTCGCTCTTCTGCCCCCCTCGGTGTCGCTCTTCTGCCCCCCTCGGTGTCGCTCTTCTGCCCCCCTCGGTGTCGCTCTTCTGCCCCCCTCGGTGTCGCTCTTCTGCCCCCCTCGGTGTCGCTCTTCTGCCCCCCTCGGTGTCGCTCTTCTGCCCCCCTCGGTGTCGCTCTTCTGCCCCCCTCGGTGTCGCTCTTCTGCCCCCCTCGGTGTCGCTCTTCTGCCCCCCTCGGTGTCGCTCTTCTGCCCCCCTCGGTGTCGCTCTTCTGCCCCCCTCGGTGTCGCTCTTCTGCCCCCCTCGGTGTCGCTCTTCTGCCCCCCTCGGTGTCGCTCTTCTGCCCCCCTCGGTGTCGCTCTTCTGCCCCCCTCGGTGTCGCTCTTCTGCCCCCCTCGGTGTCGCTCTTCTGCCCCCCTCGGTGTCGCTCTTCTGCCCCCCTCGGTGTCGCTCTTCTGCCCCCCTCGGTGTCGCTCTTCTGCCCCCCTCGGTGTCGCTCTTCTGCCCCCCTCGGTGTCGCTCTTCTGCCCCCCTCGGTGTCGCTCTTCTGCCCCCCTCGGTGTCGCTCTTCTGCCCCCCTCGGTGTCGCTCTTCTGCCCCCCTCGGTGTCGCTCTTCTGCCCCCCTCGGTGTCGCTCTTCTGCCCCCCTCGGTGTCGCTCTTCTGCCCCCCTCGGTGTCGCTCTTCTGCCCCCCTCGGTGTCGCTCTTCTGCCCCCCTCGGTGTCGCTCTTCTGCCCCCCTCGGTGTCGCTCTTCTGCCCCCCTCGGTGTCGCTCTTCTGCCCCCCTCGGTGTCGCTCTTCTGCCCCCCTCGGTGTCGCTCTTCTGCCCCCCTCGGTGTCGCTCTTCTGCCCCCCTCGGTGTCGCTCTTCTGCCCCCTGTCGGTGTCGCTCTTCTGCCCCCCTCGGTGTCGCTCTTCTGCCCCCCTCGGTGTCGCTCTTCTGCCCCCCTCGGTGTCGCTCTTCTGCCCCCCTCGGTGTCGCTCTTCTGCCCCCCTCGGTGTCGCTCTTCTGCCCCCCTCGGTGTCGCTCTTCTGCCCCCCTCGGTGTCGCTCTTCTGCCCCCCTCGGTGTCGCTCTTCTGCCCCCCTCGGTGTCGCTCTTCTGCCCCCCTCGGTGTCGCTCTTCTGCCCCCCTCGGTGTCGCTCTTCTGCCCCCCTCGGTGTCGCTCTTCTGCCCCCCTCGGTGTCGCTCTTCTGCCCCCCTCGGTGTCGCTCTTCTGCCCCCCTCGGTGTCGCTCTTCTGCCCCCCTCGGTGTCGCTCTTCTGCCCCCCTCGGTGTCGCTCTTCTGCCCCCCTCGGTGTCGCTCTTCTGCCCCCCTCGGTGTCGCTCTTCTGCCCCCCTCGGTGTCGCTCTTCTGCCCCCCTCGGTGTCGCTCTTCTGCCCCCCTCGGTGTCGCTCTTCTGCCCCCCTCGGTGTCGCTCTTCTGCCCCCCTCGGTGTCGCTCTTCTGCCCCCCTCGGTGTCGCTCTTCTGCCCCCCTCGGTGTCGCTCTTCTGCCCCCCTCGGTGTCGCTCTTCTGCCCCCCTCGGTGTCGCTCTTCTGCCCCCCTCGGTGTCGCTCTTCTGCCCCCCTCGGTGTCGCTCTTCTGCCCCCCTCGGTGTCGCTCTTCTGCCCCCCTCGGTGTCGCTCTTCTGCCCCCCTCGGTGTCGCTCTTCTGCCCCCCTCGGTGTCGCTCTTCTGCCCCCCTCGGTGTCGCTCTTCTGCCCCCCTCGGTGTCGCTCTTCTGCCCCCCTCGGTGTCGCTCTTCTGCCCCCCTCGGTGTCGCTCTTCTGCCCCCCTCGGTGTCGCTCTTCTGCCCCCCTCGGTGTCGCTCTTCTGCCCCCCTCGGTGTCGCTCTTCTGCCCCCCTCGGTGTCGCCCTTCTGCCCCCCTCGGTGTCGCCCTTCTGCCCCCCTCGGTGTCGCCCTTCTGCCCCCTCGGTGTCGCCCTTCTGCCCCCCTCGGTGTCGCCCTTCTGCCCCCCTCGGTGTCGCCCTTCTGCCCCCTCGGTGTCGCTCTTCTGCCCCCCTCGGTGTCGCTCTTCTGCCCCCCTCGGTGTCGCTCTTCTGCCCCCCTCGGTGTCGCCCTTCTGCCCCCCTCGGTGTCGCCCTTCTGCCCCCCTCGGTGTCGCCCTTCTGCCCCCCTCGGTGTCGCCCTTCTGCCCCCCTCGGTGTCGCCCTTCTGCCCCCCTCGGTGTCGCTCTTCTGCCCCCTCGGTGTCGCTCTTCTGCCCCCCTCGGTGTCGCTCTTCTGCCCCCCTCGGTGTCGCTCTTCTGCCCCCCTCGGTGTCGCCCTTCTGCCCCCCTCGGTGTCGCCCTTCTGCCCCCCTCGGTGTCGCCCTTCTGCCCCCCTCGGTGTCGCCCTTCTGCCCCCCTCGGTGTCGCTCTTCTGCCCCCTCGGTGTCGCTCTTCTGCCCCCCTCGGTGTCGCTCTTCTGCCCCCCTCGGTGTCGCTCTTCCGCCCCCCTCGGTGTCGCTCTTCCGCCCCCCTCGGTGTCGCTCTACCGCCCCCCTCGGTGTCGCTCTACGCCCCCCTCGGTGTCGCTCTACCGCCCCCCTCGGTGTCGCTCTACCGCCCCCCTCGGTGTCGCTCTACCGCCCCCCTCGGTGTCGCTCTACCGCCCCCCTCGGTGTCGCTCTACCGCCCCCCTCGGTGTCGCTCTACCGCCCCCCTCGGTGTCGCTCTACCGCCCCCCTCGGTGTCGCTCTACCGCCCCCCTCGGTGTCGCTCTACCGCCCCCCTCGGTGTCGCTCTACCGCCCCCCTCGGTGTCGCTCTACCGCCCCCCTCGGTGTCGCTCTACCGCCCCCCTCGGTGTCGCTCTACCGCCCCCTCGGTGTCGCTCTACCCGCCCCCCTCGGTGTCGCTCTAACCGCCCCCCTCGGTGTCGCTCTACCGCCCCCCTCGGTGTCGCTCTACCGCCCCCCTCGGTGTCCGCTCTACCGCCCCCCTCGGTGTCGCTCTACCGCCCCCCTCGGTGTCGCTCTACCGCCCCCCTCGGTGTCGCTCTACCGCCCCCCTCGGTGTCGCTCTACCGCCCCCTCGGTGTCGCTCTACCGCCCCCTCGGTGTCGCTCTACCGCCCCCCTCGGTGTCGCTCTACCGCCCCCCTCGGTGCGCTCTACCGCCCCCTCGGTGTCGCTCTACCGCCCCCCTCGGTGTCGCTCTACCGCCCCCCTCGGTGTCGCTCTACCGCCCCCCTCGGTGTCGCTCTACCGCCCCCCTCGGTGTCGCTCTACCGCCCCCCTCGGTGTCGCTCTACCGCCCCCCTCGGTGCCGCTCTACCGCCCCCCTCGGTGCCGCTCTACCGCCCCCTCGGTGCCGCTCTACCGCCCCCTCGGTGCCGCTCTACCGCCCCCCCCTCGGTGCCGCTCTACCGCCCCCCTCGGTGCCGCTCTACCGCCCCCCTCGGTGCCGCTCTACCGCCCCCCTCGGTGCCGCTCTACCTGCCCCCCTCGGTGCCGCTCTACCGCCCCCCTCGGTGCCGCTCTACCGCCCCCCTCGGTGCCGCTCTACCGCCCCCCTCGGTGCCGCTCTACCGCCCCCCTCGGTGCCGCTCTACCGCCCCCCTCGGTGCCGCTCTACCGCCCCACTCGGTGCCGCTCTACCCGCCCCCCCTCGGTGCCGCTCTACCGCCCCCCTCGGTGCCGCTCTACCGCCCCCCTCGGTGCCGCTCTACCGCCCCCCCTCGGTGCCGCTCTACCGCCCCTCGGCCTACGCCCCCTCGTGCCGCTCTACCGCCCCCCTCGTGCCGCTCTACCGCCCCCCTCGGTGCCGCTCTACCGCCCCCCTCGGTGCCGCTCTACCGCCCCCCTCGGTGCCGCTCTACCGCCCCCCTCGGTGCCGCTCTACCGCCCCCCTCGGTGCCGCTCTACCGCCCCCCTCGTGCCGCTCTACCGCCCCCCTCGGTGCCGCTCTACCGCCCCCCTCGGTGCCGCTCTACCGCCCCCCTCGGTGCCGCTCTACCGCCCCCCTCGGTGCCGCTCTACCGCCCCCCTCGGTGCCGCTCTACCGGCCCCCCTCGGTGCCGCTCTACCGCCCCCCTCGGTGCCGCTCTACCGCCCCCCTCGGTGCCGCTCTACCGCCCCCCTCGGTGCCGCTCTACCGCCCCCCTCGGTGCCGCTCTACCGCCCCCCTCGGTGCCGCTCTACCGCCCCCCTCGGTGCCGCTCTACCGCCCCCCTCGGTGCCGCTCTAACCGCCCCCCTCGGTGCCGCTCTACCGCCCCCCTCGGTGCCGCTCTACCGCCCCCCTCGGTGCCGCTCTACCGCCCCCCTCGGTGCCGCTCTACCGCCCCCTCGGTGCCGCTCTACCGCCCCCTCGGTGCCGCTCTACCGCCCCCCTCGGTGCCGCTCTACCGCCCCCCCTCGGTGCCGCTCTACCGCCCCCCTCGGTGCCGCTCTACCGCCCCCCTCGGTGCCGCTCTACCGCCCCCCCTCGGTGCCGCTCTACCGCCCCCCTCGGTGCCGCTCTACCGCCCCCCTCGGTGCCGCTCTACCGCCCCCCTCGGTGCCGCTCTACCGCCCCCCTCGGTGCCGCTCTACCGCCCCCCTCGGTGCCGCTCTACCGCCCCCCTCGGTGCCGCTCTACCTGCCCCCCTCGGTGCCGCTCTACCGCCCCCCTCGGTGCCGCTCTACCGCCCCCCTCGGTGCCGCTCTACCGCCCCCCTCGGTGCCGCTCTACCGCCCCCCTCGGTGCCGCTCTACCGCCCCCCTCGGTGCCGCTCTACCGCCCCCCTCGGTGCCGCTCTACCGCCCCCCTCGGTGCCGCTCTACCGCCCCCCTCGGTGCCGCTCTACCGCCCCCCTCGGTGCCGCTCTACCGCCCCCCTCGGTGCCGCTCTACCGCCCCCCTCGGTGCCGCTCTACCGCCCCCCTCGGTGCCGCTCTACCGCCCCCCTCGGTGCCGCTCTACCGCCCCCCTCGGTGCCGCTCTACCGCCCCCCTCGGTGCCGCTCTACCGCCCCCCTCGGTGCCGCTCTACCGCCCCCCTCGGTGCCGCTCTACCGCCCCCCTCGGTGCCGCTCTACCGCCCCCCTCGGTGCCGCTCTACCGCCCCCCTCGGTGCCGCTCTACCGCCCCCCTCGGTGCCGCTCTACCGCCCCCCTCGGTGCCGCTCTACCGCCCCCCTCGGTGCCGCTCTACCGCCCCCCTCGGTGCCGCTCTACCGCCCCCCTCGGTGCCGCTCTACCGCCCCCCTCGGTGCCGCTCTACCGCCCCCCTCGGTGCCGCTCTACCGCCCCCCTCGGTGCCGCTCATCACGCCTTTCTTTTTACCCTGCCTTGTTAACATCTCTCATTTCCATAGTTCGGCACACTGAATTCATAATCACCACCCCCCCCTCCCATGATTGCCATCAGTCACCCCTTTCATTTGTCTCTCCCTGGCCCTGCCCACATCTCTCATTTCCAAGTTCCAGAGGCATATAGTTCATATTCATCCCATTCCCTCCAACCCTTCCTTTTTCTGTCACAGAAATTGTGTCTCCAGAGGCAGGCAGGCCAGACCCTTGCTACACCTACCGGATGACACGCTGCTGATTTGGGTGGCACAGTCTTCTTCTGAGGGCGGCAGACAGCGGCAGACTTAGGGCGCCGCCGCGGCGTTACAAAGTCATGCCCCCCCCTATACCACATGACCCGACTGGAGCTGTGTGGAGCCGGCCGCCGGGGCTGCACACAGGGCGCGCACTGACAGAGGCTAGCTGCAGAGTCCTGACTTTTGGGGCAAGCGCCCGGCACACAAAAGAGCCGCATGTGGCTCGTGAGCCGCAGCTTGCCGACCACTGGTCTAGAGCAACTCACTCACTTAGGATTAGTTGTCACTATAAATTTCTATAGTAGTTTGCCTACAGCAGCAATACAAAGCTATTTCCTTATCACTTGAAGGCATAACGGTTCATAAGCCCCCCCTTGTGGATCCAAACCCTCTTGTGCTGGTGGACCAGTGGTAGATTGCTGTTTTCGGTTAACTATCGTGGAAACTAAATGTTAGAATTCTTTGTTTTCCAGATTCTGACTGACTGGGAGAGCTCTGCATTTCTGAAGTTGCTGTTTTATGTAGTCGAAAACCATCAAGTATGAAGAACTCTTGTAACCCGGAGCCCTGGCTGAGCTGGATTATGATTTTACAAACATACAAAAAGAAACGGTCAATTACATTTTTTAATGACATTGAATCTTTCTCCTGATGAAATGTTTTAGAATCAGTTTGTCAAATATTTTTTTTACTTTGTCAATAAAATTTGGTTTATAGAATTTCAAGAACATCTTGCATTTACTTGTGTTGGATGGAGTACTTAGTTATTTTTTAAATGCACTTAAATCTTGTTTCCTGCTCCATCCTAATGTTTCAATCATTCATTTTGACATTTCATTAATTGGCTGACTGTTCAGTCTTCAATCAATAGAATGTCACAGGATGAGCATTTGAGTTTTGGTGGGCGGAGGCAGGCTCTTATGAGACTCTAGCTTTTACACAGCCAGAGAGAAGGTTAAACTGAAAGCTACATATTAGTGTGTATGCCATAAATTAACTGAGAAAGTAGTTAAAGGACATCTGCAGCAAAAAACAACTTGATCGCGGGGGGTCTGAACGCTGGCGATCTCCTGATTGGGTCCACGGCTCTCTCGTCAGGAGGCATGCCGGCCAGAGTGACGTTGCGGCCCACACGCCTCCTCCATGTAGTTCGTACCTACTTGCCTCTCCCATAGAACTGTATGGGGAGAGGGTGTACCGTTCACCTCAGAGAGGTTAACATTACGTGCATTAGCCACTCGCCTAGTGCGGCAATGCGGGCCTCTATTTGTGACAAGGGGAGGGGGAATGTGACATGAAGGGGGGATGTGTCAGGGGTGGGGAATGTAACATGAAGGGGGGAAGAATGTGACATGGGGGAAGAATGTGACAAGGGGGGGGGGAGAATGTGACAAGGGGGGGGAGAATGTGACGGGGGAGATGTGAAATGGGCGGGGGGGAGATGTGAAATTCAGTGCAAAAAATTGTACCGCTTTTGCTACAAATTTCCAGAAAGAATCATACCGCCAGGGAGGTTAACATTGAATTCTGCTATTTGTTTCAATACATATTATATGGCCTGGGATTAAAAAGCTACTTGACCGACCCATCTCTCCACCTATCTCGGGGAACTCAGTCCAAGCTAAGCAGTTCATTTTAACTGGTCAATACACAGAAAGCAGAGTCACAATACCGTCCTCTTCTAGAGCAGTACTTAACCACTTAAGGACCCAAGACGTACTGTATACCCTGATTCTGCTCCCTTTCTGAGTGCCGCACGCTATTAATCCTTTAGGCGTGTCGTTCAAAGTTGATTGTTGTCTAAATGAAAGTAAACTATTCCAGGCTAGCTCAGTGGGCTGTTCGAGACTGCTGCGGCAAAATTGTGGCGTACCGAAAAGCTGGAACACAAAAGGCGGGCCCCCACCTTCCTCCTGCATGTCCAGTCACCGAATGACTGCTCAAGTGCCTGAGATCCAGGCCGGAGCAGTCAAGTGGCAGAATCATTGATCAATGTTATCCTATGAGATAACAATGATTAATGTAAAAGATCAGTGTGTGCAGTGTTATGGGGGCTATAGCGTCGCAAAAAGTGAAAAAAAAGTTAGATCATTTAACCCCTTCCCTAATAAAAGTTTGAATTGCCCCCCCCTTTCCCATTTAAAAAAAAGTGTAAATAAAAATACACATGTGGTATCGCCGCATGTCCGAATTATAAAAATATATAGTTATTAAACCACACGGTCAATGGTGTACACACAAAAAAATTCCAAATTCCAAAATAGCTTATTTTTGGTCACTTTTAATCATGAAAAATGAATGAAAAGCGATCAAAAAGTTTGATCAATACAAAAATGGTACCACTAAAAAATTAAGATCACGGTGCAAAGAATGAGTCCTCATACCACCCCGTATGTGGAAAACTAAAGTTATAGGGGTCAGAAGATGACCATTTTAAACTTATACATTTTCCTAGAAACATAGAATGTGTCGGCAGATAACCATTTGGCCCATCTAGTCTGCCCAATAATCCGAATACTATGAATAGTCCCTGGCCCTATCTTATATGAAGGATAGCCTTATGCTTATCCTATGCATGTTTAAACTCCTTCACTGTATTTGCAGCGACCACTTCTGCAGGAAGGCTATTCCATGCATCCACTACTCTCTCAGTAAAGTAATACTTCCTGATATTACTTTTAAACCTTTGCCCCTCTAATTTAAAACTGTCCTCTTGTGGTAGTTCTTCTTTTAAATATGCTCTCCTCCTTTACCATGTTGATTCCCTTTATGTATTTAAAAGTCTCTATCATATCCCCTCTCTCATTTCTTCTAAGCTATACATGTTAAGGTCCTTTAACCTTTCCTGGTTAGTTTTATCCTGCAATCCATGTACTAGTTTAGTAGCTCTTCTTTGAACTCTCTCTAGCGTATCTATATCCTTCTGGAACTTCACCAATAAAAGTATTTATTGTCCTGTGCCACTCGACCTAATTCTGACTACCCACTGGGCAGCGCCTCAGCAAAACCGGTTTCTTTCCATTTTGTATTCTGCCACAACAACCAGACACCATTTTGGCAATCCGGTACCGGTAAGAGAGCAGCAGCCTATCACCACGAAGCGCAGCATAGCTTAGCGGAACTACTTCACCAGGTTGGTATATTACCCAGGTGTGGTACAGGGTACACACCTGTCAGTATACCCCATCAGGGAGCGCCCCCTGTTTTTTTACCCTTTGTTCAAGTATATCCTTATGGAGATACAGCCTCCAGTACTGCGCACAATACTCCAATTGATGTCTCACCAGTGTTCTGTACAGCGGCATGAGCACTTCTCTCTTTCTACTGCTTATACCTCTCCCTATACATCAAAGCATTCTGCTAGCGTTTCCTGCTGCTCTTACATGGTCTTCCTACCTTTTAAGTCTTCTGAAATAATTACTCCTAAATCCCTCTCCTCTGATACTGAGGTCAAATAATCTATATTCTACCTGAGGGTTTTTACGCCCCAGGTGCATTATCTTGCACTTATCCACATAAAATTTCAGTTGCCAGAGTTCTGACCATTCTTCTAGTTTGCCTAAATCCTTTTCCATTTGGCGGATCCCTCCAGGAACATCAACCCTGTTACATATCTTTGTGTCATTAGCAAAAAGACATACCTTACCATCGAGACCTTCTGTAATATCGCTAATGAAGATGGTCCCAGTACAGATCCCTGAGGTATCCCACTGGTGACAAGACCTTGCTCTGAATATTCTCCATTGACTAAAACCCTCTGTTGTCTGTTACTCAGCCACTGCCTAATCCACTCAACAATATTGGAGTTCAAGCTCAATGACTGTAGTTTATTGATAAGTCTTCTATGTGGGACAGTGTCAAAAGCCTTACTAAAATCTAGATAGGCGATGTCTACTGCCCCTCCGCCATCTATTCGTTTAGTCACCCAGTCAAAAAAATCAATAAGATTTGTTTGAAATGATCTCCCTGAAGTACACCCATGTTGTTTTTCATCTTGCAATCCATGGGATTTTAGATGTTCCACAATCCAATACTTTAGTAGGGTTTCTATTAATTTCCCCACTATTTATGTCAGACTTACTGGCCTATAGTTGCTTGATTCCTCCTTACTACCTTTCTTGTGAATGGGCACAACATTTGCTAATTTCCAATCTTCCGGGACGGCTCCGGTTACCATTGATTGGTTAAATAAATCTGTTAACGCTTTTGCTAGCTCACCACTAAACTTTTAATAATTTTAGGTGTATCTCATCAGGCCCCTGTGATTGATTTGTCTTCACTTTAGAAAGCAAACGTAGAACCTCTTCCTCTATAAAGACACATGCATCAAAGAATTCCTTAGTTTTCCTCTCTAATGGAGGTCCTTTTTCTTCTGTAAAAACTGAGCAGAAGTATTCATGAAGGCAGTCGACTAGCCCTTATTCTCTTCTACATACCTTCCTTCCTTTGTTTTTAATTTAGTTTATTCCTGGTTTTGATTTCATTTTTTCATTTATATATCTGAAGAATGTCTTATCCCCTTTTTTCACAGACTGAGCTAGTTTTTCTTCTGCCTGTGCTTTAGAAGTTCTTATAACTTGCTTGTCCTCTTTCTGCCTAGTCTTGTAGATTTCCCTATCTTCATTGCTCTGGGTTGTTATATAATTACTAAATGCTAGTTTTTTTTTATGATTTTGGCCACTTCTGCTGAGTACCACAGTGGTCTCTTCCTTTTTCTGCTTTTACTGACAAGTCTAGTGCAATTTTCTGTTGCCTTCAATAAAGTGTCTTTTAAGTAGTCCCATTTCTCCTGAACTCCATGTAATTTGTTCGTCTGATAGGGACTCATTTATGACTAATCTCATTTTTGAAGTCTGTTTTTCTAAAACTTTAGTGTTTGTGTGGTGTGACTCCTTCACTGTTCTTATATTAAACCACACTGGTGATCACTAGATCCAAAGCTTTTGCCAACAATAACATCATATACCAAATCCCCATTTGTGAATACCAAATCCAAAATGGCCTCCTTCCGCGTTGGCTCCTCAACCACTTGTAGAGATAATCTCAGTAGAGACTTTAGAATATCTGTACTCCTGGCAGAACTTGCTATTTTGGTTTTCCAGTTTGCAGATTGCAGTCTCCCATAATAACTTCTCCTTTCATTGTCATTTTAGATATTTCTTCAACTAGATCTACTTCTTTAACTTGGCCAGATGGTCTGTATATCACACCTACACAAGTTACTGCATGATTACCAAACAGCAACGCAACCCAAGCTGACTCTGTGGTTGCCTCACTAACTTGTATTATGTTAGATTGTATGCGATCTTTCACATATAGGGCCACTCCTCCTCCTTTCTTGCCTTCGCTGTCTCTTCTGTATAAAGAGTACCCTGGTATGGATATGTCAGTCATTCCTTTCATTAAACCATGTCTCAGTAACAGCCACTAAATCTACATTTTCAGATGCCATTATTGACCCAAGTTCATTTATTTTATTACCTAGACTGCAGGCATTTGTAGACAGGACTCAGAGCTTGTCATTTCTTAACCTCTGGGCTACTGACATGTTCTGGCATTGTTTCGGGGGGCAATTGGACTCATGGATTTTCACTTTTGCGCCCCCCCTTCCTAGTTTAAATGCTCCTTAGCAAATTCTTGGAATTGATCACTGAGTGCATTTGAGAGAAAGATGCAAACCATCTTTTTTTGTACAGTTCCTTTCTATTCCAAGTAGAGCTATCATGAGACACAAAGCCACATCCTTGCTCTTGACACCATTTACTAAGCCATAAGTTGAACTCTTCAATGTGCCTCTGCCTATCATGCTGAACATTATGCTCAGGCAGAACTTCAAAAAAATGAAACAATGGATGCAAAATCCTGTACATCATTACCAAGTGTGATGAAAGATTCCTTAAACCCTGAAACTTC
This sequence comes from Hyla sarda, assembly GCF_029499605.1. NCBI lineage: Eukaryota > Metazoa > Chordata > Amphibia > Anura > Hylidae > Hyla > Hyla sarda. The sequence goes on from NC_079189.1 coordinate 256,124,170, forward strand.
ATTGCAAGCCAGGTCATTTGTCCCTAGATGGACAAGAACATCAACTTCCCCTTCCTACTTTGCTTGCTTAACAATATTAAGAATACATCTTATATCTCTTCTAGCAGTAGCTCCCAGGAGACATCTCACAAAACCATTTTCCTAAATCTTACCTTTTTTTTTGTTTTTGAGTGTAGCCACCTCCAGCCAACCTCCTGACTATTTCCTGCAATATCTCTCCAATGCACTTAGAAACAGCAGCAATTGTATACAGCAGCTAATGAATTAGGCCAGCTAATGAGTCAGAGCCTATATATATATATATATGCACACACACACTCCCTCACAAGCTCCTCCCCCAAAAACAAATGTAACACCTTGATGAGCTAGGCTCATTAGCAAACACACAATACCAAACACCTGAACAAATTCCTTACCTGTTCTCAAGCAGTGGTCAGCAGAAACACAGATGTTGCAGTTGAAAAAGTCCAAGTAAGTCTCCTGCAATATCTCTCCAATGCACTTAGAAACAGCAGCACTTGTATACAGCACCTGCATGTAGTAATTTTTTCCGGAAGTACGACAAAATTAAACCTATAAAAATAGGGTATCATTTTAATCGTATGGACCAACAGAATAAAGAGGTGTCATTTTTACCGAAAAATGTACTGCTTAGAAGCAGAAGCCCCTAAAAGTTACAAAATGGCGTTTTTTCTTCGGTTTTGTCGCACAATGATTTTCGTCATAGATTTTTGGGTAAAATGACTGTCGTCACAAAATAGAATTTGCTGGTGCAAAAAAATAAGCCATCATAGGGATTTTTTCAGGTGCAAAATTGAATTTTTATTTTTTTTTTCTTAAGGTAAGGATGGAAAAAAAAACGAAAGTGCAAAAGTCTGAAAAACCCTGGGTCCTTAAGGGGTTAAAGGGGTACTCTAGTGGACATTTTCCCCGTATCATCTGGCTCCAAAATGTTAATTTGTAAACTACTTTTTATTAAGTAACTGAAGGATTAAGATTTTTTTTATCAGCTGATGTATGCTGCAGAGGAAGTTGAGTTGTTTTCTTTCTGACCACAGTACTCTCTGGACAGTTCCTAACTCAGACAGAGGTGTCAGCAGAGTAGGAGCAAATCCCCATAGTAAACCTATCCTGCTCTGGACAGTTCCTGACATGGACATAGGTGTCAGCAAAGAGCACTGTGGTCAGACTGAAAAGAACTTCCTCTGTAGTATATAGCAGCTAAGTACCTCAAGGATTAACCCCTTAAGGACTCGGTGATTTTCCGTTTTTGCATTTACATTTTTCCCTCATCACCTTCTAAAAATCAACACTTTCAATTTTGCACATAAAATTTCATATGATGGCTTATTTTTTGCGCCACCAATTCTACTTTGCGGTGACATTAGTCATTTTACCAAAAAATCCATGGCGAAACTGAAAAAAAATTCATTGTGCGACAAAATTGAAGAAAAAATGTCATTTTGTAACTCTTAGGGGCTTCCGTTTCTAAGTAGTGCATTTTTTTTGTAAAATGACACATTCTCTTTATTCTGTAGGTCCATACGGTTAAAATAATACCCTACTTATATAGGTTTGATTTTGTCGTACTTATGAAAAAAATCATAAGAAAATGTATGTTTAAAATTGTCATCTTCTGACCCCTATAACTTTTTTATTTTTCCGCTTATGGGCCGGTTTGAGGGCTCATTTTTTGCGCCGTGTTCTGAAGCCTTTATCGGTACCATTTCTGCATTGATCAGACTTTTTGATTGCTTTTTATAAATTTTTTTATGATATAAAAAGTGACCAAAAATACGCTATGTTGGACTCTGGAATTTTTTGTGTGTACGCCATTGACCGTGCGGTTTAATTAACGATATATTTTTATAGTTCGGACATTTACGCACGTAGTGATACCACATGTTTGTTTTTACTTAGTTTTTTCTTTATGGGAAAAGGGGTGATTCAAACTTATTAGGGAAGGGGTTAAATGACCTTTTGTAAAAAAAAAAAAAAAAATCTTTTTTTTTTTTTTGCAGTTTTCTAGCTCCCATAAGGGGGCTAGAACACTGCACACACTGATCTCTTATACTGATCCATGCAAAGCCATAGCTTTTCATGGATCAGTGAGATAGGGGCTCGATTGCTCAAGCCTGTAGCTCAGGCTTGGAGCAATCAAACCCAGATCGGATGTGACGGAGAAAGTTAAGGGGACCTCCGCTCGCGTCCTAGCTGATTGGGACATGGCGATTTTATCGCCATGTCCCGATCAGCCCGACTGAGCGACCAAGAAGCGTTTACTTTCACTTTCAGATGCGGTAGTCAACTTTGATCGCCGCGTCTGAAGGGTTATTAGCCCAGGGTCCCGGCTATGACTAGCAGCCAAGATCGACCCGGTGTGATGCGGGGGTCACGGCGTGACCCTGCTTTAAACACCGGGTACGCCCTGAGTCCTTAAGAGGTTAATATTTTTGAAGAAAAATTTTTAGAAGTAACTTACAAATCTGTCTAAAGGAAATCTGTCACCAGTGTCACCTGCATTAACCTGTCGGTACCGACAGGTAGTGCAGGTGACACTGATGACGACAGTACTCACCTTGTCCCGGTCCGTGGCGGGGATCTCCTGTAATCTTTTCTGCAATCTTTGCTCCCGGCACGGGCGGAGCTTAATAACGTAACAGCTGCTGCCTGGGACCCTGCAGAAAGCAGCAACGGCTTGGGGCATGGGCAGAGCTTAGGGATACCACTGCTGCTGCTCTCTGCTGGGTCCTGGGAACAGCAGCGGATACGTCATTAAGCTCCACCCATGCCAAAAGCTGGTAAAGATACCAGAAAAGATTACTGGAGATCCCCGCCACGGACTGGAACAAGATGAGTGCCGTTGTCATCAGTGTCACCTGCACTACGTGTCGGTACCGACCGGTTAGTGCAGGTGACACTGGTGACAGATTATCTTTTAACTTTCTGACACCTGTTGATCGAAAAGCTTTGTTTCTACACCCCGGAAGAAGCCTCATCGGTGAAACGTTGGGTGAGGGTGGTCTGGTGCACGTCTATTACTCTGCTCTTGGTAACTATACCTGCCTATTGTTTATTTTTGATGGATACTCTTTGCTGCAACTCTGCAATTTGCTTTACTTATACCTACTTTATTGCTTTATTGACCACTGGGTCTTCTGAGGGGGCTTTGTTTATTTTTGCTCCCCTCCTCACATTATTATTGCTATATTCCTTTTGGGCACTCAGTAGGTTTCTCCTTATTTTTACTTTGTGAGTCACGTCTATGGTAGCACTTGAGTCCCACCGGACCACCCTATATGTTCTGTGCCTCTGTGGCTGCAGGCCTTGCAGTTGTATCTGCGCTTTATATAGTCATATATATTTTACTTGGTTTTAAATGTCTGTAATTGGATTTTGGATTTATGTCAATAAAATTTTGATATCTTATCATGGATCTGCATACGCTTCTTTTTTCATATATCTACCAGGTGACGCTGGTGACAGATTACCTTTTAACTTTCTCCCACCTGTTGATCGGAAAGATTTGTTTCCCACTGGAAAACCCCCTTTTTAAGTAAGTTCCGATGCCCCCCAGATCATGGGTGTCAAACATGTGGCCCACAATTAATATCTTTGCGGCCTGGCAAAGATATTCATTGCTCTGGTCAGGGCCGGATTATCATTGGCGCTCCTGGAGCACCTGCTCCGGGCCCCATGCCCGCAGGGGCCCGCTGTCACATCCCTGTGTCCCGAAAAATCTTTTCAGGACATAAGGATGCCCGGTTACCTCTTTGCAGCCCCGTGTTTACTTTAAAAACGCTGGGGCCGCAGGGAGGTAGCGCACGCAGGGACGTCACTGATGACGCGTGCACCCATAGGAGAAGAGCGAAGTGGAACAGTGTAGAGGACACGTGGGTATGGTCACCACTCACCAGCACCTCATCTTCGGTGTTCCGACCCCCGCTCCTCCGGTCCCGGGACCTACTGCTATGGCCCATAGGCCATAGCAGTAGATCATGACCCCGGACTGGAGGAGTGGGGGTTGAAATACTGAAGTGGGGCAGTAAACAGGCATACAGCCTCCAGCCATACACTGTATATGGCTGAAGGCTGTATGTCTGTGGGGGAACTGTACTGCACACCTAATGGGGGGGACTGAGGGGCATGGGGTCTTGTGCAGGGGGGCATGTTTATTTTTTTTTATGTGGCCCACATAAATTTTAACCTTTTTTTTTTGGCCCATGTTAGCCTTTGAGTTTGACATGCTTGCCCCAGATGGAGGAAAAGCTGCCTTTTGGCTTTAATCCTGATGTGAAGATTGAGGTTCCTAATCACATTATGTTCCATAAGGGTTTTTACAACAAAGTATGTTCCAAAGGGTCAAAAAGGGGACCCAAAGAAGTAAGCCATGAAGAAGCACATGTAGCATGAAACAATTGTCGCTTACATTGTTATGCAACTGTCTGATCCTGCTGCTCCTAAGAAAATAAAGCGGTGTCTGTTCATTGCAAGACGTGAGTGCCGCCCATTCATTCCTATGTCTGTGGGATGAAAACTGACATGTTTCGGACAAAAAGTCCATAGTCATAGTTGACCTGAATTATCCCAAAAGGGATGTGCCCAAGCTGTGCCCTTTCTTTAACAGATACAAGAGGCCCAGACCCCATGGACTTCTGCGTAACCAGAATTGACCGTTGGCCAGAGTTTGAGTATTCTGTCTTGTCTACCCTACAGTGTAGCATTAGAGAGAGTTCAGCGCAGCAGTCGGTGGTGTCCCCCGAAAGTGAACAAGAAGTGAAAAAACTTACGTTTGTTAAAATGAATCAAGCATGGATCAGTGAGAAATTTAAAATGCCTTTGCCTGATGCTACTCAATAGATAGCACATCAACGATCTCTTCTGCCCACTGGTTACTAAAATTTCAATCAGTCTACCACTGCTTGCAGTCCACTGACCACTACAACTCCAACCAGTCCATCACTGTCTGCTTGCTAGAACCATCCTTAGTCCATAACTTCCTGCTGTCTTCTGGCTACAACAAATACCACAGTCCACCACTGCCTGCTGTCTATTATAACTATCACTAGTCCACCTACCTACAACTTTTATAAGTTACTATGGATTGCTGCTTGTTGCTGTAAGTTTGACATTAACTTAGCCTTAAAACAACTTTAGAACTACTTGACTATATTCCTAGGTGACCAAGCAGTGTTATACAGGGCTTTAGAACTCTTAGGGTGCGTTCACACGGAGTAAATCAAGAGTAATTCACGCCGAAAAATTTACAGGTGAAAATTTATTTTTTTACGCGCAATTCGCACAGGATTTTTGCGGATTTGGGGGAGAAAGAAGTGAAGGGTTTTTCAGCCATTTCCGCGCAAATTCCATATGAATTTCCGCCCAAATTCCATTTTTTTTTACCATTGATTTCTGCTAGCGGATTCCACTTGAAGAATGAACATGCTCATTCATCAAGCGGAACGGAATTCAGTGTCGGAATTCCACTTGCAGAATTTCCGCAGTGTGAACAGAACAGCGGAAAAAACATTAAAGTCAATGGGCAGAGGAGATGTGAATGAATTTGGAGCAGAGAATTCAAGAGGAATTACTCGAGTAAATTCCTCTTGAATTACTCTGTGTGAACGCACCCTTAGGCAGTGTTTTCCACAAGTTTTGAGGGTTATTGCATTGCAGGTGTGCATAGAACATATTCTCTGTAAACTGAACTTTTTGAAGAGTTCTGCGAGCACAGCAAATCGGACTTTGCTAAAGATTTTCCACAGGATAATGTGTACTGCCACACTTTAAAAAAATGTCTTGGAGTATATTGAAGACATAGAATATAGTTTTGAGGTTTACCTTCCAATTTCCCTAGATCTCATCCAACAGTCGTTTGTGGGATGTGCTGGAAAGACCAGACTAATTCCAGGAGGCTCCACATTGCAACTTACAGGAATCTGCTGGGAATGCCACAGAACACTTTCAGAGGTCTTATGGAATTCATGTCTTGACAGGCAAGGGCTATTTTAGTTACAAGTTGCTATAGTTCATAGGTGTAAAGCACATGTGGTCATTTGAATAATTAATTATTTAATTATAAAAAAATATATAACTTTGTTATGCCTCTTGCAGTCCCTAAAGGGACAGTGGTATGGCACAGGGATTCAAAGAACACCAAAGATAGAATATCTGTCCTGCAACATTCCCTACGTCATGCAGAAGGGCAAACACACTGGGACAGATTTATTAAAACTGACAAAATCTGTCTGTGTTGCCTATAGGAACCAATCACAGCAATTTTTTAAGAGCAGTATACAGAATGAAATCTCAGCGCGGATATGGTGGTTATGGGGAACCAGACAGTTAAATAAATGTGGCGAAACATATCAGTTTTGCTCTGTATTCCTTCACCTTGCACAAACCTATTTTCCAGGGCACTGTCACTTGGAAAAACCTTTGACATGTCCTAGTCACATGTCAATAGTTTTGATCAGTGGGGTCTGTTTGTTCAGACCCCTGCCAATCAGGAGAGTGAACCAGGAAATATCCACACTCAGCACGTTCTCTACCAGCTCTGTCATCGAGACACACACTCAAAATAATTATACGGACCATGTCTTGATGAAGTCACACTGAGCAGGGAGAGGGGCGTGTGACTGTGCGGACTTCTCCTGGATTATTCTTATGACTGGTGGGGGTCTGAACACTCAGAAAATGAAAACTTTTGACACATCTAAAAAATTTAATTGAAAGGTTTATTTTAAGGTAGTTCATGCTAGAACAATCATGGCCAGTCAATGGAAAATTAATTTCACCCTGTTTTTGGGAGTTATGATGAAATTGTTAAATTGTTACTTTAATAATAAGGGTATTCTTACAGATACGGTATATGCTGAAGATGTGATGCTGTGTTTAGCTATTTCTTATATTAAATGCGCATGAAATAATCTTCAGCAGGAAATCCACAACATATACAGTACGTGCACCCATAATGTGACCAAAAATTTCTTTGTTATGGATATATATTCTTATAGGTACTGCAGGCCCCTAGATTCACCATACTGGTCTACATTATTCCAAAATGGTGCCAATAAAATAATAATAATCATGCTTCAGCCACCTCCAGGCTGTGCCATTCAGCCACTATATGGTCTCATCATCCTTCAGCCAACTCCAGGCTGTGCCATTCAGCCACTATACGGTCTCCTCATGCTTCAGCCAACTCCAGGCTGTGCCATTCAGCCACTATATGGTCTCCTCATGCTTCAGCCAACTCCAGGCTGGGCCGTTCAGCCACTATATGGTCTCCTCATGCTTCAGCCACCTCCAGACTGTGCCAATCAGCAACTATATGGTCTCCTCATGCTTCAGCCAACTCCAGGCTGTGCCATTCAGCCACCATATGGTCTCCTCATGCTTCAGCCAACTCTGGGCTGTGCCATTCAGCCACTATATGGTCTACTCATGCTGCCCCAACTTCCACACTGTTAAAATGTACAGTGATGTCACAGTACATTGTGTACTAGTACTGTGATGTCTCTGTGCACATGGGGGGGGGGGTGCATAGAAGGGTAGCAGTAGAGAATGGCATTTAAAAATTTTTACCCAACAGGCAACTAGCCTAAAACCATCTGCAGCGCTGTTGTTATAGAGCCTAAAGCTTGCACCAGGTGTGGACTGACAACCCATGGGGCCCCTGGGATAAATAATGTAATAGACTTGTGCACGACCCAAAAATTCGTTTTTTTTTCGTTTCGTACATTTTCGTATTAAAAAATTTTTGGTTCTGTTGCACATTCGTTATCGAGTAAATCGTTTCATTCTGTTTTTCGGATGCATCCGTACATTTTCGGATCCATCCGAAATATCATTCGGATGCATTCGTTATATCACACACGTCAATTATTTCGTACACATTTGTTACATTTGGCGCTTTCGTTACTTCGGACGTATTCGTTATTTCGGCCGCATTCGTTTTACTTTCAAATTCGGCAGATTACATTATTCCTTTTATGTTTCTGTATTCCTAACGATTAACAAAACAGCCGAAGTAAAGTTAGGCCCGGTCAGTCAGGGGCTCAGAGTTTTCACCCAGTGGCCCAGATTTATCAAACTGTGTGAGAGAAAGAGTGGAGTGGTCTGGTCTCCCATAGCAACCAATCACAGTTCAGCTTTCACTTTACCAGAGTTCATTATCTGACATGTGATTGGCTGTTGTGGTCACTCCCCTTTTTCTCTCACACAGATTGATAAATCTTGCCAGCGTGTACTGAGAGTGAGAAATTGATTGTATTGTGTGTAAATTGTGTGAAAAAAACAATGTCTGGAATGAGAGATATTGTGTCTGTGGTGTCTGGGAGAGAGGAGGGTGAGCGTGCTGTTGTGGATGTGAGTGATAGAGCATGTGTGAGTGAGCGTGTGGATGATGTGTCTGAGTGTAGTCGTGGCGTGGAGAGAAGAGGATGAGTAAAGTCCGAGCAGGTCCAATCGCAAGACAAAGTGGTTGGACAATATCGGACTCTGGCAGTGGCAGCCACACATCTGAGTCTGAGAGTCTGCACTCAGTGGGAGTCCCACTAGCCAAAAAACAAAGAGGGCCGAAATTCACGGAGGCTGAGAACGTAGCACTGGTGGCTGCTGTTAGCACAGAAAAATTTGTGTTATTCAACACGACAGTGGGCACCCAGGAGAAGATGGCCGCCTGGAGCCGGGTGAGGGAGAAAGTGTCCCAAGTTGGAAGTGGCACAGCGGACAGGACAGTTCTCAGCATCAGGCATCGGTGAGTAAATATTTCATTATGATATCATCATCAATGTGTTGGCAAAGACATATTGCAAAGCATAAACTATGCTTGTCTTGGTCTATGACAATACCATTCTATAACCTTTATTGTTTGTTACACATATGTCCTTTACATCTTAGATTTGTAATTACATCTAGTGTTTACCGATGTATCCGTGGTTTCGCCCCTAAAGCAAATGCTCCATAAGTGGGGAACCACCTTTCTTGCAAAAAAATAGTGGACTTGCTCATCTGCATAACTACCGGTAATTATGTATGCGTGACATGAGGATACACATATGAGGGGGCAATTTTTTTGTATTCTGACCCCTATAACTTTCTTAGTTCTCCTTATACGGTCCTGTATGATGCACCCCGGTCTGTAGTTTTTGACAGTACCATTTTTGTTTTAAAAGGGGTACTCTGGTTGAAAACTTTTTTTTTTTTTTTCTTAAATCAACTGGTGCCAGAAAGTTGATCATATTCCATAAACCTTACAGTACGTATTAAGTTGCTGCTGAATTCTACATAGGAAATTCATTAATATTTGTAACCCAGAGCTCTCTGCTGATATCACGAGCACAGTGCTCTCTGCTGACATCTCTTTCCATTTTAAGAACTGTCCAGAGTAGGAGAAAATCTTAATAGCAAACATATGCTGTTCTGGACAGTTCCTAAAATGGACAGAGATGTCAGCAGAGAGCACTGTGCTTGTGATGTTAGCAGAGAGCTCTGTGTTTGAAAAAGAAAATAATTTCCTCTTTAGCAGCTAATAAGTACTGGAAGGAATAATATTTTGTTTTTTATTAAAATGTACACATCTGCCTAATTTTCTGGCACCAGTTGATTTAAAAAAAAGCACCCTTTTAATGTGACATTTTTTATGTATTTTTTATTTTTTTTTTCAAGTCAGGAGTTGCAGTTAGTTACTACAACTACCATCATGCCCTCATACATGTGGCTCATCAGCTGCTCCAAATGAAATTCCAACTCCCAGCATGTTGGACTATACTAGTATATAGTCCATAGGTCAGTGTTTCCCAACCAGGGGTGCCTCCAGCTGTTGCAAAACTACAACTCCCAGCATGTTGGAAGTTGTAGTTTTGCAACAGCTGGAGGCACCCCTGGTTGGGAAACACTGACCTATGGACTATATACTAGTATAGTCCAACATGCTCAGATTTGTAGTTTTAAAACAGCTGGAGGCACCCCTGGTTGGTAAATACTGCTATAGTATATTTTGCCATTTTCCGGGACTTGAAGGATTGGTTTGATAAACTAGTAAAGATAAAGAGGATAAGTCTGACTATATCTGTGTAGTGTGGTATAAATGCAGAAATATGAGCATTCAAGCAAAAGAACAAAATTCTTTCTCAACAAAACTGTTTATTGTCATAAAACGGAAATGGTATGATAAACTTGAATAAACTATTTTATGTAAAACACAAACAGGTACTATGACTGCAGGGCATCAGTAGTCAAAAAAATAAAAAAGCAGCAGCAGAGGAGGAACATCAACTTCAAGAACTGGGAGCTGGAGTTGAAGAAGCACCTCCTGCCAGAGGCTCAGACATCCGAGGCAGAGAGATCTGGTGAGTAAAATGATATATATATATATATATATATATATATATATATATATACACATATATGATTAATTATGTATTACAATAATATTAATTGATAAAACAACAAGAAAATAAAAATAAAAAATAACTATTTGAACTTATACAATAACTGTATTACTATATATTTGTATCCCCCCCCCCCTAGCTCAATACTGATTCTTAAAGGGGTACTCCAGTGAAAACCTTTTTTTTCTTTTAAATCAACTGGAGGCAGAAAGTTAAACATATTTGTAAATTACTTCTATTAAAAAAATCTTAATCCTTCCAGTACTTATTAGCTGCTGAATGCTACAGAGGAAATTCCTTTCTTTTTGGAACACTGATGACATCACGAACACAGTGCTCTCTGCAGACATCTCTGTCCATTTTAGCAACCATGCATAGCAGATGTATGCTAAGGGCAGCATGGTGGCTCAGTGGTTAGCACTTCTTTGCAGTGCTGGGGCCTTGGGTTCAAATCCCACTAAGGACAAAAATAAATAAAGTGTTATAAGTGATAAGTGTTATAATAACGTCAGCAGAGAGAACTGTGGTCGTGATGTCATCAGAGAGCATTCCAAAAAGAAAAGAATTTCCTCTGTAGTATTTAGCAGCTAAGTACAGGAAGGATTAAGATTTTTTAATAGAAGTAATTTATAAATATGTTTAACTTTCTGCCACCAGTTGATTTAAAAGAAAAAAGGTTTTCACCGGAGTACCCCTTTAAAGCATTTATGCTATTTGTAATGTTGGGACATGCAGATGTCAGGGAATCTAGTCTACCCTGTTGTTGTCCTATACAGTAACCCCCCGACATGCGATGGCCCCGACATATGATCAAATCGACATATGATGGCCTCTTAGAGGCCATCGCATGTCGATGTCAGCATCGACATACGATGCTTTTATATGTCGGGGCCATCGCATTAACTGCTATCCGACAGTGCAAAATGCTTAAGCTGCTGTCGGATAGCAGTTTAAGCATCCCGGACAGGATCACTTGCCTATCCCCGCTGCTCCGGGTCCACTTCACGATCCTCCGGCGTCTTCTGTATCTTCTCCAGGGTCCGGGCCTCGCTTTCCGGTGTCGCTATTACGTCGTTACGCACGCCGTCCCGGCTCAACAACGTAATAACGTCACCAGAAAGCGAGGCCCGGACCCTGCAGAAGATGCAGAAGAAGCCGGAGGATCGTGAAGTGGACCCGGAGCAGCGGGACAGCATCGGGAACGGTGAGGATGCGGTCCGGAGTGGCGGGGAAGGTACAGCTTCCTATACTTTACATTGCACGGATCCCTCAACATACGATGGATTCGACAAACGATGGGTCGTTTGGAAAGAATTACCATCGTATGTTGAGGGACCACTGTACTATCAGACCAAATAATGAAGTAGAGCAGGCCCCCATAGAGATTAATTAAATAATTAACATAGAGCATATCAGACAAAATGGCTGAACTGAACAGCATATACAGTGGTCCCTCAACATACGATGGTAATCCGTTCCAAATGAACCATTGTTTGTTGAAACCATCGTATGTTGAGGGATCCGTGCAATGTAACGTATAGGACAGTGGTCTACAACCTGCGGACCTCCAGATGTTGCAAAACTACAACACCCAGCATGCCCTGACAGCCAATTGTTGTCCGGGCACTGCAGGGAGTTGTAGTCTTGCAACATCTGGAGATCCGCAGGTTGAAGACCACTGGTATTGGAGGTTATACTCTCCTTTACCCGCCACTACGTACCGTCACCGCTTTTTACCGCTGCCCTGGATGTCACCTGCCATCGCTGTCGCTGTGTCCCCGACGCTCCGGCAAGGCCTCTGCTTCCTCGGCATCCTCGCTCGCCGCCATTACGCCGCTATGCAAGCCGCTCCTATTGGATGACAGGATGGCGTGCACAGCGACGTGATGACAACGATGGAGAGCGCTGACGATGCAGGGGATCCTGAAGAGGACGCGCCGGAGCCCCGAGGACAGGTAAGCTATGTTGAGAAATGGTCACATGATTGAAAGCCCGGAAGTAGAGTGATCTACGGCCACCCCTTTCCTTAAGAATAAGATGGCAGCGAGTCAAAGGAATGAGACACACTGTAATGTCATCTTTTGACATGTCCACACAACTCGTAAATTTGTACTTTCTAATTCTATATTGATAGCAATGTGGATATTATGTAAATTACTCAGCTAACCATGCTTTTTATCACAATAGGCAATTTAGCTATTTGCAATGGTGTATATTTGTGGTGTATAATGGTGTATAACATTTATAGGGTTAGATGACAAATATACACCAGTACAATAACTTAATTATTATATTGTTAAGCCTTAGGGAGAGTATTTTGTGTATCATGTAATGATCAACAACACAACTGCTTTCAGTCACTTGATTTTTATTTTAAAATACCTTTTTTTTATTTTTATTATTATTATTTTTTTTTAGATCAACAAGGCCAGGCTTCATTAAGGAGTCACCATGACAGTTCCCCACCATCACCTGTCCTGTCACAATTGGAGAGCCGGAGGGCCGTTGAGGCAGATGATAATGTGCCAGTACCTGAGGAGGACATGGGCCAACCCCTGAGCTCAGCTGCCTGTTCACCAGCTATCCCCAGTCCACTATCTCCAACCCCAGCACCCGCATCTGTCCCAATGGACACCTACCTTAGGGTACTCCAAGAAAGGGACAGGTTGTCCAGGGAGACGAGGCACCTTGCACGGGAGATGCAACGCTTGAATAGGGCCATGCACCGACTTCACCGTCGGCAGGCTGACGACTTCCAAGTGATGTTGGCCCGGGTCAGCCAGCAGCACCTTCAGGCCACAGCACAGCTAAGGGTGGACCTCCTGATGGCAATATCAGGAATCAGCCAATCACCTCCATTGGCTGACACCAGCAGCAGCAACAACAGGGCACCTTCACAAACCTAAAAGATTAAAGAATCATTATTTTTAGGCTGGTTGACAGTTTTGTTATGTTAGAAATGTTGGCAATGTTCAGGTTTATTGTATTACCTCTGTATTCTATTACCAAAGTTTCATGTTGACTTGTATATTGTAACCTCATACAAAATGGTGCCAAATCCTTCCTACAATATAAACATGCAATTGGTATGATTATGCTGGCTGATTGTAGACAGCAGGCATACAAGGCAAAAAATGATGATTACAGTTGTTATTTATTGCTACATTTGCATTCAAGGCCTTTGCCATCAAAATATTAAAAAAATTGTAGGTAAGAAAAAATTCATCTCCTGTTGTGGTGTCTACATGATTGATGATAACTTTGATAGCAGAACACAGATTCCACCAGTGCATGAAATGTGTATTGCAATAGTACCTCTAATTTATTATTATTATTTACCTCAACAGTTGGAGAGGTGGGGTCCTGAGGCATTGTGAACCTGGGTGTAATGTCCATTTATTTATTTTTGCATTTTCCCGTTTCAGGCCCTGTTCAGACATTGTTTTTCATGCATTATATGTTTTCTGTGCTTTTCTTCCAGGTGTGGAAGAGTTAAGCCTTTCACACATGTGTTAGGCGAGTGTGTTAGGCGAGGATAGGGGATAAGATGTCTGATCGCTGGGGGTCCCAGCAGTGGGCCCCCACGATCAGACATCTTATTCCCTATCCTTTGGATAGGGGATCAAATGTTTTTGCCCGGAATACCCCTTTAAGGTACTAAAGCTATACTTTTATTACACTGTGACTTTTAATATGCTGCTGGGATCTGTGCTCCATTTAATAGTGGTCACTTAAGTGTCAGATGCATTGTAAAGCACTACTGTCATTTAAGGGGTACTCCGGCGCCTAGACATCTTATTCCCTATCCAAAGGATAGGGGATAAGATGCCTGATAGCGGGGGTCCCGCCGCTGGGGACCCCTGTGATCTTGCACGCTGCACCCCAGTTAAAATCAGTCCCCGGAGACTGATTTTAACTGGGGTGCCGCATGCAAGATGAGGGGGGTCCCCAGCGGCGGGACCCCCGCGATCAGGCATCTTATCCCCTATCCTTTGGATAGGGGATAAGATGTCTAAGTGCCGGAGTACCCCTTTAAGAAAAAAAAATTGTCATTTACTTACCACTGATTTGCTGATCTCCTTTACCACATAAATGGACGTCCTTGTTGTATCCACAAAAATGTCCACTAAATGTCCACTAAATCCTAAAAGAAGGAGGGAAAGATATAAATTAAATAGAAATTATTAGCATTCTAAATGTAATGTTAGGAGGCTAAGAAGAAAATTGACAGACCACTAACCTGTTTGATGGTGCTGTTCACTTTCTTAACTTTTTCAAACAACTGATAACACAACGGGATCCAACATTCCAATTTGTAACCAAGAACTTCAACTTTTAACTTGAACTGTAGAACTCATAACTAATTGGTGTCAAAGCTTAGGGCAGGGTATCCCAGCTTGGGCATGTTTACTTTAAGAAAAGTCATCTGCTCCATGAGCTGAGGGGCCAGCTGTGAACGCTGTGGGCAGAGAATATTGCCAGTGACTGAAAATACCCGTTCACTTTGCACAGAGGTTGGGGGGCAGGATAGGAGCTCCTGGGCCACCATGGAGAGAGCAGGCCAAATTGCCCTCCTTTCATCCCAGTACTTGAGACTATCCGCTGTAGGTGCCAGATGGGGTTCAGACAAATAACTTTTTACAGTCTCTGCAACCTTATCTCTGGGTATCCTTGAGGGTTGTCTGTTGTGTCCGACCAAGGTTTGCAAAGTTTCTGCCCAAAAGTCAGCAGCTCTTGATGAGTGTCCAGCAGTGTTTGTGATGGGTGATGATGATGACATAGCAGGCTCATCCTCCTCTTCTTCATCATCATCATCATCCTCATCGTCCCTCTCTGACGGCACAACCAAGTGTCTTTGCCTGTCACACACCCTGTTGATTAATTTCTCTCTCCAGCTTGTTAGGGAATTGGCTTGGAGTGCCATTTTGCCCTTAATTCGGGGGTCACACATGGTGGCAAGCATCAATTCAGGGCAAGCATCAGTGAGCTCTGGGATCCTCCGGTTTAATTGTCCATGCAGTCTTCTGACAAGTGTGGCAACATCAGGTACTATGTATCCTCCAGGCAAGTTTTCTCTATGGTTGAGGATGGCATCCATTTTGTTAACAAGATGGGTAAAGAGGGGGATGACTTGAGCCAAGCTTGCATTTTCTTGATTTAGGTTTTCTGTGGCTGCACGAAAGGGGCTTAGTACAGTCACCACCTGAGCTATTATTTTCCACTCCTCCCTGCTAAGTGGTCTGGTCACACCGATGACCTGCTCATGTGACATTGCATGTATTGCTTTTTGTTGCTCCAGAATTCTTTCAAGCATGTCCAATGTAGAATTCCACCTGGTGCTTACATCCTGCTTCAGGCGGTGTTGAGGAAGACCTGCCTTAATCTGCTCCTGCCTGAAAATGTGACTGTCCTTCACACTTCTATGAAAATGGCCTGCAATTTTCCTACAGGAGTCTAACACTTCAGAGAGCTTTGTATTGCTCTCAGTGGTGTCATCTATACCAGCCTTTACTACAAGATGGAGGACATGGGCGGAGCATCGGACACCAACAAATTTGCCATCCCGCAGTGCTTTTAACATATTGGCTGCCCCATCAGTGACCACAAACCCCATCTTTACCTGTGTATTTGCCTGCTCCCCAAGCCACTCTGCCACCATTTTCTGTAATGCACGGTTTATGTTATGCGAGCTGTGCTGCTCATCTAAAACCTCTGCATGCAGTAGGAATGAGCAGTGCCCCTGATTTTGGTTTTTCTACAACACCAGCTCCTGTGTTTCTTGGCCCTGATGTAATTTGGGCTGGTTCCATTACAATGGGCTGCCACCAGTGTGCTGTTAGTGATAAGAAGGCATGCTGCCCACTGGGAGCACTCCACAAGTCTGTGGTGAAATGTAAACACTGTCCTGTGGCTCTGCCTAGCTCCTGTTTTATTAACTCCACACAAGATTAATGTAAGGAGGGTACTATACTGCGACTAAATGTGGTACGGGATGGAATTACATACTGGGGTGCAACTGCCTGCATTAGACGTTTAAACGGTTCCCCCTCCACCATGTTAAAGGGAGCTCCCCCGACGGCTATGAGCTCGCCAATGAGGCGGGTAATTTTACGGGACTGCTGTCTTGAAATCCCCCTGGAATGAAATCCACTAAATTGATCCAAGGTGGGCTGTTTTGCTTGACTGGAGTCAACAGCTTCCCCTCTGTGCCCCTTGTCCAGGTTATCTGGGCTGATGGTAGCACTGGAACTAGCACTACTTGCCCTTTTTTTTACTGGGTGGAGGTGACAACAACCCACTGTCTTCTCTTAACAGGACTGGCTTGTGGTGTGTGCGCAAATGGTGATTCATGCCAGAATTAGTCAGATGCCCTATAACTCTACCACGACTGACTTCCCTGCCACATAGCTTACATTTAGCTGATCTACCATCACAACTATAGAAAAATGCTCCCAAACTTTAGATTTCCGGCTGGAACTGGAACCGGGTTGTGCAGATGGGGCATTTTGCGGGAGGCAATAGCTTTTGGAAGATGGAGGCCTTGTACTGGCGACGGTGGCACTACTTGAATGGGAGGGTGGTGTATCCATTACAACTAAAGAGCCAGAGGATGATGGGGGTGATGATGATTCTGGAAGGTCAGTTGTAAATAGGAGTTGCGATACAGGACTTTGATATTGTTCAGGACTGGACACATCATGAATGAAATCAAGGGGTACCTCCTCTTCTATGCTTCCAATGTCTACACCTTGAAGAGGCGTACTTAACTGCATTATGTCCATGTCTGATTGTGAACCCTGCTTCTTGTTTCCCTCTCCTTCTTGGTGTCTAACAGATTGCGAGACATTAAGGGCCACAGTAGCAGCACTAGTGGTGGCTGTCTTATTTTTTCCTTGGATATGATGATGAGTATGGCCACTTGATGAAGCATGGGACTTTGCTGCAGGCCTTGCTGCTGATCCTCTTTTGTAAAAAAGTGCAGGTGTTACCTTAGCTTGTTTGCCTGTTGTCTCTGTGCCAGAAGCCAAGTTATCATCAGGTAAACCGTCCATTTCTGCAAATCCAGTGACTCACTCCACACACTGCAACTGTAACACCACCAGCCAAAGTCTCACAGGACTACCTCACAACTGAATAAAACAGCCTTACTGTCTGCAATACAGTAGGGATCGAATGGAATAAGCTAATTGGCTAAAAGTTACCATATGGTACCATGTGACAATGAACTCCGATCATGTGACCTCCCAAGGACCAATTAAAAGAATGTAGAATTATTTCTTTACTTTCGTTTACAGACAACGAATGCATTCGTTATTCCCTGAATGATTCGTTATTTAACGAATGCATTCGTTATTCACCGCATGATTCGTTATTTAACGAATGCATTCGTTATTCACCGCATGCATTCATTGTTCACCGAACGCATTCGTTGTTTGCCTGTTCGTATTTTCGGGGCTTTTCGGAGATGCTCAAGGTATGTTTTCGTGCATTCGGATCGCTCCAAATGTACGAAAACGGTAATATTCGTTAAATATAACATTTGTGCCGAACCGAATTGCACATGTCTATAATGTAATATATGTACACAGTGAACCCAGCAGAATAGTGCATACAGCTCTGGAGTGAGATTGGGTGTGTATGTGCTCCTGTGACTTCCAGCAGATATTCAGAGAAGCAGACTTTCCATCAGCCCCTCCTCATGTGTGTGGCAGACACCTGCTTAGGTTTTCCTGCTATGGAACCTCGGGAATCCAGGGCTTCGTCTTCCATCCCCTTACCCGGCTGGCGGGGGGATGTGAGGGACCATGCAAGGCCAGTAGCCAGGACATTGGAAAGGAGGACATTCAGCTTCTGCGCCAGTTTTCGTGGAGTGAGCCATACTCCGATTTCTTGACGAATGAATTTTAGCAGTTCCTCCCCTGTGTGACTCCGTTTCGCCAAGGCAAAGCAGGTGAAGAACAGGGTGACACCGCCTTGCCCTACACACATAGTACGATGAAGGGCCACTGAGATTTGTACGTGCAGTGGAGGTCGAGGACTCGGTGAAGGATGAGGAGGCGGAGTCGCACACTGTCACAGGACCAACTGCCTGAGAGCGAGCGCATGGAGGAGGAAGCGGTGTGACTTGTCCAAGTTGCTGTTGTGTCTGTGCAGGAACCACATTTACCCAGTGGCCCGTAAAAAACATGTATTTTCCCTGCCCGTAGTTACAGCTCCACACGTCGGCGCTGCCGTGCACTTTTGAACACACCGACAGGCTCAAGGACTGGCACACCTTCTCTTGAACAAAATTCTGCAGGGCTGGTACTGCCTTCTTCACAAAGAAATGACGGCTTGGGACTCTCCACCTCGGCTCGGCACAAGCCATCAATTCTCTGAAAGGTGCAGTCCAGCACTTGAAATGGGAGGGACTGCAGCACCAGCAACTTGGAAAGGAGGACATTCAGCTTCTGTGGCCTAGGATGAGTGGGCGCATACTGTTGTCTCTTGGACATGTCTTCGCCTATGGATTGTTGGAGTAATGGCTGACTACAAGTAGGAGGAGCAGAAGCATCTGGAGCGACAGAAGGAGGGTATGACACACAGCTCCCTTCGCCTGAGGTGGTGGACCTTTGGCTGGCTGAAAGAGGGAGTGGCGTGCCACTGGGTGATGCGGCAGGCTGGACCACCACATCTGAGCCACGGTTGTCCCAGGCCGCTTTATGGTGGCGCATCAGATGTTGACGCAGGGCTGTGGTGCCAACATTGCTACCCTGACACATCTTGCATGTGGCTGTGTTAACTTCCTCCGGATATTTGATGAAAAACTGCCAGACCGCCGAGTATCTGATTTTACCACCAAGGTAGGCTGCCGCGAAGCAGGTGGCCTATCCCTGGCACATTTGGCTCCTGAATTTCCACTTCTGAATTTCCAACCATGCTACCACCTTGCTGGCTCATCTGCTGCCTCACGGGCAACCTGCAACCCTCTTCTGCTGATGATGATGAAGCCCCCTCTGCACCCGGCTTCCAAGTGCGATTCGCTTCATCATCATCGAGTTCTGTCTGCACGTCACTGATGTCCTCCTCAGGTTCCTCAACAGTGTATGATTCAGGACCCTGAATGCTAGAAACACCACCTCCCACGTCGCACTACTCATCAATAATTGCCTGCCTAGCGTAGGAAGTGGCAGATGCCTCCTCCACTTCTTGGCTGGGCAGTAGCTGCTGACTGTCGTCTAATACATCTTCCTGACTGAATAGTGGAGCTGAATCCACTGCGTAAGATAATTCTTTAGGGGAGGGAACAGCATAGGACAGAGGCAATTTGGGGACAGGGACTGCTCCCGGATCTGAGAGTTGTGGGGGTATCAGATGTTACTTGACGTGATGAAGTGGATGACCGCGTCAACCAATCAACGACGACAGATGGGTTGTCGGTAGAGACACGACCGGTAGCTGATACCGGGAGCTCAGGCCTCTCGCTACGACTCCTGCTGCTACTCGCCCCTAGTTGGCTGCGACCTCTGCCTGATAAATTTAGGCCTCTGCCATTCCTCTGAGCACATCCTGGCACTTCTCTGCCTGACATACTTAGGGCATATACAAGGGGAGTAAAATACGCTTCACTACACGCCTTTCACTGTATGTCGACTTGTTGCAGATTAACAGGCTCAAAAAAGTACACTACTTAGAGGTAGCTATGTGGTATGCACATATGACAGGAAAAAAAGGCTCTATAGTACACTTGGAAAACGTATTTTCGTAACACACCAGCCGGTTGTTACTATTCCCTAGCCTTTCACTGTATGTAGGTTTGTTTCAGATTAACAGGTACAAAAAAAGCACACTACTTATTTTTAGGTATGAGGCACACTGGTTTTGATGAATCTACCCCATAGAGGGAGATTTATCAAAACCTGTCCAGAGGAAAAGTTTCTGAGTTGCCCATAGCAACCAATCAGATAGCTTCTTTCATTTTTCAGAGGCTTTTCCAAAAATGAAAGAAGCAATCTGATTGGTTGCTATTGGCAACTCAGCAGCTTTTCCAGGAAAGTAAAGTTTAACCACAACACTGTAACACCCCGGGACTCGAAGCAGTGGTGGTCTCCCATTCCACTGTGCTGTTGAGATGGTCCTGCTTATCTTACTGTTTAAATGTATGCGCATATTCGCGAATATTGAGCCCTCCCTTCTTTAATGGTATAGGGAACTATGACTAGTGCATTAACTCTGTGATTTTTGCCTATTAAAACTAATAGGCCCATTTGTGGTCTATGGGGATCTCACAACATGTAAAACAGTAAGATAAGCAGGACTGTCTCAGCAGCACAGTTGAATGGGAGACCACCACTGGTTCAAGTCCTGGGGTGTTAAAGTGTTGTGGTTAAACTTTCCTGGAAAAGTTTCTGAGTTGCCCATAGCAACCAATCAGATTGCTTCCTTCTTTTTTCAGAGGCCTTTTCAAAAAAGAAAGAAGCAATCTGATTGATTGCTATGGGCAACTTCACAACTCTTCCTCTACACCGGTTTTGATGAACCTCCCCATTGAGGAAGATTTTTATCAAAACCTGTCCAGAGGAAAAGTTTCTGAGTTTCCGATAGCAACCAATCAGATTTCTTCTTTCAATTTTCAGAAATAAAAGAAGCAATCTGATTGGTTGCTATGGGCAACTCAGCAGCTTTCCAGGAAAGTAAAGTTTAACCACAACACTGTCCCACCCCAGGACTCAATCGAGTGGTGGTCTCCCATTCCACTGTGCTGCCAAGACAGTCCTGCTTATCTTACTGTTTAACATGTCATGAGATCCCCATAGACCACAATGGGCCTATTGATTTCAATGTGCAAAAAATCACAGAGTTAATGCACTAGTCACAGTTCACTGGAGGGCTCAATATTCCCGAATATGCGCATAAATTTTTGCATATGCGGAAAAAAGCAAATATAACGAATATGCGAGGAATATTCGTGAAATATCGTGAATTCAACTATGGCCTATGCCGCTCATCACTAGATCTAAGGAATGTGAACCAGTTGGTGGCTGGTTCTCGTCCCTTTTTTTAGATGTAAGTTTAGTCAAACCACAAACAGATCAAGGAGTTAGTTGCGGATCATAAAGGGATACTCCGGTGGAAAGCTATTCTTTTTTTAAATCAACTGGTGCCAAAATGTGTAACAGCTGTTGTCACCTTCTATCTCTCAATTCAGTCTCAGGGGGTTCAAGACTCAAACACACAACCTCTGCACTGCAAGGTGGCTGCTCTAACCACTAGGCTGTGGGACTCAAACTGTAACTGTGTTTGTGGCAAGCCTGGGCGGTCGCTCGGTCTTTGGTTCCAGTCCCTCGTGTGGGCCTTCTCTTTTTATCAAACAGGCCAAGACCACGACCGCGGTCGCAAAGTCTTGTTTCCAGGTAGCTCCCTTGGGCTTGTGGTTAGAGCTGCTGCTTTGGAGTGCAGAGGTTGTGAGTTCAGGTCCACACTCCATTACCCTGCTATCTGTTGGGCTTGCTGCACTTGCTGGACCTCTCTGAATTAAATCATGGGAGCAGAGCAAGCCTGACAGGTAGAGTGTGGAAATGGAGGATGCAGAGGAAAGTGTGTTTGGGTAAAGTGGCTAACAGTCATGGATCCAGGTGTCAGAGAAACATATATGGTGCAGGTGAGTTGGTCATGCGGACGTGAGTGTTCCTGGGTGGGCAAGGGTGATGATTGTAGGGGTGTTGTTTGAAGGGCTGGAGGTAACACCAGCATATTAGTGTTAAAATCAAAATTTCCATTTTCACGTCTCACTTTAAAAAAAGTACGTCAATCACCTGTGGGGTATTAAGGCTCGCTGTACTTCTTGTAACGTTCCTTGAGGGGTTTAGTTTCCCAAATAGTATGCCATATGTTTTTTTTTGTTTTTTCTGTTCTGGCACCATGGGAGCTTTCTAAATGTGACATGCCCCCCAAAAATTATCAATGGAAATCTAATTGATCAACCCATGGAGGACTCAAAATCATGGTGGAAAACCACACTACAGGCTGATCCAACTTTGATGCAATGTCCTTAAAACAAGTCAAAATGAGGATCAGTAGTGTGTGAGACCTCCACGTGCCTGTTTGACCTCCCTACAACGCCTGGGCATGCTCCTGATGAGGTGGCGGATGGTCTGTTGAGGGATGTCCTCCCAGACCTGGACTAAAGCATCCACCAACTCTGTGTCTGTGGTGCCAACAGTGGTGGAGCAGCATATGTTGGCGCAGAGCCGTGGTGCTAACATTGGGACCCTGGCCACGCTTCACTTTCTGCCGACACATCTTGCATGTGGCTTTGTTAACCTCCTCCGGACGCTTGATGAAAAACTGCCACAACGCCGAGTAGCTGATTTTCCCACCAACAGTCCGCCCTAATTGACTGCCGCCGTCTCCAGGAACCCCTGTTCTATTACCTAACGGCAAGGTAGGCTGCAAGCAAAGCGGGTAGTCTACCCCGGGCACATTTGGCTCCAGAATTTCCACTTCTGCCACCATGCTGATTGCCAACCATTAGAGATGAGCGAATCAAAGCAGACAAACCCGAATTCTTTACGAATTTCATGATTTATTCAATTCGCAACAAAAGCGAATATTTTTTGGTGCAAATCGCTTAATTAAACTCCATTTTACAGCGTTCCAGGCTCCAGAAAACCTAAAATGGCGGATCCACATGTCATTACATGGGGCAGGGGATGCTGGGAAGGCGGGAAGGCAGGGCGGGAAGGGAGGTAGGCGGGATGACCCTGAATCGAATGCGGGATGCAGGCTATCAGCATTCATTGACCCCTGTGATGTCACAGCCCTACATAATCGGTAGCCATCTTGCGGCTGCTCATTTCATGCCATATACACTGCAGAGATAGGACGGACTGCGTGTTTGTGTGTGTTACACAGAGACGCTGAATTGTACCACAGCGTTCCACTGCCAAATGCTAGTTACATCAGCGTTGTGCACAGAGAGAAGTGCAGTGCTTGTTGTCACTGAGAAGGATTTTGATGCCAGCCATTAAGCTCCCAATCACTTCATTAAGCATTTTATCAGAGGGGCAGATAGCTTTTCGTTGCCTCATACATATAAACAAGCTGCCTGAACTTCATGAACCTTATCACAGGAGGCAGGAAAGAAACAGTTCACTCCAATCTTAACACCCTGTGACAGAGTGCAATTTAGGCTTTAATCCACGTTTATTTTTATTTTTTTTGTGGTGCTGCACTGTTGTGTCCTGCTGCTGTGCAAAAATACGTTATTTCAGCGGACTGTAGTGCATTTGTCTGCCCTCATACGTGCATACCAAATACCTACATCAAAGCAGTGTACTATTTTGTATCTGTAAATCTGTAACAAGTCTAGATACTGGCAAAGTCCTGGCAAAAGTAATCACCCAATGTAAGTAATGCAAGGCCCAAGCCCAAAAGCATCAATAAGCTAAGTAGTTCCTGAAACACACAGTCAGGAGCAGGCATCAGCAGTACCCAAGATACTTTCATAACCCCTTACATTGCACGATCAATTTTTAAATTTCAATTAAGCAGGTATGTAGCTAGTGCAAACATCCAAAAATTAAAGGCCCAAGGCCAGAAGTATCATTGATGCAAGTAGTTCCTGAAAGAAACAGAATCAGTCATGAGCAGGCATTCGCAGTACCCAAGAGGGTTTTTATAACCCCTTACATTTAAAGATCAATGTTGACATTTGCATTAAGCATGTATTTAGCCACTGCTAAACATCCCAAAATACACATGGAAAGCGTATTTTCATAAATCAACTGCCAGTGATTAGTTTTTCCTGGCCTTTCACTGTATGTAGA
This sequence comes from Hyla sarda, assembly GCF_029499605.1. Lineage (NCBI taxonomy): Eukaryota > Metazoa > Chordata > Amphibia > Anura > Hylidae > Hyla > Hyla sarda. The sequence continues at coordinate 256,148,375 of NC_079189.1, forward strand.
GGTAAGAAAATCTAGTAGAATTTTTAAAAATGAATTTTACTTGTCAGTTGTGGTATAACAGCATACATAGGACGAGACCACCCACTCAGGAACGCTCACTTTCATATCAGCAACTCACCTGCACCGTATATGCTTCTCTGACACCTGGATCCATGACTGTTAGCCACTTCTCCCAAAAACACTTTCCTCTGCATCCTCACTCTACCTGTCAGGCTTGCTCTGCTCCCACAATTTAATTCAGACAGATCTGAGGAGCAGAGCACGCACAGCAGATAGCAGAGCTATAGAGTGTGGACTTGAACTCACAACCTCAGCACTCCTAAGCAGCAGCTCTAACCACTAACCAGTGTGAGCTGCCGGCAAGGCAAGGCAAGGCAAGGCAAGGCAAGGCAAGGCAAGGCAAGGCAAGGCAAGGCAAGGCAAGGCAAGGCAAGGCAAGGCAAGGCAAGGCAAGGCAAGGCAAGGCAAGGCAAGGCAAGACCTAGCGACCGTGGTCTTGGCTTGTTTTGACAAAAAGAGAAAGCCCACACGGGGGACTGGAACCAAAGACCGAGCTACCGCTCAGGCTTGTCCTATATAGTCACACAGCCTAGTGGTTAAAGCAGCCACCTTGCAGTGCAGAGGTTGTGTTTTTGAGTCCTGTGAAGCCCCTGGGACTGAATTGGAGAGATAGAAGGTGACAACAGCTGTTATACTCTTTGGCACCAGTTGATTTAAAAAAAATAGCTTTCCACCGGAATATCCCTTTACAATCTTCAACTAACTCATTGATCTTTTTGTGGTTTGACAAAACTTACATCTAAAAAGTGGGATGAGAACCAGCCACAAACTGGTTCACATTCCTTAGATCCCTGACTCATATAGATTTGACTAGGATAGTACAGGTAATGCCATTTCCTCAGTCTTCTACCATGGGGTTGAAACCCATGATGCCTGCATTCAACCAATGTAGCAGACATCAGGGGATTCGAACCCATGAGCTTTGCGCTGCAAAATAGCAATGCTAACCAGTGGGCTGTCAGGGCTTTCAACAAGGCAAGCTGAGAGCTAGATTGGTCTTAGGTTCGAGTAACCCCTTCCCCCTCTGTGCAGTTTCTCTGTTTGCCAAAACGGGCCAAAACCTTGTTCAGAGGGAATGGATTGTTGCACCAGAGGTTGATGGACTAAGGTGAGGAGCATGTCAAGAAGAGCACATGGTGGTCCAGTGTCTTCGGAGTGTATGAAGTTGAGGTAAGTTGTTGGGGGGGGATTGTGAAAGGTGTAGGTAGAAGTGGAGGCAGGTGCACTCCTTTCAGCCAAAAGTGATGTTGAGTCTGCTGAGGTGAGTAGAGCAGTGGGATTTGGCATAAGGTTGAAAAAGGCAGGCTTTAATTATTTTGTTAATATTTATATATCAAGAAAAGTGGATCCACTACCAACCACAATTGTCTGCAGCCCTTCAAGCCACACCCCCCCAATCCAAACCGTTGCACCATCAGCATCCCCCACTCTCCCACACCATTTACACTTCTCAAACACCTGGATCTGTCACCATCAGCTGCTTCTCCCAAAAATGCCTTCCTCCGCATACTCCATTTCCACATTCCATCCATCAGGCTTGCTCCTCTCCCACGATCTAATTTGGAGAGATTGGGCAAGCAGAGCAGGCCCGACAGATAGTATGGCAACGGAGTAGTATTGACTTGACCTCACAGCCTCTGCGCTCCAAGGCAGCAGCCCTAACCACTAGCCCGTAGGAGCTGCCTGGATAACTTGACATAACATGACATAACATGACATAACATGACATAACATGACATAACATGACATAACATGACATAACATGACATAACATGACATAACATGACATGACATAGCGACCGTGGTCTTGGCCTGTTTTAACACAAAGATAAAGCCCACAGAGGAGGACTGGAGTAAAAGACAGAGCTACTACTCAGGCGTGCTAAAGCTACAGTTTGAGTCCCACAGCCTAGTGGTTAGAGGAGACAACTTGGAGCACAGAGATTGTGAGTTCAAGTCCTGTGAGATCCCAACAAATAGTCTGCTGGTTACACTAGTCTGTAGAATGTATAATACAATACATACCCAGCAATCTATTCCTAACTGTCTGTGCTACATACCATAACAACATTTTTATTCCCAGACTCTGCCCAGCAGCAGTATCAGTAAACCATATATTGCCTGAATGACACAGCCTGGAGTTGGCTAAAGCATGAAGAGACCATTGAAATGTATGATTTTTTTAATTTAAATTTAAGATTTTGAAATTTAAATTAATGATTTTGAAATTTAAATTTTAACTCCCAAGTTTTAGTGTCCCGGACCCCAGAGGGCCAAATCTAACAAGCCCCCACAGGGCTCATGTGGCCATGAGATGTAGGCGCAATGTCTCCATAGCCCTGACCAGCCATTGTTTCCAACACTTTGCGCCAAGGCAAACCATGTGAAGAACTGCGTGACACCGCCATACCCTGTACACATGGTATGCTGAAGGACCACTGAGACTTGTCCGGGCAGTGGAAGCTGAGGACATGGTGGAGGATGAGGAGGTGGAGTCAAACACTGTCACAGGACCAACGGGCTGACAGAGTGGAGCAGGAAGCAGCATGAGTACACAAGAGGGGTTAACAACCCCTAAAAGTAAAAGGTGAATGTTGAAATCTCTATTGAAGATGCATGTTAGGTAGTGCTACCCTCCAAAAATGTAAGGCCCAAGCTCAGAAGCATCAGTAAGCCAAGTAGTTCCTGAAAGACACAGTCAGGAAAAGGCATCAGCAGAACACAAGAGGATTATATAACCCCTAAGACTGAAAGATCAATGTTGAAATCTTAATTAAGCATGTATGTAAGCTAGTGCAAAACATCCATAAATTTAAGGCCCAAGCTCTGAAGCATCAGTAAGCCAAGTAGTTCCTGAAAGAAACAGGAGCAGTCAGGAGCAGGCATCAGAAGTACCTAAGAGGGTTTCATAACCCCTTACATTGAAATATCAATGTTGAAATTTATATTAAGCATGTTTTTAGCTCGTGCTAAACATCCAAAAATGTAAGGCCCAAGCCCAGAAGCATCAATAAGCTAAGTAGTTCCTGAAACACACAGTCAGGAGCAGGCATCAGCAGTACCCAAGAGGCTTTCATAACCCCTTACATTGCACGATCAATTTTGAAATTTCAATTAAGCATGTATGTAGCTAGTGCAAACATCCAAAAATTAAAGGCCCAAGGCCAGAAGTATCAGTGAGGCAAGTAGTTCCTGAAAGACACAGGATCAGTCAGGAGCAGGCATTCGCAGTACCCAAGAGGGTTTTATAACCCCTTACATTTAAAGATCAATGTTGAAATTTGCATTAAGCATGTATTTAGTCACTGCTAAACATCCAAAAATTAAAGGCCCAAGGCCAGAAGCATCAGTGAGGCAAGTAGTTCCTAAAAGACACAGGATCAGTCAGGAGCAGGCATTCGCAGTACCGAAGAGGGTTTCATAACCCTAATTGATAACCCAAGAGGGTTTCATAACCATAATTGTGAAGTGTTGGTGGAGAAGCATGGTCAATCTATTCTGAGGCATCTGACATTGGTGGGTGGAAATCCTGGCTGATCTATGCCTGATTCATCTGCACAAAGGTCTCTCCACATTTTTCGTGGACAGACGAGTTCGCCTTGGGGTGACTATGGCCCCGGCGGCACTAAACACCCGCTCTGATGTCACACTACTGGCCGCGCAGGACAGCTTTTCCAGAGCAAACCCTGCTAGTAGTGGCCATAAATCAAGTTTGGCTGCCCAGAAGTCCAGCGGATCTTCAAGGTTTGTTGGCATGGCCATGTTAAGGTATGTCACCACCTGCTGCTTCAGGTCCTGCTCCATGTCTACCTGCTGCTGAGAAGTTGCTTCACTATGCGGATGAAGAAAGCTACTCATCAGTGACTGTAGACTTAGGCTGTTTATAATGGAGCTTGTACTGCTCCTGCCACCCCTCCCCTCCCCAGCAGCCATGGCAGTGGAAGGTGAGCGCAGAGGGCCCCCCGAGTCAGACCTGAGAGTGGATGGACCATGTCGCCGATAGGCATCGGCCAAGTGACTACGTAGTATCTTTCTGTAGTAGGTCAGTTTGTCCTCCCTCTCAGTGGGTGTAAAAAAGGCCCCCATTCTGTGAGGGTAGCGAGGGTCCAATAAGGTGGAGAGCCAGAAGTCATCCTGCTGACGAATTATGACAATTCGGGGGTCAGAACGCAAGCAACTCCCTGCCTCCATCTCCACTGCATACTGCCACGGTGTGTCTGGGTCCTCTGTCTCGCCTTCCTCATAATAACCCTTTAGCTCCTAAACACTGCCCATGTCATCAAACCTAAACTGTGCTCCACTTTGCCCCACATTCTCCTCCTCCAGTTCAGCCCCCACAGGGCTCATGTAACCATGAGATGTAGACACAACGTCTCCATTGCCGTGACCAGCCATCGTTTCAATAATTTGTTGTAGGCAATGAAGGAGGGGAATTACATTGATCATCCCGTGATCCAGGCAACTTACAAATAATGTGGCTTACTCAAAGGGCCTCAGCAAACGGCAGGTATCATGTATGAGCTGCCACTGGTACACATTGAAGTTACACAGGGGAGTACCCCTGCTTGGATCATCAAGAAATCGGTGATGGCTTTTCTTTGTTCGTATAGTCTGTCCAACATATGGAGGGTGGAATTCCAACGTGTGGCAATGTCACAAATAAGACTATGTTGTGGGATACCGTTCTGACGCTGCAGCTCAAGGAGGGTGTGCTTTGCGGTGTACGAGTGGCTGAAGTGCATGCAGAGTTTCCTTGCCATTGTTAGGATGTCTTGCAAATGGGGTGAAGACTTCAGGAAGTGCTTGACAACCAGATTCAACACGTGTGCCATGCAGGGAGCATGTTTCACACTTCCTTGTCGCAGCACGGACATGATGTTCTTCCCGTTGTCGGTCACCATGGTTCCCATTTCCAGTTTTCGTGGAGTAAACCATACTCCGATTTCTTGCCGAATTAATTTTAGCAATTTCTCCCCTGTGTGACTCTGTTCGCCAAGGCAAAGCATGCCAAGAACAGCGTGACACCGCCGTGCCCTATACACATGGTACGATGAAGGGCCACTGAGATTTGTACGTGCAGTGGAGGCCAAGGACTCGGTGGAGGATGAGGAGGCGGAGTCGCACACTGTCACAGGACAAACTGCCTGAGAGCGAGAGCGTGGAGGAGGAAGCGGTGTGACCTTTCCAAGTTGCTGTTGTGGCTGTAAAGGAACCACATTTACACAGTGGGCCGTAAAAGACATGCATTGTCCCTGCCCGTAGTTACAGCTCCACACGTCGGCGCTGCCTTGCACTTTTGAACAAACCGACAGGCTCAAGGACTGGCACACCTTCTCTTGTACAAAATTAAGCAGGGCTGGTACTGCCTTCTTCGCAAAGAAATGACGGCTTGGGACTCTCCACCTCGGCTCGGCACAAGCCATCAATTCTCTGAAAGGTGCAGAGTCCACCACTTGAAATGGGAGGGACTGTAGCACCAGCAACTTGGAAAGGAGGACATTCAGCTTCTGCGCCAGTTTTCGTGAAGTGAGCCATACTCCGATTTCTTGACGAATGAATTTTAGCAGTTCCTCCCCTGTGTGACTCCGTTCACCAAGGCAAAGCAGGTGAAGAACAGGGTGACACCGCCTTGCCCTACACACATGGTACGATGAACGGCCACTGAGATTTGTACGTGCAGTGGAGGTCGAGGACTCGGTGAAGGATGAGGAGGCGGAGTTCCACACTGTCACAGAACAAACTGCCTGAGAGCGAGAGCATGGAGGAGGAAGCGGTGTGACTTGTCAAAGTTGCTGTTGTGGCTGTAAAGGAACCACATTTACCCAGTGGCCTGTAAAAGACATGTATTTTCCCTGCCCATAGTTACAGCTCCACACGTCGGTGCTGCCGTGCACTTTTGAACACACCGACAGGCTCAAGGACTGGCACACCTTCTCTTGAACAAAATTATGCAGGGCTGGTACTGCCTTCTTCACAAAGAAATGACGGCTTGGGACTCTCCACCTCGGCTCGGCACAAGCCATCAATTCTCTGAAAGGTGCAGTCCACCACTTGAAATGGGAGGGACTGCAGCACCAGCAACTTGGAAAGGAGGACATTCAGCTTCTGTGGCATTGGATGAGTGGGCGAATACTGTTGTCTCTTGGACATGGCTTCACCTATGCATTGTTGGAGTAATGGCTGACTACAAGTATGAGGAGCAGAAACATCTGGAGCGACAGAAGGAGGCTATGACACACAGCTCCCTTCGCCTGAGGTGGTGGACCTTTGGCTGGCTGAAAGAGGGAGTGGCGTGCCACTGGGTGATGCGGCAGGCTGGACCACCACATCTGAGCCACGGTTGTCCCAGGCCGCTTTATGGTGGCGCATCATATGTTGACACAGGGATGTCGTGCCAACATTGCTACCCTGACATATCTTGCATGTGGCTGTGTTAACCTCCTCCGGATATTTGATGAAAAACTGCCAGACCGCCGAGTATTTGATTTTACCACCAACAGTGCGCAATAATCGACTGCTACTGCCGCCGTCTCCAGGAACCCCTGTTCCACTACCTCCCTGGAAGGTAGGCTGCCGCGAAGCAGGTGGCCTACCCCGGGCACATTTGGCTCCTGAATTTCCTCTTCTGAATTTCCAACCACGTTACCACCTTGCTGGCTCATCTGCTGCCTCAGGGGCAACCTGCAACCCTCTTCTGCTGATGGTGCGATCGGCTTCATCATCATCGAGTTCTGTCTGCACTTCACTGATGTCCTCCTTAGGTTCCTCAACAGTGTATGATTCAGGACCCTGAATGCTAGAAACACCACCTCCCACGTCGCACTACTCATCAATAATTGCCTGCCTAGCGTAGGAAGTGGCAGATGCCTCCTGAGTAATGGAGCTGAACCCACTGCGTAAGATAATTCTTTAGGGGAGGGAACAGCATAGGACAGAGGCAATTTGGGGACAGGGATCTGAGAGTTGTGGGGGTATCAGATGTTACTTGACGTGATGAAGTGGATGACCGCGTCAACCAATCAACGACGACAGATGGGTTGTCGGTAGAGACACGACCGGTAGCTGATACCGCAAGCTCAGGCCTCTCGCTACAACTCCTGCTGCCACTCGCCCCTAGTTGGCTGCGACCTCTGCCTGATAAATTTAGGCCTCTGCCACTCCTCTGAGCACATCCTAGCACTTTTCTGCCTGACATACTTAGGACGTATACAAGGGGAGTAAAATACGCTTCACTACACGCCTTTCACTGTATGTCGGCTTGTTGCAGATTAACAGGCTCAAAAAAGTACACTACTTAGATGTAGCTATGTGGTATGCACATATGACAGAAAAAAAAGGCTCTATAGTACACTTGGAAAACATATTTTCGTAACACACCAGCCGGTTGTTACTATTCCCTGGCCTTTCACTGTATGTAGGTTTGTTTCAGATTAACAGGTACAAAAAAGCACACTACAATTTTTAGTTATGTGGCACACTGGTTTAGGCACACTGGTTTTGATGAATCTACCCCATAGAGGGAGATTTATCAAAATCTGTCCAGAGGAAAAGTTTCTGAGTTGCCCATAGCAACCAATCAGATAGCTTCTTTCATTTTTCAGAGGCTTTTTTCAAAAATGAAAGAAGCAATCTGATTGGTTGCTATTGGCAATTTAGCAGCTTTTCCAGGAAAGTAAAGTTTAACCAAAACACTGTAACACCCCGGGATTCGGAGCAGTGGCGGTCTTCCATTCCACTGTGCTGTCGAGACGGTCCTGCTTATCTTACTGTTTAAATTTATGGGCATATCCGCGAATATTGAGCACTCCCTTCTTTAATGGTATAGGGAACTATGACTAGTGCATTAAGTCTGGGATTTTTTGCCTGTTTAGGCCCATTGTGGTCTATGGGGATCTCACAACCTGTAACACAATAAGATAAGCAGGACTGTCTCAGCAGCACAGTTGAATGGGAGACCACCACTGGTTCAAGTCCTGGGGTGGGAAAGAGTGTTAAAGTGTTGTGGTTAAACCTTACTTTCCTGGAAAAGTTTCTGAGTTGCCCATAGCAACCAATCAGATTGCTTCCTTCTTTTTTCAGAGGCCTTTTCAAAAATGAAAGAAGCAATCTGATTGGTTGTTATGGGCAACTTCACAACTCTTCCTCTAAACCGGTTTTGATGAATCTCCCGATAGAGGAAGATTTTATCAAAACCTGTCCAGAGGAAAAGTTTCTGAGTTTCCCATAGCAACCAATCAGATTTCTTCTTTCATTAATAAAAGAAGCAATCTGATTGGTTGCTATGGGCAACTCAGCAGCTTTTCCAGGAAAGTATAGTTTTACCACAACACTGTAACACCCCAGGACTCAATCCAGGACTCAATCCAGTGGTGGTCTCCCATTCCACTGTGCTGCCAAGACAGTTACTGTTTTACATGTTGTGAGATCCCCATAGACCACAAAGGGCCTATTGCTTTCAACGTGCTAAAAAAATCACAGAGTTAATGCACTAGTCACAGTTCACTGGAGGGCTCAATATTCCCGAATATGCGCATACATTTTTGCATACGCGGAAAAAAGCAAATATAACGAATATGCGAGGAATATTCGCGAAATATCGCGAATTCAAATATGGCCTATGCAGCTCATCACTAGATCTAAGGAATGTGAACCAGTTGGTGGCTGGTTCTCGTCCCCTTTTTTAGATGTAAGTTTAGTCAAACCACAAACAGATCAAGGAGTTAGTTGCGGATCATAAAGGGATACTCCGGTGGAAAGCTATTTTTTTTAAATCAACTCGTGCCAAAAAGTGTAAGAGCAGTTGTCACCTTCTATCTCTCAATTCAGTCTCAGGGGTTCACAAGACTCAAACACACAACCTCTGCACTGCTAGGTGGCTGCTCTAACCACTAGGCTGTGGGCCTCAAACCGTAACTGTGTTTGTGGCAAGCCTGAGCGGTAGCTCGGTCTTTGATTCCAGTCCCTTGTGTTGGCTTTCTCTTTTTGTCAAAACAGGCCAAGACCACGACCGCGACCGCGACCGCGACCGCGGTCGCGGTCGCTATGTCCTGTTTACAGGCAGCTCACACAGGCTTGTGGTTAGAGCTGCTGCTTTGGAGTGCATAGGTTGTGAGTTCAGGTCCACACTCCATTACCCTGCTATCTGTTGGGCTTGCTGCACTCACTGGATCTCTCTGAATTAAATCATGGGAGCAGAGCAAGCCTGACAGGTAGAGTGTGGAAATGGAGGATGCAGAGGATAGCGTGTTTGGGTAAAGTGATTAACAGTCATGGATCCAGGTGAAAGAGAAACATATATGGTGCAGGTGAGTTGGTCATGTGGACGTGAGTGTTCCTGGGTTGGCAAAGATGATGATTGTAGGGGTGTTGTTTGAAGGGATGGAGGTAACACCAGCATATTAGTGTGAAAATCAAAATCTCCTTTTTCACGTCACACTTTAACAAAAGTACGTCAATCACCTGTGGGGTATTAAGGCTTGCTGTACTCCTTGTTACGTTCCTTGAGGGGTTTAGTTTCCCAAATAGTATGCCATATGTTTTTTTTTTTTTTTTTTTGCTGTTCTGGCACCTTGGGAGCTTCCTAAATGTGACATGCCACCGAAAAACCTTTTCAGCAAAATTCACTGTCCAAAAGCTCATTGTCGGTCCTTCCCTTCTGAGCCCTCTAGTGCACCCACAGAGCACTTTACATCCACATATGAGGTATTTCCTTACTCAAGAGAAATTGAATTAGAAATTTGGGGGTGGGGGCTTGTTCACCTTTTACCCCTTGTAAAAATGGAAAAAAAATGGGGCTACAAGAACATGTTAGTGTAAAAAATAAAGATTTGAATTTTCTCCTTCACTATGCTGCTATTCCTGTGAAACACTTAAAGGTTTATCAATTATTCTCAATGTCCTTTTGAATACCTAGAGGTTTGCAGTTTCCATATTTGGGTCCATTATGGTAGATTTCTTCAAACTTTCTTCAAATCTACTTCAAACTAAACATTTTTTGAGAAAATTTGGTAAATTGCTCTAAGATAACAAACCTTAGATCTGAATGAATGAACTAATCGTATAAAATACTTTCGTCTTTACATAGTTGAACGTGCTGACAACAAAATCCCTCAAAAATTATCAATGGAAATCAAATTGATCAACCCATGGAGGACTCAAAATCATGGTGGAAAACCACACTACAGGCTGATCCAACTTTAATGTAATGTCCTTAAAACAAGTCAAAAGGAGGCTCAGTAGTGTGTGTGACCTCCACGTGCCTGTTTGACCTCCCTACAACGCCTGGGCATGCTCCTGATGAGGTGGCGGATGGTCTGTTGAGGGATGTCCTCCCAGACCTGGACTAAAGCATCCACCAACTCCTATACAGTCTGTGGTGCCAACAGTGGTGGAGCAGCATATGTTGGCGCAGAGCCGTGGTGCCAACATTGGCACCCTGGCCACGCTCCACTTTCTGCCGACACATCTTGCATGTGGCTATGTTAACCTCCTCCGGATGCTTGATGAAAAACTGCCACACCGCCGAGTAGCTGATTTTCCCACCAACAGTCCGCATTAATTGACTGCCGCCATCTCCAGGAACCCCTGTTCCATTACCTCCCGGGAAGGTAGGCTGCCGCTAAGCGGGTAGTCTACCCCGGGCACGTTTGACTCCAGAATTTCCACTTCTGCTACCATGCTGACTGCCAACCATTAGAGATGAGCGAATCGAAGCAGACAAACCCGAATTCGTTAGGAATTTCATGATTTATTCAATTTGCAACGAAAGCAAATATTTTGTGGTGCAAATCGCTTAATTAAACTCCATTGTACAGCGTTCCAGGCTCCAGAAAACCTAAATGGCGGATCCACATGTCATTACATGGGGCAGGGGATGCTGGGAAGGCGGGAAGGCAAGGCGGGAAGGGAGGTAGGCGGGATAACCCTGAATCGAATGCGGGATGCAGCCTATCAGCATTCATTGACCCCTGTGATGTCACAGCCCTACATAATCGGTAGCCATCTTGCGGCTGCTCATTTCATGCCATATACACTGCAGAGATAGGACGGACTGCATGTTTGTGTGTGTTACACAGAGACGCTGAATTGTACCACAGTGTTCCACTGCCAAATGCTAGTTACATCAGCGTTGTGCACAGAGAGAAGTGCAGTGCTTGTTGTCACCGAGAAGGATTTTGATGCCAGCCATTAAGCTCCCAGTCACTTCATTAAGCAATTTATCAGAGGGGCAGATAGCTTTTCGTTGCCTCATACATATCAACAAGCTGCCTGAACTTCATGAACCTTATCACAGGAGGCAGGAAAAAAACTGTTCACACCAATCTTAACACCCTGTGACACAGTGCAATTTAGGGTTTAAGCCCCGTTTTTTTTTGTTTTTGTTTTTGTTTGGTGCTGCACTGCTGTGTCCTGCTGCTGTGCAAAAATACGTTTTTTCAGCGGACTGTAGTGCATTTGTCTGCCCTCATACGTGCATACCAAATACCTACATCAAAGCAAACAACTATTATGTATCTGTAAATCTGTAACAAGTCTAGATACTGGCAAAGTCCTGGCAAAAGTAATCACCGGCTGGTGTTTTACAAAAATACAGAGTTTTTTGGCATATTGTAGCAAATGTTTTTGCCTTAATATGTGCATACCACATACCTACATCTAAGTAGTGTACCATTTTGTACCTGTTAATCTGTCAAGGGCCTACATACTGTGAAAGTTCAAGCAAAATTACCCACCGGCTAGTGTTTTAAAGGGGTACTCCTCCCCTAGACATCTTATCCCCTAAGATGTCAGATCGCCGCGGTCCCACTGCTGGGGACCCCCGGGATCCCCGCTGCGGCATCCCACTGTCATTACTGCACAGAGCGAGTTCGCTCTGTGCGTAATGACTGGCGATACAGGGGACGGAGCAGCGTGAAGTTATGGCTCCGTCCCTTGTGACATCACGGCCCGCCCCCTTAATTCAAGTCTATGGCAGGGGCGTGACAACCGCCACACCCCCTCCCATAGACTTGCATTGAGGGGGTGTGGTGTGATGTCACAAGGGGCGTGGCTATGACATCACAACCCTCACAGCCTGCACCCAGGGTTTGGAACAAAATGTTCAGAATGCTGGGGCAGCGGAGTATCCCTTTAAGTATGCAGCATAGTGCCCCCACACTAGGTAGGCAGCATAGTTCCCCTACATTAGGTTGTAGTCCCCCCCCCATTAGGTTGGCAGTATAGTTCCCCCACATTAGGTTGGCAGTATAGTTTCCCCACATTAGGTTGTAGTTTCCCCACATTAGGTTGGCAGTATAGTTCCCCCACATTAGGTTGGCAGTATAGTTTCCCCACATTAAGTTGTAGTTCCCCCACATTAGGTTGGCAGTATGTTCCCCCACATTAGGTTGTAGTCCCCCCCCATTAGGTTGGCAGTATAGTCCTCCTACATTAGGTTGGCAGTATAGTTCCCCCACATTAGGTTATATTTCCCCCACATTAGGTTGGCAGTATAGTTGTGATGCCTGCAGTGTAGCAGGTTGCAGAAAATAATTTCCAGCATAATAATCAAATTTACAAATTGCTACAGAATGGGAAAGTGCTAAATAAGTTTTTACCATTTAAAACTACAGTTCCCAGTATGACCTAAGTAGTGGTAAGGGTATGCTGGGAGTTGCTGTTTCACCCATGAAAACTGCAAAACTTACATGTGGCTACAGCTTTGATGGGACATAGTGAGGCGTATACACAATGATATCAGTCCCTACAGGTGACAGCTTCGATGGTACATACCGCTGTGACCTTGTCAGCTAAATCTTCTCTCTGCAGAAAATGACACCCAGATGGCTCCTTACTTTGTCAGCGGATTCTGATCCTCTATATGAAAACAATAATTATTATAATACTGCTAAACACCGTATTCTCCGAATACCTCACATTGTAGCCTCTGAATATAATACTACCACACACAGCGCTCTCTGAATATAATACTTCCACACACTGTACCCTCTGAATATAATACTACCACACACTGCGCTCTCTGAATATAATACTATCACACACTGTACCCTCTGAATATAATACTACCACACACTGCGCTCTCTAAATATAATACTACCACACACTGCGCTCTATGAATATAAAACTACCACACGCTGCGCTCTCTGAATATAATACTACCACACGCAGCACTCTCTGAATATAATACTAGCACACACTGTAGCCTCTGAATATAATACTACCACACACTGTGCTCTCTGAATATAATACTACCACACACAGCGCTCTCTGAATACTATCACACACTGTAGCCTCTGAATATAATACTACCACAAACTGCGCTCTCTGAATATAATACTACCACACAAAGCGCTCTCTGAATATAATACTACCACACTCTGTACCCTCTAAATGTAATACTACCACACACTGCGCTCTTTGAATATAAAACTACCACACACTGTGCCCTCTGAATATAATACTACCACACACTGTACCCTATGAATATAATACGGCCACACACTGCGCTCTCTGAACATAATACTACCACACACTGTACCCTCTAAATGTAATACTACCACACACTGTACCCTCTGAATATAATACTACCACACACTGCGCTCTCTTAATATACTACCACACACTGTGCTCTCTGAATATAATACTGCCACATACTGCGTTCTCTGAATATAATGCTTCCACACACTGTACCATCTGAATATAACCTTGCCGTGCAGTGCACCCTCTGAATATAATACTGTAGTGTATTGTGGCCCATAAAAATCGTACCAACCCTAAAATTCCTTTATAATATACACCATACCTCTAAAAATGCAAAACACTCTGTGCCTTCACATATAGTAATAATGTCCCATCCTGTGCCCCCACATATAACAATTATGGCCCCTCCTGCACCACCCCACATATTAATAATGTCCGTCCTGTTCCCCCCACATAATAAAAATGCCCTCTGTCCTGTGCCCCTAGCATATAATGCCCCCGTCATGCTCCCCTAACATTTAATGCCCCCTGTGCTGTGTCCCTCATATAATGCTCTCATCATGTGCCCCTCACATATACTGCCCCCTGTCCTGTGTCCCTAACATATAATGCCCCCTGTAATGTGCCCCTCACATATAATACCCCCTGTGATGTGCCAATCACATATAATGCCTCCTGTCCTGCCCCACAGGGGGCATTATATGTGAGGGGCACATGACAGAAGCATATCTGAAGGGCACATGATGATGATGGGGACATTATATGTGCGGGGCACAGCACAGGGGGCATTATATGTGAAGAGCACAAGACAGGGGATCCCCTGTCATGTGCTCTTCACATATAATGCCCCCCTTTCATGGATACCTCACATCAAACGTATCCGGTACCCGGAACCACTTCAGAATGCCGGTTAATACTTACCGGCGTCCTGCAGCGATCGCCGGTATAGGAGGTCCTCCGGACCTCCTCAAGCACCCTGCCGGGATGTCTGCTGAATAAAATCAGCAGACATCCAGCTCCGATCCCCGCCCGGCGAGCGGCGGGGAACGGAATCGCAGAGCATCGCTGATCTGAATTGATCAGCGATGTGCTGCGATCGTGGACATGGGGGTCATCATGACCCCCCTGGGTGAAATACTGCGATGCCTGCTGAACTATTTCAGCAGGCATCGAGCACCGGCTCCGCTCCAGCTGGCTGCGGGGGGCCGGGAAAGCTCATGACGTTCTCATACGTCATGAGTCCTTAAGGACTCTGAAGTGAAGACGTATGAGAACGTCATGAGTCCTTAAGGGGTTAAAGCGGTATTCCAGGAAAAATCTTTCCTTATATATATAAACTGGCTCCAGAAAGAACAAATTTATTAAACAGATTTATAAATTACTTCTATTAAAAAATCTTAATCCTTCCAATAGTTATTAGCTTCTGAAGTTTTCTTTCTAACTGCTCAATGATGATGTCACGTCCCGGGAGCTGTGCATGATGGGAGAATATCCCCATAGCAACTGCACAGCTCCCGGGACATGAGTCATCAGAGAGCAGTTAGACAGAAAACAACAACTCAACTTCAGAAGCTAATAACTATTGGAAGGATTAAGATTTTTTAATAGAAGTAATTTACAAATCTGTTTAACTTTCCGGAGCCAGTTGATATATAAAAAAAAAGTTTTGGCTTGGAATACCCCTTCAATCAAGTGACTGGGAGCTTAATGGCTGGCGTCAAAATCCTTCTCAGTGACAACAAGCACTGCACTTCTCTCTGTGCACAACGCTGATGTAACTAGCATTTGGCAGTGGAACGCTGTGGTACAATTCAGCGTCTCTGTGTAACACACACAAACACTATCTCTGCCGTGTATATGGCATGAAATGAGCAGGCTGCATCTCGAATGTGATTCAGGGTCATCCCACCTCCCTTCCCACCTTGCCTTCCTGCCTTCCCATCATCCCCTGCCCCATGTAATGACATGTAGATCCGCCATTTTAGGTTTTCTGGAGCCTGGAATGCTGTAAAATGGAGTTTAATGAAGCGATTTGCATGATACAATATTCGCTTTCGTTGCGAATTGAACAAATCTTGAAATTCGTAATTAATTCAGGTTTGTCTGCTTCGATTCGCTCATCTCTAATGGTTGGCAGTCAGCATGGTGGCAGAAGTGGAAATTCTGGAGCCAAACGTGCCCGGTGTAGACTACCCGCTTCGCGGCAGTCTACCTTCCCGGGAGGTAGTGGAACAGGGGTTCCTGGAGACAGCGGCAGTCAATTAGTGCGGACTGTTGGTGGGAAAATCAGCTACTCGGCAGTGTGGCAGTTTTTCATCAAGCATCCGGAGGAGGTTAACATAGCCACATGCAAGATGTGTCGGCAGAAAGTGAAGCGTGGCCAGGGTCCCAATGTTGGCACTACGGCTCTGCGGCAACATATGCTGCTCCTCCATAAAGCGGCCTGGGGAACCTTGGCTCCGATGTAGTGGTCCAGCCTGCTGCATCACCCATTGGCATGCCGCTCCCTGTTTCAGCCAGCCAAGGCTCCACCACCTCAGCCGAAGGGAGCATGTGTCCACTCAAACGGTAAGAAACATACTCCATGAGGGTGCTATGAGGGCCCAACGTCCACAGGTGGGGGTTGTGCTTACAGCCCAACACCATGCAGGATGTTTGCCAATCTTGGTAAGCACATGTGACAGACGTGACAGAGTCTGGAGATGCCGTGGAGAATGTTTTGCTGCCTGCAACATCCTCCAGCATGTCTGGTTTGGCATTTGGTCAGTAATGGTGTGGGGTGGCATTTCTTTGGGGGGCCGCACAGCCCTCCATGTGCTTGCCAGAGGTAGTCTGACTGCTATTAGGTACCAAGATCCTCAGACCCCTTTTGAGACCATATTCTAGTGCAGTTGGCCCTGGATTCCTCCTAATGCAAGACAATGGTAGACCTCATGTGGCTGGAGTGTGCCAGCAGTTCCTGCAAGAAAAAGGCATTGATGCTATGGACTGGCCCGTCCATTCCCCAGACCTGAATCCGATTGAGCACATCTGGGACATCATGTCTCGCTCCATCCACCAACGCCACATTGCACCACAGACTGTATAGGAGTTCATGGATACTTTAGTCCAGGTCTAGGAGGACATCCCTCAACAGACCATCCGCCACCTTATCAGGAGAATTCCCAGGCGTTGTAGGGAGGTTAAACAGGCACGTGGAGGTCACACACACTACTGAGCCTCATTTTGACTTGTTTTAGGGACATTACATCACAGTCTGTAGTGTAGCCTGTAGTGTAGCCTGATTTTGAGTCCTCCATGGGTTAATAAATTTGATTTCCATTGATACTTTTTGTGTGATTTTGTTGTCAGCACATTCAACTATGTAAAGATGAAAGTATTTCATACGATTGAAAAAGGCAGTTTGTTGCGGAAACGTTGCACATGGATAGCAAATAAAGTCTCACTCCATCTACAAGCTTGAGTCCTCAGCTGCTTGGTGCTGTATCCACTTTGGACTTTCATACGATTAGTTCATTCATTCAGATCTAAGATTTGTTATCTTAGAGCAATTTACCAAATTTCGCAAACATCTGAATTTTTCAGGGACCTGTTTAGATTGAAGTGGATTTGAGGGGCCTTTCTGTAAGAAATCTACCATAATGGACCCAAATATGGAAACTGCAAACCTCTAGGTATTCAAAAGGACATTGAGAATGATTGATAACCCTTTAAGTGTTGCACAGGAATAGCAGCATAGTGAAGGAGAAAATTCAAATCTTTATTTTTTACACTAACATGTTCTTGTAGCCCCATTTTTTTAATTTTTAAAAGGGGTAAAAGGTGAACAAGCCGACATCCCCAAATTTGTAATTCAATTTCTCTTGAGTAAGGAAATACCTCATATGTGAATGTAAAGTGCTCTGTGGGTGCACTAGAGGGCTCAGAAGGGAAGGAGCGACAATGAGCTTTTGGACAGTGAATTTTGCTGAAAAGGTTTTTGTGGGGCATGTCACATTTAGGAAGCCCCCATGGTGCCAGAACAGAAAAAAAACTAACAAAAACACAAACAAACAAAAAAAAACATATGGCATACTATTTGGGAAACTACACCCCTCAAGGAACGTAACAAGGAGTACAGTGAGCCGTAATACCCCACAGGTGATTGACGTACTTTTGTTAAAGTGAGACGTGAAAATGAATAATTTGATTTTTAACACTAATATGCTGGTGTTACCCAAACTTTTCATAGTAAAAAATACCCCCCAAATTTGTAACCGATTTCTCTCCAGTAAGGAAATACCTCATATGTGGCTCAGAAGGGAAGGAGAGACATTGGGCTTTTGGAGAGCAAATTTTGCAGAAATGGTTTTTGGGGGGATGTCGTATTTAGAAAATCCTATAGTTCCGCATCAGCAAAAAAAAAAAAAACACATGACACACTATTTGAGAAACTACACCCCTCAAGGAACATAAAAAGCGGTACAGTGAGCCTCAACACCCCACTGGTGGGACGCGAAAATAAAAAACATGATGGTTTTCACTTAAATGCTGGTGTTACCGCAAATTTTTCATTTTCGCAAGAGATAATAAAAGAAAAAGACCCCCAAAATATGTAACACAATTCCTTCTGAGTATGGGAGTACCTCATATGTCAATATAAAGTAGACATGTGCACAAGAAAAATTTTATTTTCGTTTCATTTTTGCATTGTTGGTAAAATTTTTAATTCGGTAATTTTTTCGTGCTTGATTTTTCGTATATATTCGGTATTCAGGGGTTCGGGTGTGATTTTTTTTGGATACATTCGGGTAAATCTTTTTTAAGCAGGGGACCATTATCGGGAGCATGTGCAGGAAAAGAGGGCAGCCGCAGAGATCGGAACATTAAGACAGGTAAGATAATGTATAATTCTATATGATTCATTAACCCCTTAAGGACACAGCCCATTTTCACCTCTAGGACGCAGCCCTTTTTTGCACATCTGACCACTGTCACTTTACACATTAATAACTCTGGAATGCTTTTACTTATCAATCTGATTCCGAGATAGTTTTTTCGTGACATATTCTACTTTAACCCCTTGGGGACGGAGCCCATTATGACCCTAAGGACGGGAGCATTTTTTGCAAATCTGACCACTGTCACTTTAAGCATTAATAACTCTGGAATGCTTTTACTTATAAATTTGATTCCGAGATTGTTTTTTCGTGATATATTCTACTTTATGTTAGTGGTAAATTTTCGGCGATACTTGCATCCTTTCTAGGTGAAAAATTTGAAAATTTCATGAAAAATTTGAAAATTTTGCATTTTTCTAACTTTGAAGCTCTCTGCTTATAAGGAATATGGATATTCCAAATAAATTATGTATTGATTCACATATACAATATATCTACTTTATGTTTGCATCATAAAATTGATGAGTTTTTACTTTTGGAAGACATCAGGGGGCTTCAAAGTTCAGCAGCAATTTTCCAATTTTTCGCCAAATTTTCAAAATCTGAATTTTTCAGGGACCAGTTCAGGTTTGAAGTGGATTTGAAGGGTCTTCTGGTTAGAAATACCCGATAAATGACCCCATTATAAAAACTTCACCCCTCAAAGTATTCAAAATGACAATCAGTAAGTGTGTTAACCCTTTAGGTGTTTCACAGGAATAGCAGCAAAGTGAAGGAGAAAATTCAAAATCTTCATTTTTTACACTGGCATGTTCTTGCAGACCCAGTTTTTGAATTTTTACAAGGGGTAAAAGGAAAAAAATCCTCTCAAAATTTGTAACCCAATTTCTCTCGAGTAAGAAAATACCTCATATGTCTATGTGAAGTGTTCGGCGGGTGCACTAGAGGGCTCAGAAGCGAAGGAGCGACAATGGGATTTAGGAGAGTGAGTTTTTCTGAAATGGTTTTTGGGGGGCATGTCCCATTTAGGAAGCCCCTATGGTGCCAGGACAGCAAAAAAAACCACATCACACACTATTATGGAAACGACACCCCTCAAGGAACGTAACAAGGGGTATGGTGAGCCTTAACACCCCACAGGTGTTTGACAACTTTTTGTTAAAGTCGGATGTGTAAATGAAAAAAAAATATTTTTCCACTAAAATGCTGGTTTTTCCCCAAATTTTACTTTTTTACAAAGGGTAATAGGAGAAAATGCCCCCCAAAATTTGTAACCCCATTTCTTCTGAGTATGGAAATACCCCATATGTGGACGTCAAGTGCACTGTGAGCGAACTACAATGCTCAGAAGAGAAGGAGCGCCATTGAGCTTTTAGAGAGATAATTTGTTTGGAATGGAAGTCGGGGGCCATGTGCATTTACAAAGCCCCCCGTGGTGCCAGAACAGTGGACCCCCCCACATGTGACCCCATTTTGGAAACTACACCCCTCACGGAATGTAATAAGGGGTGCAGTGAGCATTTACACCCCACTGGCGTTTGCCAGATCTTTGGAACAGTGGGCTGTGCAAACAAAAAAATTAAATTTTTCATTTTCACAGACCACTGTTCCAAAAATCTGTCAGACCCCTGTGGGGCGTAAATGCTCACTGTACCCCTTATTACATTCCGTGAGGGGTGTAGTTTCCAAAATGGGGTCACATGTGGGTATTTATTATTTTGCATTTATGTCAGAACCGCTGTAAAATCAGCCACCCCTGTGCAAATCACCAATTTCGGCCTCAAATGTACATGGTGCGCTCTTACTCCTGAGCCTTGTTGTGCGTCCACAGAGCATTTTACGCCCACATATGGGGTATTTCCGTACTCAGAAGAAATTGCGTTACAAATTTTGGGGGTCTTTTTTTCCTTTTACCTCTTGTGAAAATAAAAAGTAAAGGGCAACATCAGCATGTTAGTGTAAAAATTTTTTTTTTTTACCCTAACAGGCTGGTGTAGACCCCAACTTTTCCTTTTCATAAGGGGTAAAAGGAGAAAAAGCCCCCCAAAATTTGTTAGGCAATTTCTCCTGAGTACGGAGATACCCCATATGTGGCCCTAAACTGTTTCCTTGAAATACGACAGGGCTCCAAAGTGAGAGAGCACATGCGCATTTGAGGACTAAATTAAGGATTGCATAGGGTGGACATAGGGGTATTCTACGCCAGTGATTCCCAAACAGGGTGCCTCCAGCTGTTGCTAAACTCCCAGCATGCCTGGACAATCAGTGGCTGTCCGGAAATGCTGGGAGTTGTTGTTTTGCAACAGCTGGAGGCTCCGTTTTGGAAACACTGCTGTACAATACGTTTTTTTTTTTTTATTGGGGGGGACAGTGTAAGGGGGTGTTTATGTAGTGTTTTACTCTTTATTAGGTGGTAGTGTAGTGTAGTGTTTTTAGGGTACATTCACACTGGCGGGTTACGGTGAGTTTCCCACTAGGAATTTGCGCTGCGGCGAAAAATTTGCCGCAGCTCATACTTGAAGCAGGAAACTTGCTGTAAACCCGCCCGTGTGAATGTACCCTGTATGTTCACATGAGGGGGGGGGGGGAACCTCCAGCTGTTTCAAAACTACAACTCCCAACATGCACGGTCTGTCAGTACATGCTAGGAGTTGTAGTTTTGCAACAGCTGGAGGCACACTGGTTGGAAAACCTTCAGTTAGGTTCTGTTACCTAACTCAGTATTTTCCAACCAGTGAGCCTCAAGCTGTTGCAAAACTACAACTCCCAGCATGCATGGTCTGTCAGTACATGCTGGGAGTTGTAGTTTTGCAACAGCTGGAGGCTCACTGGTTGGAAAACCTTCAGTTAGGTTCTGTTACCTAACTCAGTATTTTCCAACCAGTGAGCCTCCAGCTGTTGCAAAACTACAACTCCCAGCATGCAAGGTCTGTCAGTACATGCTGGGAGTTGTAGTTTTGAAACAGCTGGAGGCACACTGGTTGGAAAATACTGAGTTGGGTTCTGTTACCTAACTCAGTATTTTCCAACCAGTGTGCCTCCAGCTGTTGCAAAACTACAATTCCCAGCATGTCTGATCACAGAAGGGCATGCTGGGAGATGTAGTTATGCAACAGCTGGAGGTACGCAACTACAACTCCCAGCATGCCGAGACAGCTGTTTGCTGTGTGGGCATGCTGGAATTTGTAGTTTTGCAACATCTGGAGTGCTACAATTTAGAGACCACTGAACAGTGATCTCCAAACTGTGGACCTCCAGATGTTGCAAAACTACAACTCCCAGCATGCCCAGACAGCAAACAGCTGTGTGGGCATGCTGGGAGTTGTAGTTTTGCAAGATCTAGAGGGCAGTATAGAGATCACTGTGCAGTGGTCTCTAAACTGCAGACCTCCAGCTGTTGCAAAACTACAAATTCCAGCATGCCCACACAGCAAACAGCTGTCTGGGCATGCTGGGAGTTGTAGTTTTGCAACATCTGGAGGGCTACAGTCTAGAGACCACTATAGTGGTCTCAGACTGTAGCCCTCGAGATGTTGCTATGCAACTACTCACCGGCTTCCGTCGCATCCGGGAGCCGTCCTCTTCTGCCGCACGCCGCCGCAGATCTCCGTCGCCGCCGCCGATCCCCGTCGCTCCGCAGCCTCCGGAGGGGTAAGTGGACTCCGGCGCCGGTCCTCTTAGTTTTCCCCGTTATGCCCCGCCTATTGTGGGAGGGCAGGATGGGGAAACCGAAAGTAAACCCCTCCGCCCCCGATTTGCTATTGGTGGTCGCGTCTAGACCACCAATAGCAGAGATAGGAGGGGTGGCACCCATGCCACCTCACTCCTATCGCTTTAGGGGGATCGTGGGTGTCTTAGACACCCGCGATCCCCCTTCTATTCCGGGTCACCGGGTCACCATAGACCCGTAATGACCCGGAATCGGCGCAAATCGCAAGTGTGAATTCACTTGCGATTTGCGCCGATCGCCAACATGGGGGGGTCTAATGACCCCCCTGGGCATTTGCACGGGGTGCCTGCTGATAGATATCAGCAGTCACCCCGGCTCGGTCCCCGCCCGGCGCGCAGCGGGGGCCGAAATTCCCACGGGCGTATGGATACGCCCTTCGTCCTTAAGTACCAGGACGCAAGGGCGTATGCATACGCCCTTCGTCCCCAACAGGTTAACATAGTGGTACATTTTTGTGGTAACTTGCATCCTTTCTTGGTGAAAAATCCCCAAATTTGATGAAAAAAATTAAAATTTTGCATTTTTCTAACTTTGAAGCTCTCTGCTTGTAAGGAAAATGGATATTCCAAATATTTTTTTTTTTGGATTCACATATACAATATGTCTACTTTATATTTTCATCATAAAATTGACATGTTTTTACTATTGGAAGACATCAGAGGGCTTCAAAGTTCAGCCGCAATTTTACAATTTTTCACAAAATTTTCAAACTCGCTATTTTTCATGGACCAGTTCGGGTTTGAAGTGGATTTGAAGGGTTTTCATATTAGAAATACCCCATAAATGACCCCATTACAAAAACTGCACCCCCCAAAGTATTCAAAATGAGTGTTTTAACCCTTTAAGTGTTTCACAGGAAAAGCAGCAAAGTGAAGGAGAAAATTCAAAATCTTCATTTTTTACACTTGCATGTTCTTGTAGACCCAATTTTTGAATTTTTACAAGTGGTAAAAGGATAAAATTTACACTTGAATTTGTAGCCCAATTTCTCTCGAGTAAGCACATACCTCATATGTCTATGTAAATTGTTCTGCGGGCGCAGTAGAGGGCTCAGAAGCGAAGAAGCGACAAGGGAATTTTGGAGAGTACGTTTTTCTGAAATGGTTTTTGGGGGGCATGTTGCATTTAGGAAGCCCCTATGGTGCCAAAACAGCAAAAAAAAAACACATGGCATACCATTTTGGAAACTAGACCCCTTGAGGAACGTAACAAGGAATTAAGTGAGCCTTAATACCCCACAGGTGTTTCATGACTTTTGCATATGTAAAAAAAAAAAAAAATGTTTCACTAAAATGTGAGTTTCCCCCCAAATTTCACATTTTTGCAAGGGTTAATAGCAGAAAATACCCCCCAAAATTTGTAAACCCATCTCTTCTGAGTATGGAGGTACCCCATAAGTTGACCTGAAGTGCACTACGGGCGAACTACAATGCTCAGAAGAGAAGGAGTCATATTTGGCTTTTTGAGAGCAAATTTTGCTCGGGGGGCATGTCGCATTTAGGAAGCCCCTATGGTGCCAGGACAGCAAAAAAAAAAACTACATGGCATACCATTTTGGAAACTAGACCCCTTGAGGAATGTTACAAGGGATAAAGTGAACCTTAATACCCCACAGGTGTTTCACGACTTTTGCATATGTAAAAAAAAATATATATATTCTTACCAAAAATGCTTGGTTTAGCAAAAATTTTACATTTTTAAAAAAGGTAATAGCAGAAAATACCCCCCAAAATTTGAAGCCCAATATCTCCCGATTCAGAAAACACCCAATATGGGGATGAAAAGTGCTCTGCTGGCGCACTACAGGTCTCAGAAGAGAAGGAGTCACATTTGGCTTTTTGGAAGCAAATTATGCTCTGGGGGCATGCCACATTTAGGAAGCCCCTACGGTGCCAGGACAGAAAAAAAACACATGGCATACCATTTTGGAAACTAGACCCCTTGGGGAACGTAACAAGGTGTAAAGTGAACCTTAATACCCCACAGGTGTTTCACCACTTTTGCATATGTAAAAAAAAAATATTTTTTTTACACTAAAATGCTTGTTTTCCCCCAAATTTTACATTTTTACAAGGGATAATAGCAGAAAATACCCCCTAAAATTTGTAACCCCATCTCTTCTGAGTATGGAAATACCCCATAAGTGGACGTGAAGTGCACTGGGGGCGAACTACAATGCTCAGAAGAGAAGGAGCATCATTGAGCTTTTGGAGAGAGAATTTGGCCATGTGCATTTCCAAAGCCCCCCGTGGTGCCAGAACAGTGGACCCCCCCACATGTGACCCCATTTTTAAAACTACACCCCTCATGGAAGGTAATAAGGGGTGCAGGGAGAATTTACACCCCACTGGCATTTGACGGATCTTTGGAACAGTGGGCTGTTTTTCATTTTCACAGACCCCTGTTTCAAAGATCTGTCAGACACCTGTGGGGTGTAAATGCTCACTGTAGCCCTTATTACATTCCGTGAGGGGTGTAGTTTCCAAAATGGAGTCACATGTGGGTATTTCTTATTTTGCACTTATGTCAGAACCGCTGTAAAATCAGCCACCCCTGTGCAAATCACCAATTTAGACCTCAAATTTACATGGTGCACTCTCCCTTCTGAGCCTTGTTGTGCGTCCCCAGAACACTTTGCGCCCACATATGGGGTATCTCCGTACTCAGGCGAAATTGCATTACAAATTTTGGAGGCTTTCTTTCTTTTACCGCTTGTGAAATTTTAAAGTATGGGGCAACACCAGTATGTTAGTGTACAAAAATGTTTTTTTTTACACTAACATGCTGGTGTAGACCCCAACTTTACCTTTTCATAAGGGGTAAAAGGAGAAAAAGCCCCCCAAAATTTGTTAGGCAATTTCTCCCGAGTACGGCGATACCCCATATGTGGCCCTAAACTGTTGCCTTGAAATACGAGAGGGCTCCAAAGTGAGAGCGCCATGCGCATTTGAGGCCTAAATTAGGGATTTGCATAGGGGTGGACATAGGGGTATTCTACACCAGTGATTCCCAAACAGGGTGCCTCCAGGTGTTGCTAAACTCCCAGCATGCTTGGACAGTCAATGGCTGTCCGGAAATGCTGGGAGTTTTTGTTTTGCAACAGCTTGAGGCTCCGTTTTGGAAACACTGCTGTAGGATACGTTTTTCATTTTTATTGGGGGGGAAGGGGGGGTGGTAGGGGGGGGGCAGTGTACGTGTGTATATGTAGTGTTTTACTCTTTATTTTATGTTAGTGTAGTGTAGTGTTTTTAGGTTACATTCACACTGACGGCGGATTACACTGGGTCTCCCGCTAGGAGTTTGAGCTGCGGCTGCAGCTCAAACTTGAAGCAGGGAACTCACTGTAATCCGCCGCCAGTGTGAATGTAACCTGTACATTCACATGGGAGGGGGGGGGCAAAACTACAACTCCCAGCATGCACTGACAGAACGTGCATGCTGGGAGTTGTAGTTTTGCAACAGCTGGAGGCACACTGGTTGGAAAATACTGAGTTAGGTAATAGAACCTATTACCTAACTCGGTATTTCCCAACCAGTGTGCCTCCAGCTGTTGCAGAACTACAACTCTCAGCATGTACTGATTGCCAAAGGGAATGCTGGGAGATGTAGTTATGCAACAGCTGGAAGCACGCAAGTACAACTCCCAGCATGCCGAGACAGCCATTTGCTGTTCCTGAATGTTGGGAGTTGTAGTTTTGCAAGATTTAGAGGGGTTCAGGCTGGAGATCACTGACAGTGGTCTCTAAACTGTGGGCCTCCAGATGTTGCAAAACTACAAATCTCAGCATGCTAAGACAGCAAACTGCTGTCTGGGCATGCTGGGAGTTGTAGTTTTGTAACATCTGGAGGGCTACAGTTTAGAGACCACTGTCAGTGATCTCTAGCCTGAACCCCTCTAAATCTTGCAAAACTACAACTCCCAGCATGCCAACACAGCAAACAGCTGTCAAGGCATGGTGGGAGTTGTAGTTTTGCAACATCTGGAGGGCCACAGTTTAGAGACCACTCTCCAAACTGTCGCCCTGCAGATGTTGATAGGCAACAGACCCCGGACACACGGCACCATACTCACCTCCACCGCCGCCATGATCACAGCCACTGCAGGGTAAGTGACCGCCGCTGCCGCCGCCGCTATTGCACGGTTCCCCCCACTGTGCCTGGACACCGATTGGTGGGCATAGCGGGGGAACCGAACTTTAACCCCCCCGCCCCCAGTCTGCTATTGGTCAGTCGCTCCGCCGATCAATAGCAGAGATAGGAGGGGTGGCAACCCTGCCACCTCACTCCTATCTCTTCAAGGGGGATCGAGGGTGTCTTGGACACCCTCAATCCCCCTTATTTTATTGCGTCGTTGATGGGCAGGGGGAGAGCGCTCCCCCTGCAAACACCATAGATGCCGTGATCAGAACTGATCACGGCATCTATGGGGTTAATGCTGCCGGGACTGGTGCGATCGCGGCCCCGGCAGCTGCGGTGGGACTCCGGCTGTGATTGACAGCTGAGTCCCACCCGCGATCTCCTGCGCTGCCCGCGGCAGAGCAGGAGATCGCTTGGACGTATGCATACGTCCATTTGCGCGAACGTGAAGTTCGTCTGGACGTATGCATATGTCCAATAGCGGGAAGGGGTTAATACATGATGTAATGTTGAATGAATGAATGAATGAATGAATAAATGAATGAATGAATGCTGTATGAACGATTGATGTGTTTGATCGATGTGTTTGAATGTCGAGTGATTTATGTATAACATGTTATGTCACTTGCACTACCGTTTCTGTTACTGTTACCAGGGTGCCTCCAGCTGTTGCAAAACTACAACACCCACCCAGCATGCCCTGACAGCCAAAGACTGTCTGGGCATGTTGGGAGTTGCAGTTTTGCAACAGCTGGAGACACCTTGGTTGGAAAACATGCGCTATGTTCTAACTACTTTCATTTTTTTATTTCCCTCTCTATTTTCTGAACTGGGTTAGTTTGTGAATGAAATGCATAGTAATTGCCGTGGGAACATTTTTTATTCATAAAACCGCAGACTTAATTGGATAATTGGACCATAGGAGAGCTGCCGCTGCATCTATGCATTATACAGGAGGATCGCAGCAAGTATCTGGAGTGATACCCGCAGTGATCTTTCCATAAATACAAGTACTACTACTCCCAACATGGAGTACACTCTGCTCCATGCTGGGAGCTGTAGTACCTGCATTAATAGACAGATCGCATCATGTGTCAGAAATTACACTCGCTGCAATCTGTCTATTAATGCAGGCACTACAACTTCCAGCATGGAGCAGAGTGTGCTCCATGTTGGGAGTAGTAGTACCTGCAGTAAGGGACAGATCCCAGCGGATGTCACTCCTCCGGACACCCGCTGCGATCCTCCTTATGTGAATGTCGGGATGAGCTGTCCTCAGGGCTATAGAGCCAGGAGAACAGCTGATGCTGAGCCGTAGGTATACATCATATATCTACTGCCCAGCAAGAACTTACAGTGAGCCTGCAATGTGTATACAGTATTATACTTAAGGCTCACTTAACCCCTTGCTGAGCTGTGCACTATGCGCAAGCCCAGCAAGGAAAGAGTTAACTGCTGGACAGTGTAGGTTAACCCTTTGGGCGGTATACACTATATACAGCTATCTATAGATAGCTGTATATAATGTATACAGAAGACGAAGTCCGCTTACTTCCCTCGAGTCCAGGGCAGCTCTGTGTAGCTCCGCCTCCTAGTGATGACGTCATTAGGGAACCAGGCTAGTAAATCTGAAACTCTGTTCACATTGTCCGTTTTGTATAATGTGAACAGACCCTTCTGGCAGTGTCTACCCAGACAGGGAGACTCCAGCTGTTGCTAAACTACAACTCCCAGCATGCCGAGACAGCAAATGGCTGTCTGGGCATGCTGGGAGTTATAGTTTTGCACCAATTGGTGGCTCCCTATTTGGGTAGACATTGCATTATGGGTGCTCTCCCCAGCAGACAGCGCCAAAAATGTCATAACCAATTTTTTTTTTTTTCTTCTCGTTTCAGATCCGTGTATGCAGAGGATTATGGAGGATTTGATGGATTATGGCGGATTAATTTTTATTTTATTTTAATAAAATGGTTAACGAGGGCTGTGGGGGAGTGTTTTTTAAAATAAAATTATTTTTCCAATGTGTTGTGTTTTTTGTCAAGCTCAGTAGTGGAAGCCGGTCTTATTGACGGAATCCATTGTTCAGATTTCGGATTCATTCGGATGTAAATATTTCGTACATTCGGATCAATCCGAATGAACGAAATATGAACAATTCGGACAAAAATGAATTACGTCCGAAACGAATTGCACATGTCTAATATAAAGTGCTCTGCAGACACACTACAGGGCTCAGAGGAGAAGACATGCCATTGAGCTTTTGAAGAGAGAATTTAGTTGGAATGGAAGTCAGAGGCCATGTGCGTTCACAAAGCCCCCATGGTGCCCCCCATGTGACCCCATTTCGGCACCTTTGAATGTAATAGGGGGTGCAGTGAGCATTTACACTCCACTGGTGTTTGACAGATCTTTGGAACAGTGGGCTGTGCAAATTAAAAATTTTATTTTTCATTATTGACACCTGTTCAAAAAATCTGTCACACACCAGTGGGGTGTAAATTCTCCTACACCCCTTGATATATATTACGTGAGGGGTGTAGTTTCCAAAATGGGGTCACATGTGGGGGGGGGGCAATGTTCTGGAAACATCTGGGCTTTGTAAATGCACATGGCATTCAGTTTTAGCCTAATTCTCTCCCAAAAAAACAAATGTTGCTCCTTCTTTTATGAGCCTTGTAGTGCGCCCACAGAGCACTTTATGTCCACATATTGGGTATTTCCTTCCTCAGCAGAAATAGGTTTACAAATTTTGTTCGGCTTTTGCATCTATTACCCCTTGTGAAAATTAAAAGTTTGGGGTAACACCTGCATTTCAGTGACATTTTTTTATTTTTTATTTTCATGTCCAACTTTAACGAAAATTCGTCAAAGATCTTTGAAATGTTAAAGCTCACTGTACCCCTTATTATATTTTTGATGGATGTGGTTTCCAAAATGGGGTCACATGTGGGTGTTTTCTTTTTTGCGTTTGTCAGAACCACTGTATCTATCAACCACCCCTGTGCACATCACCAATTTAGGCTTCAAATGTACATGGTGCGCTCTCACTCCTGAGCCCTGTTGTGTGCCCGCAAAGCACTTTACGTCCACATATGGGGTATTTCTGTACTCAGGAGTAATGATGTTACAAAGTTTGGGGGTCTTTTTCTCCTTTTACCTCTTGTGACAATGAAAAGTATAGGGCAACCATGGCTTGTTAGTGTCAAAAAACCCATATGTGGCACTAAACTGTTGCCTTGAAATATGACAGGGCTCCACAGTGAGAGAGCACCATGTGCATTTGATACCTAAATTAGGGATTTGCATAGGGGCGGACTCGGATACAAGCATTACACTTGCCTCCTCCACCAAAAATTACCCACGGCAGTGGTTTTCAAACAAGGTGCCTCCAGTTGTTGCAAAACTCCCAGCATGCCAGGACAGTCAATGGCTGTCCAGCAATGCTGGGATTTGTTGTTTTGCAACAGCTGGAGGCTCCGTGTAGGAAACAGTGCCATACGAGACGTTATTCATTTTCATTGGGGGGACAGTGTACGGGTTTGTGTATACGTAGTGTTTTACTCTTTATTTCATTTAAGTGTCGTGTAGTGTAGTAGTTTTAGGGTACATTCACACGGGTGGGGGTTTACAGTTGGGATTTTGAGCTGCAGCTGTAAATTTGCCACAGCTAAAACTTGTAGCAGGAAACTCACTGCAAACTCCCACCCGTGTGAATGTCCCTTATACACTCACATGGGGGGGTTGCACAAACCTCCAACTGTTGCAAAACTACAACTCCCAGCATACACTGATAGACCGTGCATGCTGGGAGTTGAAGTTTTGCTACAGCTGTAGGCACACTGGTGGGAAAACACCGGATTAGGTAATAGACTAACTTAGTGCCCAGAATGCATGGTCTGCCGGTGCATGCTGGAAGTTGTAGTTTTGCCACGGCTGGAGGCACACTGGTTGGGAAACTTCGAGTTAGGAAACAGACTCTAACTCAGTGTTTCCCAACCAGTGTGCTTACAGCTGTTGCCAAACTACAACTCCCAGCATGCACTGACAGCCGAAGGGCATGCTGGGAGATTTAGTTATGCAACAATTGGAGAACGGTTTGGAGACCACTGTGTAGTGGTCTTGAAACTGTGGACCTCAGATGTTGCAGACTGTCTAGCCATGATGGGAGTTGTAGTTTGGCAACATCTGAAGGGCCAGATGTTGCAGAACTACAATGCCCAGCATGCCTGATTGTTTGGGCATTCTGTGAATTGTAGTTTTGCAACATCTGGAGGTCTAGAGACCACTGTATAGTGGTCTCCAATCTGTGCCCCTCCAGATGTGACAAAACTACAACTCCAAGCAAAGCATACCAAGAGTTTCCAGGTATGTTGGGAGTTGTAGTTCTGCAAGATCTGAAGGGCCAGATGTTACAGAACTACAACTCCCATCATGCCTGGACTGTCTGGGCATGCAATATCTGGAACCACACTTTGGAGACCACTGCACAGTGGTCTCTAATATGTGCCCCCCCCCCCAAATGTTGCAAAACTACAACTCCCAGCATGCCCAGACAGCCAGGAGGCATGCTGGGAGTTGTAGTTTTGTAACTTCTAGCAGGCCACGGTAAAGATCACTCACCAAAGATGATCTTTACTTTCGCTTGCAGTCTCCTCCGTTCCTCTAGATTGTCCCTTGCTATCTGCCACCGCCCGCTGCCTGACGCCAGTAAGGCCCTGACCCTCCGAGCCACTTTCCAACACCCCCCCCCCCTGCTCTGACCGGACCTCCATGGGCGGGTAGAGCGGGGGATTTGAACTTTATTCCCTCCCGCCCCCCTCCTGCCATTGGTCGATCAGTCCTGATTGACCAATGGTAGGCGATAGGAGGAGGTGGCCCCCCTGATCACCCTTATTTTCCGGGCCATCGGGTCACCAGAGACACGATAGGCCAGGGAAAAACATCAGAATTGACCCGCGAATCATGGCGATCACTGTTTCAGAACGCCCCTGTCATGCACCCTGATGTAAGCTGTCACGAAGCAGGAAGTGGATCCTCCACCTGTGTGGCAGATGACTCGGACCGTATCTGGGAGCGGAGTCTAAGGTGCAGCTAGTTTTCACCAGAGCCAGCCGCAAGGCAGGATGGGCTTGCTACAGCAGGTGACACCCAGGTCGCTACCCCCGACACGGCTCGACCAAACAGGTAACTGGGCAAGGCGAGGTACTGAAGGATGAGGCTTTAGCATAGTCAAATGTAGCAGAAGGTCAAGGCAGGCGGCAAAGGTTCCTAGTCAAAAAATGTAGCAGGAAGGTCTAGATACATGGGAATGGCAAAACAGGCAATGGGAATGCTTTCTCTCAGGCAAATGGCACTGAAGATCTGGCAGAGAAGTGTGGGAGGTGTAGGGACTTATAGAGTAGTGTCAGGTGTTACACATAATTAGGGGAATACTGGCCCTTTAAATTTCAAGGCTCCGGCGTGCGCGCCCTAGGAGATGGGGACATGTGGGCAGGAGCTGAGATACAGTGGAGGAGGTGGCAGAGGAGCGTCGTAAGTGACGGGCCGGGATTCGCATGAGGGCGCGTCCCGCGATGCGAATCCCAGCCCCGCCGGGAGCAAGGACAAGCTGAAATAGCCCCTAGCCGCTGTGCCGGGATGGCTTCTGATAGGTATCAGTGATATCAGTGGCGAGTGGCAGTGATCGGAAATACAGAGGGTGTTCAGGTACGCCCTCTGTCCTTAATTACAACAGGTTAATATTTTGTCTTGTAAAATGTTAGATATCACAATGGAAGCCTAACAAATCCCATTAAAACTAACAATATAAAATCATACAGTGGCCTTACCAACTTTCTTTGTTAATCTTCCCTTATGACATCACACATGTGACATCATCAAGTGTTTGGAGCTATCTCTACCAGCCACTAGTACAGCTCAGGCCTTAGCTATCAGAGGGAGTGCACACAAAGAGCAGGAGATGAGGAAGAGGACAAGAGGACACAGGAGAGGTACATAGGGGGAGATTTATCAAAACCTGTCCAGAGGAAAAGTTGCTAAGTTGCCCATAGCAACCAATCAGATTGCTTCTTTCATTTTGCAGAGGCCTTGTTAAAAATGAAAGAAGCAATTTGATTGGTTGCTCTGGGCAACTCAGCAACTTTTCTTCTGGTCAGGTTTTGATAGATCGCCCCCAATAATCCTAAATATTGGTCAGAATGCATCTAGAGTTCTAGACTTGCTCTAGAAATGCTCTAGAAATGATGACTAGATCTATTGAATATAATGTGTCAAAATAATAATGTAAATTGTATTAAATCTAATTATTTAACTAGACACTTTGCTGATGTTCCCAAATGACCAAGTATATACTGTTTATTCAATTCTATTACACAAAGAGTTGGGGGGTGGGGTGTAAGTACTGTGTGGGCATATTAAGTCTATGAAGGAGAATCATCAAAATCTGTGCAGAGAAAGAGTGGAGCAATTGCACATAGCAACCAATCAGATCGCTTCTTTCAGATTTCAGAAGCCTTTATTTTTAAATGAAAGAAGCAATCTTATTGGTTGCTACGGGCAACTGGTCAATTTTTCCTCTGCACTGGTTTTAATAAATGTGTGCCCGATACATATATGTAAAGGGGAAGAAATGTGCTGTTATTAAAAAAAATAACTTATATCCCTGTAGAGTTCTTCTCCCCCGTGGATCTGATCACCTAGTTTCCTCTCTGAGCGATAACCCTACTGTTGCCAGGCAACAGAGCACACACTCTCCCACAATCCCCCTTGCTTATAAGCACAGTGGAGACAAACCGCCATTAACTTCAGGAGACTGCAGGTGAACTGAGCATGTGTTACCCATCCATAGTGGGTCGTAACTAAGGGCAACAATTATCAAAACAATGCAGGTACATGGAGGATTAGTAATCTTATATCTCTCACTGAGATAGATAGATAGATAGATAGGCGATAGATAGATAGATAGATAGATAGGCGATAGATAGATAGATAGCTAGATAGGCGATAGATAGATAGATAGGACATAGATCAGTGTTTCCTGAACAGGTTGCCTCCAGCTGTTGCAAAACTACAACTCCCAGTATGCTGGGAGTTGTAGTTTTGCAACCGCTGGAGGCACCCTGGAAGGGAAACACTGAGATAGATAGGGAATAGATATAGGACATAGATCAATGTTTCCCAATCAGGGTGACTCCAGTATGCTGGAAGTTGTAGTTTTGCAACAGCTGGAGGCACCCTCTTCAGGAAACACTGATCTATCTATCTATCTATCTATCTATCTATCTATCTATCTATCTATCTGTCTGTCTACCTATCTATCTTTGTCAGTGTTTCCCAACCAAGGTGCCTCTAACTGTTACAAAACTACAACTCCCATCATGCCTGGACTGTCTGGGCATGCTGAGAGTAGTAGTTTTGCAAAATGTGGAAACCACAGTTTGGAGACCACTGCACAGTAGTCTCCATTCTGTGGTCCCCAAGATGTTGCAAAACTACAACTCCCGGCATGGGAGGCTACGGTAAAGATCACTCACCAAAGATGATCTTTACTATCGCCTGCAGTCTCCTCCACTGCTGCCACTCCTCTGGATTGTCCCTTGCTATCTGCCACTGCCTGCTGCCTGACGCCAGTAAGGCCCCGAACCTCCGAGACACTTTCCAAGACCCCGCCCCCCTGATCTGCCCAGACTTCCATGGGCGGGTAGAGCGTAGGGAATGACCGATATCATTTTTTAGGGCCAATACCGATAATCTGTGGAGGTTAGGGCCAATAGCCGATAATTTATACCAATGTTCCGGTATGTTATCGGCTATTTATCCCCCCCACGACACCGCTGCAGATCATTGATTTAAAGAGGGCGCTTTAAATCAATGAACTGCAGTGGCTTTTGCGGTGCCATACCCCGCTGCCGCCACCCGCTTCTATCCCCCTGCCTGTCCGGGGGTCCTCCTGAGTCCTATCACCGCCACCGCGACCACCCCCCCCACCGCCGCACCGCTCCACGCCACTACCACCCCACCGCACCACGACCACCCCCCACCGACCCACCGCACCGCACCCCATTGCCTCCCCCATCCCTGGTTTTATAATTACCTGTTCCCGGGGCCCGGGGTCCACTCTACATCTGGCTCCGGTGGCGTCCTCCTGAGCTGTCACTGTGCGCACTGACGGTGACATTGCGTCGCGTCACGTCACTCGTCATTGCGCACAGCGTAAAGCAGGACGCAGCAGGAGCCAGAAGTAGCATGCACCCCGGCTCCCAGGAACAGGTAATTATAAAATCGGGGATGGGGGGAGGCAATGGGGCCGGGGCGGTGCGGTGGGGGGTGCGACGCGGTGCGGCGGGTCGGTGGGGGATGCGGTCGCGGTGCGGGTGGTGCAGGGCATTATCGGATTATCGGCAAGGTAATTGCAGATACAAATAATGCCCAAAATCGTGATTATCGGCCGATAATATCGGCCAAACCGATAATCGGTCGATCCCTAGTAGAGCGGGGATTTGAACTTTATTCCCTCCCGCCCCCCTCCTGCCATTGGTCGATCAGTCCTGATTGACCAATGGTAGGTGATAGGAGGAGGTGGCACCCTGATCACCCTTATTTTCCAAGCCAACGGGTCATAAGAGACACGATTGACCTGGGAAAAACATAATACGCTGGTCAGAATTGAAACGGGAATCATGGTGATCACAGCAAGGGGTGCAGAGCAGTTTATATGGGGGACAGAAGGGGTGTAGGGGTTAATATAGAGGTGTACATGGGTGACAGAGGGATGTAGAGGGGTGACAGATGGGTGTAGAAGAGTGTGCATGGGTGACAGCGGGGTGTAGAGGAGTGTACGTGGGAAACAGATGGGTGTAGAGGGGTGTACATGGGTGACAGGAGGGCGTACATGGGTGACAGCAGGGTGTTAGGGGTGTAGTGGAGTGTACATGGGTGACAGAGGAGCATAGAGGAATGTACATGGGTAACAGAGGGGTGTAGATTGGTGTACATGGGTGACAGAATGGTGTTCATGGGTGATAGAGGGGTGTAAAGGAGTGTACATGGGAATTAGAGGGATGTAGAGGAGTGTACATGGGTGACAGGGGGTGTAGGAGGTGATAGAGGGGGTACATGGGTCACAGAGGGGTGTTGGGGTGTAGAGGAGTGTACATGAGTGACAGAGTACAGTAGAGGCATGTACATGGATAACAGAGGGGTGTACAGGAGTGTACATTAGTATTAGAGGGGTGTACATCGGTAACATAGGGGTTTAGAGAAGTGTACATGGGTAAGAGAGGGGTTAAGAGGGATGTTCATGGGTTACAGAGGGTGTAAAGGAATGTAAATAGTAGACAGAGGAGCATAGAGGAGTGTACATGGGAAACAGATGGGTGTAGAGGGGCGTACATGGGTGACAGAATGGTGTTCATGGGTGACAGAGGGGTGTACAGGAGTGTACTTGGGAGACAGGGATGTAGAGGAGTGTACATTGGTATTCGAGGGGTGTGCATCGGTGACAGAGGGGATGTAGAGGAGTGTACATGGCTGACAGTGAAGCATAGAGGAGTGTACATGGGTAACAGAGGGGTGTAGAGGAGTGTACATGGGTATTAGAGGGGTGTACATCGGTGACAGAGGGGTGTAGAGGAGTATACATGGGTAACAGAGAGGTGTAGAGGGATGTTCATGGGTTACAGAGGGTGTAGAGGAATGTACATGGGTGACAGAGGAGCATAGAGGGGTGTACATGGGAAACAGATGGGTGTAGAGGGGTGTAAAGGGGTGTACATGGGTGACAGAATGGTGTTCATGGGTGACAGAGGGGTGTACAGGAGTGTACATTGGAGACATTGGGATGTAGAGGAGTGTACATTGGTATTAGAGGGGTGTGCATCGGTGACAGAGGGGATGTAGAGGAGTGTACATGGCTGACAGTTAAGCGTAGAGGAGTGTACATGGGTAACAGAGGGGTGTAGAGGAGCGTACATTGGTATTAGAGGGGTGTACATCGGTGACAGAGGGGTTTGGAGGAGCGTACATGGGTGACAGAGGAGCATAGAGGAGTGTACATGGGTAACAGAGGGGTGTAGAGGGATGTTCATGGGTTACAGAGGGGATGTAGAGAAGTGTATATGGCTGACAGTGAAGCATAGAGGAGTGTACATGGGTAACAGATGGTGTAGAGGAGTGTACATGGGTATTAGAGGGGTGTGCATGGGTGACAGAGGGGTGTACAGGAGTGTACATGGGTGACACATGGATAACAGAGGAGCATAGAGAAGTGTACTTGAGTAACAGAGGGTTGTAGAGGGATGTTCATGGGTTACACAGGGTGTAGAGGAATGTACATGGGTGACAGAGGAGTGTAGAGGAGTGTACATGGGTAACAGAGGGGTGTAGAGGAGCGTACATGGATATTAGAGGGTTGTACACGAGTTACAGAGGGATATAGAGGAGTGTACATGGGTGACAGGGGGTGTAGGAGGTGATAGAGGGGGGTACATGGGTCACAGAGGGGTGTTGGGGTGTAGAGGAGTGTACATGGGTGACAGTACTGTAGAGCAGTGTACATGGATAACAGAGGGGTGTAGAGGAATGTACATTGGTATAAGAGGGGAGTACATCGGTGACAGAGGGGTTTGGAGGAGTGTGCATGGGTGACAGAGGAGCATAGAGGAGTGTACATGGGTATTAGAGGGGTGTACATGGGTGACAGAGGGGTGTACAGGAGTGTACATGGGGACACATGGATAACAGAGGAGCATAGATGTCAGGATTCGGCAGGCTGGAGGTGGATCCTCTGTGTCAGAGAGGGATTGGTGTGGACCGTGCCGGCGGACCGGTTCTAAGTTGCTACTGGTATTCACCAGAGCCCGCCGCAAAGCGGGATGGTCTTGCAGCGGCGGTAGCAACCAGGTCGTATCCACCGGCAACGGCTCAACCTCTCTGACTGCTGAGATAGGCGCGGTACAAGGGATTAGGCAAGAGCAAGGTCGGACGTAGCAGAAGGTCAGGGCAGGCAGCAAGGATCGTAGTCAGGGGCAATGGCAAGAGGTCTGGAACACTGGCTTGGGATACACAAGGAACGCTTTCACTGGCACAATGGCAACAAGATCCGGCCAGGAAGGGAAGGGGAAGTGAGGTTATATAGACAGGGAGCAGGTGGAAGCTAATCAGACTGATTGGGCCAGACACCAATCATTGGTGCACTGGCCCTTTAAATCTTAAAGAGCCGGCGCGCGCGCCCTAGGGAGCGAGGCCGCGCGCGCCGGGACAGCACAGACGGGGAACGAGTCAGGTAAGCGGGCCGGGATGCGAATCGCGAGCGGGCGCGTCCCGCATCGCGGATCGCATCACTGCTAGGGACATTATCGCAGCGCTCCCGGAGACCCTTTAACCGAGAAGACATCTGAGGACCCGGAGACAGGAGTAGGAGAAACAACCTTGGGAGAGAAGCGGTTAAGGATTAGTGGTTTAAGGAGAGAGACATGAAAAGCGTTAGGAATACGGAGAGAAGGGGGAAGAAGGAGTTTGTAGGAGACAGGATTGATTTGGCACTTGATTTTAAAGGGTCCAAGATAACGTGGTCCCAGTTTATAACTGGGGACACGGAAGCGGATATACTTGGCGAAGAGCCACACTTTGTCTCCAGGAACAAAGACAGGAGGAGTTCTTCTTTTTTTGTCGGCATGCTTCTTCATCCGGGATGAGGCCTGTATAAGGGATTTTTGAGTCTCTTTCCAGATGGTGGAGAAGTCCCGGGTAACCTCATCAACAGCGGGCAAACCAGAAGGCGTGGGAGTGGGGAGGGGGGGAAGAGGGTGAAGCTTGGCACGGGGCAGAGTGTTACCAGGACGGGGGCTATAAGGAGGAGACACAGCATAGTCCTGATAGGCCTTGGGGAGACCAGGTATAGGAGGAGACACTGAGGTTTGACTGACGGGACTGGGAGCAGACGTGAGGCATTTTTTGTGGCAAGAAGCACCCCAGCTCTTGATCTCCCCGGTGGTCCAGTCAAGGGTAGGAGAGTGGCGTTGGAGCCATGGCAGACCGAGGAGGACTTCAGAGGTGCAGTTGGGCAAAACACAAAGTTAAATTTTTTCGTGATGCAGTCCAATGCTCATGAGCAGGGGTTCTGTGCGGTAACGCACAGTGCAGTCCAATTTTACTCCGTTGACCGAGGAAATGTAGAGCGGCTTGGCGAGACGGGTCACAGGGATGTTGAACTTATTAACAAAAGAGGCCAAAATAAAATTTCCCGCAGAACCAGAGTCCAAGAAGGCCACAGCTGAGAAGGAGGAGTTGGCAGAAGGAGAAATCCGTACGGGCACAGTGAGACGTGGAGAAGCAGACTTCAGGCCTAGAGACGCCACACCCACGTGAGCTGGGTGCGTACATGCGTTTCCCAGAAGTGGAGGACGAATAGGGCAATCCACCAAGAAATGTTTGGTACTAGCGCAGTACAGACATAAATTTTTATCTCTGCGGCCAGTCCTCTCTTCATGGGTCAGGCGAGACCGATCCACTTGCATAGCCTCCTCGGCGGGAGGCACAGGGGTAGATTGCAAAGGATACTGTGAGAGAGGTGCCCAGAGATCAAGGTCTTTTCCCTGGCGGAGCTCTTGGTGTCTTTCAGAAAAACGCATGTCAATGCGGGTGGCCAAATGGATAAGTTCATGCAGGTTGGCAGGAATTTCTCGTGCGGCCAGCACATCTTTGATGTTACTGGATAGGCCTTTTTTAAAGGTCGCGCAGAGGGCCTCGTTGTTCCAAGATAATTCAGAGGCGAGGGTACGAAATTGGATGGCGTATTCGCCTACAGAAGAATTTCCCTGAACCAGGTTCAGCAAGGCAGTTTCGGCAGAAGAAGCTTGGGCTGGTTCCTTGAAGACACTGCGAACCTCAGCGAAGAAGGACTGTACAGTGGCGTTGACAGGATCATCGCGGTCCCAGAGCGGTGTGGCCCGTGACAGGGCCTTCCCAGACAGGAGACTAACCACGAAAGCCACCTTCGACCGTTCTGTAGGAAATTGGTGCGACAACATCTCCAAATGTAGGGAACATTGTTACAGGAAACCACGGCAGAGTCTAGAGTCCCCATCAAATTTTTCCGGCAGGGACAAGCAGAGGTTAGGAGCGGCCGCTCGCTGCGGAGGAGGTGCAGGAGCCGGCGGAGGAGATGGTTGCTGCTGTAGCTGTGACTGAAGTTGCTGTAGCATGGCGGTCAAGTGCGACAGCTGGTGACCTTGTTGGGCGAGCAGTCGGGATTGCTGGGCGACCACCGTGGATATGTCAGCGAGACTTGGCAGCGGCACCTCAGCGGGATCCATGGCCGGATCTACTGTCAGGATTCGGCAGGCTGGAGGTGGATCCTCTGTGTCAGAGAGGGATTGGCGTGGACCGTGCCGGCGGACCGGTTCTAAGTTGCTACTGGTATTCACCAGAGCCCGCCTCAAAGCGGGATGGTCTTGCAGCGGCAGTAGCAACCAGGTCGTATCCACCGGCAACGGCTCAACCTCTCTGACTGCTGAGATAGGCGCGGTACAAGGGATTAGGCAAGAGCAAGGTCGGACGTAGCAGAAGGTCAGGGCAGGCAGCAAGGATCGTAGTCAGGGGCAACGGCAAGAGGTCTGGAACACTGGTTTGGGATACACAAGGAACGCTTTCACTGGCACAATGGCAACAAGATCCGGCCAGGAAGGGAAGGGGAAGTGAGGTTATATAGACAGGGAGCAGGTGGAAGCTAATCAGACTGATTGGGCCAGACACCAATCATTGGTGCACTGGCCCTTTAAATCTTAAAGAGCCGGCGCGCGCGCGCCCTAGGGAGCGGGGCCGCACGCGCCGGGACAGCACAGACGGGGAACGAGTCAGGTAAGCGGGCCGGGATGCGAATCGCGAGCGGACGCGTCCCGCATCGCGGATCGCATCACGGCTAGGGACATTATCGCAGCGCTCCCGGTCAGCGGGTCTGACCGGGGCGCTGCGAACAGGAGAACGCTGCGAACGCTCCGGGGAGGAGCGGGGACCCGGAGCGCTCGGCGTAACAGTACCCCCCCCCCCTTGGGTCTCCCCCTCTTTTTGGAACCTGAAAATTTGTGAATTAGGTCCTTGTCGAGAATGTTATCCTCGGGTTCCCATGACCTCTCCTCAGGGCCGCAATTCTCCCAATCTACAAGAATTTTTTTTTACCTCTGACCGTCTTAGACGCGAGAATTCCTTTAACCGAGAAGACATCTGAGGACCCGGAGACAGAAGTAGGAGCAACAACCTTGAGAGAGAAGCGGTTAAGGATTAGCGGTTTAAGGAGAGAGACATGAAAAGCGTTAGGAATACGGAGAGAAGGGGGAAGAAGGAGTTTGTAGGAGACAGGATTGATTTGGCACTTGATTTTAAAGGGTCCAAGATAACGTGGTCCTAGTTTATAACTGGGAAAACGGAAGCGGATATACTTGGCGGAGAGCCACACTTTGTCTCCAGGAACAAAGACAGGAGGAGTTCTTCTTTTTTTGTCGGCATGCTTCTTCATCCGGGATGAGGCCTGTATGAGGGATTTTTGAGTCTCTTTCCAGATGGTGGAGAAGTCCCGGGTAACCTCATCAACAGCGGGCAAACCAGAAGGCGTGGGAGTGGGGAGGGGGGGAAGAGGGTGAAGCTTGGCACGGGGCAGAGTGTTACCAGGACGGGGGCTATGAGGAAGAGACACAGCATAGTCCTGATAGGCCTTGGGGAGACCAGGTATAGGAGGAGACACTGAGGTTTGACTGACGGGACTGGGAGCAGACGTAAGGCATTTTTTGTGGCAAGAAGCACCCCAGCTCTTGATCACCCCGGTGGTCCAGTCAAGGGTAGGAGAGTGGCGTTGGAGCCATGGCAGACCGAGGAGGACTTCAGAGGTGCAGTTGGGCAAAACAAAAAGTTAAATTTTTTCGTGATGCAGTCCAATGCTCATGATGGCAACAAGATCCGGCCAGGAAGGGAAGGGGAAGTGAGGTTATATCGACAGGGAGCAGGTGGAAGCTAATCAGACTGATTGGGCCAGACACCAATCATTGGTGAACTGGGCCTTTAAATCTTAAAGAGCCGGCGCGCGCGCGCCCTAGGGAGCGGGGCCGCGCGCACCGGGACAGCACAGACGGAGAACGAGTCTGGTAAGCGGGCCGGAATGCGAATCGCGAGCGGGCGCGTCCCGCATCGCGGATCGCATCACGGCTAGGGACATTATCGCAGCGCTCCCAGTCAGCGGGTCTGACCGGGGAGCTGCGAACAGGAGAACGCTGTGAGCGTAACAATAGAGAAGTGTACTTGAGTAACAGAGGGTTGTAGAGGGATGTTCATGGGTTACACAGGGTGTAGAGGAATGTACATGGGTGACAGAGGAGCATAGAGGACTGTACATGGGCGACAGAGGGGTGTTGAGGGATTTTCATGGGTTACAGAGGGGATGTAGAGGAGTGTACATGGCTGACAGTGAAGCGTAGAGGAGTGTACATGGGTATTAGAGGGGTGTAAATGGGTGACACACGGGTGTAGAGGAGTGTACATGGGTGACAGTGGAGCGTAGAGGAGTGTACATGGGTAACTGAGGGATGTTGAGGGATGTACATGGGTGATAAAGGGTGTAGAGGAATGTACATGGGTGGCAGAGGAGTGTAGAGGAGTGTACATGAGTGGTAGATTAGTGTACACGGGTGATAGAGGGGTGTAGAAGTGTGAACATGGGTGACAGAGTGGCATAGGGGGTGACAGAGGGGTGTACATGGGTGACAGAGGGGTGTAGGGGTGGAAGAGTGGTGTACATGGGTGACAACGGAGTGTAGAAGGGTGACAGATGGGTGCAGAAGAGTGCACATGGGTTATAGATGGGTGTAGAGGAATGTACATGGGTGACAGAGGGGTTTAGAGGAGTGTACATGGGTGACAGAGTGGTGTACATGGGTGTTGGAGGGGTGTTCATGCATGAAAGAGGGGTGTAGAAGAAAGTACATAGGTGACAGAGGGGTGAAGAAGGGTTTACATGGGTGACAGGGGGTCAAAGGGGGTGACAGCGGGGTGTAGAAGAGTGTACATAAGTCACAGTGGAGCGTAGATAAGTGTACATGGGTAACTGAGGCGTAGATTGGTGGGTGGTCAGAGGGGGGTGGACCTTGGTGACAGAGGGGTGTAAGAGGTAATAGAGGCATGTACATGGGTGACAGAGGAGTGTACATGGGTGACAAAGGGGTGTGTTTGGGTGACAGAGGGGTGTAGAGGGGTTTGCATGGGTGACAAAGCAATGTAGAGGAGTGTACATGTGTGACAGGGGGTTATAGAGGGTGACAAGTAGACAAAAGTGACAAGGTGATAACAGAGGGGTGGACAGGGGTGACAAAGGGACAGAATGGTGAATACATGGTGGACATGCGTGACAAGGATGTGGTCAGAGGGGTGGACAATGGGGGGTGAACATGGGTGACGGGGTTGGAGAGGGGTGACAGAGGGGTAGATAGGTGGGAGGTCAAGGTTCACATGGATTACAGGTGGGTGGATATGGAAGACAGGGGGTGAACAGGGGTTATAGGGAGTCAGACGGTGGACAGGGGTGACAGAGAGTGGTGGACAGGGGTGACAAAGGGACAGAGGGGTGAATAGGGGGTGGACATTGGTGACAGAGGGGTAGACTGGGGGTGGTTAGAGGGTAGGGTTGAACATCGATGACAGGGGGATGGACAGGGTTGACAGAGGGGTGAACATGGTGAACATGGATGACAGGGGTGGACACGGGAGAAATGGGCGGTGGATATAGGAGACGGGGAGAAGTGAACAGGGGTGACAGGGGGGTGGACAAGGATGGAAAGGGGGATAAAATAGGGGGGACAGAGGGACAGAGGGGTAAAACATTTAATAAAATAATTCAACCACCCCTTTTAAAATTAAAAGGCATACATTCCCATTACATGATGAACTGTGATATATATTATAAAAAAAATTGATAAAACTATAAATAAATAAATATTAAAAATATACATTATATTTTAAGTTAAAATAATGAACTAGATCCTTATGTGTTCCATCTTTTTTTGTTCCTTTTTCATGTGCAGTTTCATAATCCCTGAGATAAGTAGTTCTGGCCCTAGAGTGTTATATATATTAGTGTCTGTAGCATGTATTAGGAACATGTTATCATACCTTTGTCTTTCTTTACAGGTGATTGATGCCCCGTGAGAAGGTGAACGTGACATAAACCCTCGTCAGCTGCAAAAAAGGAACCGCGAGACAGGTAATTAATATTTATATTAATTACTGATAACAATCAGGCTAGATGTACTATCTAGACCTGCAGAGATGTTATAGTCTCTCCCTTCTACATGAAGATATATGTGTTGTTAATAAGTATATTGTCTATGGACAGCTTCTTATATAACACAACCATATCTCAGGTACAGAGAGTAGGAACATTTATGATCCTTATTCTCTGTTTTATTTCATTTGTAGGAATCCCCTTTTTCAATATTTAATAGAATAGACTAAACTGACTGCAGAGTTTACAAGTTTATGTTAGACCTGTGTTTCCCAACCTTTTTCGGCTCAAGGCACCCCTTGGAAAAAAAAAATTCCACTGGGCACCCCTACCAAAGTTGATAAGCCAAAAAACAAAAGGGGAAAAGCCGCAATGCACAATATGGGGTGTAGAGGAGTGTACACGGGTGGCAGAGGGGTGTAGAGGAGTGTACATGGGTGACATAGGGGTGCAGAGGAGTGTACATGGGTGATAGAGGTGTGTAGAGGAATGTACATGGGTGGCAGAGGGGTGTAGAGGAGTGTACATGGGAGGCAGAGGGGTGTAGAGGAATGTACATGGATGAAAGGGAGGTGTAGGGGGTGATAGAGGTGTGTACATGGGTGACAGAGGGGTGTTGGGGGTTTAGAGGAGT
Organism: Hyla sarda; assembly: GCF_029499605.1. Taxonomy (NCBI): domain Eukaryota; kingdom Metazoa; phylum Chordata; class Amphibia; order Anura; family Hylidae; genus Hyla; species Hyla sarda. The sequence goes on from NC_079189.1 coordinate 256,192,558, forward strand.
GTACATGGGTGACAGAGAAGCATAGAGAAGTGTACATGGGTAATAGAGGGGTGTAGGAGGGTGAACATGGGTGGCAGGGGTGCGTAGAGCAGTGTACATGGGTGACAGGAGCATAGAGGAGTTTACATTGGTAACAGAGGCGTATAGAGGAGTGTACATGGGTGGCAAAGGGGTGTAGAGGAGTGTACAAGGGTGAAAGAGGGAAGGAGAGGAGTATACATGGGTTATAGCTGGGTGTACATGTGGGACAGTGGGGTGTAGAGGAGTGTACATGGGTGACAGGACGTAGGGGGTGACAGAGGGGTGTACATGGGTGACAGGGGTGTAGGGGGATGACAGATGGGTGTAGAAGAGTGTGCATAGGTGATAGCGGGGTGTAAAGAAGTGTACATGTGACAGAGGGGTGTAGAGGAGTGTACATGGGTGAGAGAGGAGTGTACATGGGTGAGAGTGGAGTGTACATGGGTGACAGGAGGGCATAAGGGGGTGACAGAGGGGTGTACATGGGTGACAGCTGGGTGTTGGGGGTGTAGTGATGTGTACATGGGTGACAGAGGAGTGCATAGGGTAGCAGAGGGGTATAGAGGGGTGTACATGGGTGACAGAAGGGTGTAGAAGAGTGTACATGGGTGACAGAGGGGTGTAGGGGGTGTTAGAGAGGTGTACAAGGGTGAGAGACAGTGTAGAGGGGTGACAGATGGATGTATAAGAGCGTACATAGGTGAGGCTGGGTTCACACCACGTTTTGTTAAATTCGGCTCCCGTATACGGTTGGGAGGAGGGGGGGCGGTGCTTAATCGCGGCGCCCGCACTCAGCCGTATTCGTTTTTGCCTGCGGCCGGGAAACCGCATACGGCCGAAAACGAAGCCGAGCGGATGCTGCGGTTCACTCCGGTCGGCTCATAGACATACATTAAATACGGTTCCCAAATACGGCTGAGTGCGGGCGCCGCAATTAAGCCCGGCCCCCCCTCCTCCCAACCGTATACGGGAGCCGTATTTAACAAAACGGGGTGTGAACCCAGCCTGACAGAGGGGTGTAGAGGAGTGTACATTGGTGACAGTGGAGCATGGAGGAGTGTACATGGGTGACAGAGGAGCAAAGAGGAGTGTACATTGGTAACAGAGGAGTATAGAGGAGTGTACATGGGTAACACAGGTGTGTACATGGCTGGCAAAGAGGTGTAGAGGAGAGTACATGGGTGACAGAAGGGGTGTAGGGGCTAATATAGAGGTGTAGATGGGTGACAGAGGTGTGTAGAGGGGAGACAGATGGGTGTAGAAGAGTGTACATGGGTGACAGAGGGGTGTAGAGGAGTGTACATGGGAAACAGATGGGTGTTTAGGGGTGCACATGTGTGACAGAGGAGCGTAGAGAAGTGTACTGTCAGGATCCGGATACTGTGAGGATACTGGTGGTGGATCCTCTGTGTCAGTGGGGTGATGACGTGGGCCGTACAAGGGGAACGGAGTCTAAGGGGTTACTGGTTTTCAACAGAGCCTGCCGCAAAGCGGGATGGACTTGCAGCGGCAGGTAACCCCCAGGTCGTTCCACCCGATAGCGACTCAACCCCAACTGACGGCTGAGATAGGCGCGGTACAAGGGATTAGGCAAGAGCAAGGTCGGACGTAGCAGAAGGTCAGGGCTGGTTCCTCGAAGACACTACGAACCTCAGTGAAGAAGGACTGGACAGTGGCAGTGACAGGATCATTGCGGTCCCAGAGCGGTGTGGCCCATGACAAGGCCTTTCCAGACAGGAGACTAACCACGAAAGCCACCTTAGACCGTTCTGTGGGAAATTGGTCCGACATCATCTCCAAGTGTAGGGAACATTGAGACAGGAAACCACGGCATTGTTTAGAGTCCCCATCAAATTTGTCCGGCAGGGACAAGTGGAGGCTGGAAGCGGCCACTCACTGCGGAGGAGGTGCAGGAGCTGGCGGAGGAGATGGTTGCTGAAGCTGTGGCAGGAGTTTTTGCAGCATGACAGTCAGTTGGGACAGCTGATGTCCTTGTTGCGCTATCTGTTGAGATTGCTGGGCGACCACCGTGGTAAGGTCAGTGACAACTGGCAGCGGGACCTCAGCGGGATCCATGGCCGGATCTACTGTCAGGATCTGGATACTGAGAGGATACTGGTGGTGGATCCTCTGTGTCAGTGGGGAGATGACGTGGGCCGTACAAGGGGAACGGAGTCTAAGGGGTTACTGGTTTTCACCAGAGCCCGCCGCAAAGCGGGATGGACTTGCAGCGGCAGGTAACCCCCAGGTCGTTCCACCCGATAGCGACTCAACCCCAACTAACGGCTGAGATAGACGTGGTACAAGGGATTAAGCAAGAGCAAGGTCGGACGTAGCAGAAGGTCAGGGCAGGCAGCAAGGATCGTAGTCAGGGGCAACGGCAGAGGGTCTGGAACACTGGCTTGGGACATACAAGGAACGCTTTCACTGGCACAAGGGCAACAAGATCCGGCAATGCTGGGAAGGGGAAGTGAGTTTAAATAGAGAGGCCACAGATGTGATCACTAATTGGGCCAGGCGCCAATCAGACTGAGCCGTTGGAGGACAGGACGGGCAAGGAGACTGGGATGCGAGCCGCGAGCGGGCGCGTCCCGCTACGCGGGTCGCATCCCCGCCGGTGACATTAATGCAGCGCTCCCAGTCAGCGGGTCTGACCGGGGTGCTGCGAGAAGGTGAACGCCGCGGGCGCTCTGGGTAGGAGCGGGGACCCGGAGTGCTCGGCGTAACATGTACATTGTTAACGGAGGAGTGTAGAGGAGTGTAAATGGGTAACACAGGTGTGTACATGGCTGGCAAAGGGGTGTAGAGGAGTGTACATTGGTGACAGAAGGGGTGTAGGGGGTAATATAGAGGTGTACATGGGGGACAGAGGGGTGTAGAGGGGTGACAGATGGGTGTAGAAGAGTGTGCATCGGTGACAGAGGGGTGTAGAGAAGTGTACATGGGAAACAGATGGTTATAGAGGGGTGTACATGGGTGACAGGAGGGCATTCATGGGTGACAGCGGGGTGTTAGGGGTGTAGTGGAGTGTACATGGGTGACAGAGGAGCATAGAGGAGTACACATGGGTGACAGAGGAGCGTAGAGGAGTGTGCATTGGTAACAGAGGAATGTAGAGGAGTGCAAATGGGTAACACAGGTGTGTAGACGGCTGGCAAAGGGGTGTAGAGGAGTGTACATGGGTGACAGAAGGGGTGTAGGGGGCAATATAGAGGTGTAGATGGGTGACAGAGGTGTGTAGAGGGGAGACAGATGGGTGTAAAAGAGTGTGCATGGGTGACAGAGGGGTGTAGAGGAGTGTACATGGGAAACAGATGGGTGTTTAGGGGTGTACATGTGTGACAGAGGAGCATAGAGAAGTGTACATTGGTAACAGAGGAGTGTAGAGGAGTGTACATGGGTAACAGAGGGGTATAGAGGGGTGTAAATTGGTGACAGTGGAGTGTGGAGGAGTGTACATGGGTGACAGAGGAGCTTACAGGAGTGTACGTTGGTAACAGAGGGGTATAGAGGGGTGTACATGGGTGATAGAGGGGTGTAGAGGAGTATACAAGGGTGGCAGAGGGGTGTAGAAGAGTGTACATGAGTGGAAGGTGAGTGTACATGGGTGACAGAAGGGTGTAGAAGAGTGTACAGAGGGGTGTAGGGGGTGATAGAGAGGTGTACAATGATCATGGGAGAGAGGGTGTAGAGGGGTGACAGATGGATGTAGAAGAGCGTACATAGGTGACAGGGGTGTAGAGGAGTGTACATTGGTGACAGTGGAGCGTGGAGGAGTGTACATGGGTGACAGAGGAGTGTAGAGGAATGTACATTGGGTGACAGAGGAGTGTAAAGGAGTGTACATGGGTAACACAGGTGTGTACATGGCTGGCAAAGGGGTGTAGAGGAGTGTACATGGGTGACAAAAGGGGTGTAGGGGTAATATAGAGGTGTAGATGGGTGACAGAGGTGTGTAGAGGGGAGACAGATGGGTGTAGAAGAGTGTGCATGGGTGACAGAGGGGTGTAGAGGAGTATACATGGGAAAAAGATGGGTGTTTAGGGGTGTACCTGTGTGACAGAGGAGCATAGATAAGTGTACATTGGTAACAGAGGAGTGTAGAGGAGTGTACATGGGTAACACAGGTGTGTACATGGCTGGCAAAGGGGTGTAGAGGAGTGTACATGGGTGACAAAGGGGTGTACGTGGGTGACAGGGGGTTGTAGAGGGTGACAAGTAGACAGAAGTGACAAGGTGATAACAGAGGGGTGGACAGGGGTGACAGTGGGGTGGATAGGTGGGAGGTCAAGGCTCACATGGATTACAGGTGGGTGGATATGGGAGACACGGGGGTGAACAGGGGTTATAGGGGGTCAGAGGGGGGACAGGGGTGAAAGAGAGGGGTGGACAGGGGTGACAAAGGGACAGAGGGGTAAATAGGGGGTGGACATTGGTGACAGAGGGGTAGACTGGGGGTGGCTAGAGGGGAGGGTTGAACATGGGTGACAGGGGGATGGACAGGGGTGACAGAGGGGTGACCAAGGTGGACATGGATGACAGGGGTGGACACGGGAGAAAGGGGCGGTGGATATGGGAGACAGGGAGAAGTGAACAGGGATGACAGGGGGGTGGACAAGGATGACAATGGGGATCAAATAGGGTTGACAGCGGGGTAAAACATTTAATAAAATAATTCAACCACCCCTTTTTAAATTAAAAGGCATACATTCCCATTGCATGATTAACTGTGATATATATTATAAAAAGTTTTGATAAAACAATAAATAAAAAAAATATACATTATATTTAGAGATGAGCGAACTTTTCAAAAATTCGATTCGGCCGATTCGCCGAATTTTCCCGAAAAGTTTGTTTAGATCCGAATTTGTTTGCGGCGAATCGATATTAAAAAAGGCTATTTCTAGCCTACATACAGCCTCTATAGGGGTATAGAACACTTTGCTGTGTCCTAAAACGCATATGGAGTGTGCTGGGGTAATGAAATAATACTGTTATTCAGAATAGCATGCAGATTACCGGCATCGCTCTTGGAATCACTGCCGCACAGAAGCACAATGACAGAGCCTGGTGGTGGCATCAGTGTCTGGAGACCATATAGTGACTGAATGACATAGCGTGGAGGTGTTGGCAGCATGAGGACACCATATAGTGGATGAATGGCACAGCGTGGAGGTGTTGGCAGCATGAGGACACCATATAGTGGATGAATGGCACAGCGTGGAGGTGTTGGCAGCATGAGGACACCATATAGTGGCTGCATGGCACAGCGTGGAGGTGTTGGCAGCATGAGGACACCATATAGTGGCTGAATGGCACAGCGTGGAGGTGTTGGCAGCAAGAGGAGACCATTTAGTGGCTGAATGGCACAGCGTGGAGTTGGCTGATGCACTAGTACACTACACACCAGGGCTTCACAATCCCCCCCCCCCCCCCAAAAAAAAAAAACAACACAATAAATGAAAATTTTGACAAAGATTTTTCATTGGTAGCACCAGCTATCCAAAAATTTGATATTAACAGACCCAGGCCCCACCTCTGCGGCATCAGTAACCCATATATTGCCTGAAGGACACAGCCTGGAGTTGGCTGATTCACCAGTACACACCCGGGCTTCACAATCCCCTCCAAAAAACAACACAATATATGAAATTTTTGACAAAGATTTCTCATAGGTAGCACCCGCTATCCAAAAATTTTAAATTTCCAGACCCAGGCCCCACCTCTGCGGCATCAGGAAACCATATATTGCCTGAAGGACACAGCCTGGAGTTGGCTGATGCACCAGTAAACACCCAGGCTTCACAATCCCCTCCAAAAAACAACAACATTTTAGAAATGTTTTAAAGAAATACCTTTGTGTAAGAACAAGCTCATATCCAACAGTTCACAAGACTCTATAATGCCGGACAGTGGACCACCCAAAGACATTCTTCTCAAAAATAATAAACCACACAATGTTTGAAATTTTTTTACAAAAACTAATTCAATATGTGTGTAAGCGCATCTGTCTCCAAAAGATCAGATCACCAAAGGACCTTTTTCGATCAAAATGATGAAGCAGAGTTAATCCCTGTCCATATTTTTTTTTTCATAAAAAAATCACATGCAACAAGCGTTCCGTTGTGTAACGATTAGCATTCTGGAAAATTCAATTTTATTACCGATAAAATTATCAGTAAATAAAAAAATAAAAAAAACACTACCCAAGAGTGTTTAATTACCCCATACATTGCACCAGGAGCAGTCAAGAGTAGGCCTCAGCAGTACCCAAGAGGCTTTAATAACCCCTACCTTTGCACGATCAATTGCAAGATTGAGCAATACCAGGTTTGTTATGCCCTCAGAATTCTGAGGCCGCAGGCGCGCTCCACTGAACGGATTAGCGTGTCTCTATCTTTCATCGACCGGTGCTGGTAACCCGCTAACTCCCGGAAAGGTAAGCTGCCGCGAAGCAGGTGGTCTCCCCCGGGCACGTTTGGCTCCAGAATTTCCACTACTGCCACACCACGCTGACTGCCAACTGTGCTACCGCCTTGCTGACTCAAGGGCAACCTGCAGCTCTCTTCTCCCGATGATGAACCCCCCTTCTCCTGAGATCGAGCAATAACAGGTGTGTTATGCCCTCAGATGTCCGGGGCCGCAGGCGCGCTCCACTGAACGGATAAGGGTGTGTCCATCTTTTTTGGTAGCACCCGCAATCAAAAAATTTTTTATTCCCAGACCCAGGCATCAGGAACCCATAGATTGCCTGAAAGACACAGCCTGGAGTTGGCTGATGCACGAGTACACACCCGGGCTTCATAATCCACCCCAAAAAAATGCAAAATTTTATTGAAATTGTCTGACAAAATACCTGTTTTTTAAAAACAAGCGCTTATACAGCAGTTCAGAAGACTCTATAATGCAGGACGGTGGACCACCAAAAGACATTCTTCTCAAAAATAATAAACCACACAATGTTTGAAATTTGGTTAAAAAAATTATTACATGTGTGTAAGCGCATCTGTCTCCAAAAGATCAGATCACAAAAGGATTCTAATCGCCAAAAATTATTAAGCAGAGTTAATCCCTCTCCATATTTATTTATTTTTTTCATTAAAAAATCACACGCAACAAGCGTTTCGTTGTGTAATGGTTATCATTCTGCAAAATTCAATTTTATTACTGATAAAATTATCAGTAAATTTAACAATAACACTACCCAAGAGTGTTTAATTACCCCATACATTGCACCAGGAGCAGTCAGGAGTAGGCCTCAGCAGTACCCAAGAGGCTATAATAACCCCGTACCTTGCCTGATCAATTGCGAGATTGAGCAATAACAGGTGTGTTATGGCCTCAGATGTCCTGGGCCGCACTAGCGCTCCACTGAACGGATTAGCGTGAAACCAGTTCGTGATAGGGATCTGGGATTGCAATTATTTAACCTTAAAACGAGGAATTACCAGTAAGTGAGGGTCATAAACTGGCATTGATTAAGTCCCTGCCCTTTGTACACACCGCCCGTCGCTATAAGCGATTGGATTAGTTAGTGAGTTGGATAGTGAGGTCCTCGGATCGGCCCAGGCGGGGAAGGAGAAGGCCCTGGCAGAGCGCCGAGAATTTAACGATAATTGTTGAAATTTGCATTAAGCATGTATTTAGCTACTGCTAAGGCCCAAGGCCAGAGGCACCAGGGAGGCAAGTAGTTCCTGAAAGACACAGAATGAGTCTGGATCATGCATTTACAGTACCCAAGAGGTTTTCATAACCCCTTACATTTAAAGATCAATGATTATATTTGCATTAAGCATGTATTTAGCTACTGCTAAACTTCAAAAAATTATAGGCCCAAGGCCTGAGGCACCAGGGAGGCAAGTAGTTTGTGAAAGACACAGAATGAGTCTGGAGCAGTCATTCGCAGTACCCAAGAGGGTTTCATAACCCCTTACATTTAAAGATCAATGTTGACATTTGCATTAAGCATGTATTTAGCTACTGCTAAACTTCAAAAAATTATAGGCCCAAGGCCAGAAGCATCAGTTTTCCCCATATTAGGAGCATAGTTGTCCCCTAGATTAGGCAGCATAGATGTCACCCAGATTAGGCAGCATACATGTCCCCCAGATTAGGAGCATAGTTGTCCCCCAGATAAGGAGCATAGTTGTCCCCCAGATTAGGCAGCATAGATGTCCCCCAGATTAGGAGCATACTTGTTCCCCAGAGTAGGCAGCATAGATGTCCCCCGGATAAGGAGCATGCTTGTCCCCCAGATTTGGCAGCATAGATGTCCCCCAGATTAGGCAGCATAGATGTCACCCAGATTAGGCAGCATAGATGTCCCCCGGATAAGGAGCATGCTTGTCCCCCAGATTTGGCAGCATAGATGTCCCCCAGATTAGGCAGCATAGATGTCACCCAGATTAGGCAGCATAGATGTCACCAAGATTAGGCAGCATAGATGTCCTTCAGATTAGGCAGCATAGATGTCCCCCAGATTAGGCAGCATAGATGTCACCCAGATTAGGCAGCATAGATGTCCCCCAGATTAGGCAGCATAGATGTCCCCCAGATTAGGAGCATAGTTGTCCCCCAGATTAGGCAGCATAGTTGTCCCCCAATCATCGCGGGCCAGTCAGAGCCAATCAAAGGGCCATATGTGGCAAGCGGGCTGTACAATGCCCAGGCCTGCCCCAGAGGGTTTCATAACCAACCACAATAGAGAAAATTTTGTTGTAGGAGCATGGTTAATCTACTCAGATCCATCTGTCATTGGTGGCTAGAAATCCTGGCTGATCCATCCCTGATTCATCTTGACAAACGTCAGTCTCTCCACATTTTTTGTGGACAGACGAGTTCGCCTTGGGGTGACTATGGCCCCGGCCGCACTAAATACCCGCTCTGATTGCACACTACTGGCCGGGCAGGACAGCTTTTCCAGGACAAACTCCGCTAGTTGCGTCCATAAATCAAGTTTGGCTGCCCAGAAGTCCAGCGGATCTTCAACGGTTGTTGGCAGGGTCATGTCGAGGTAAGCGCCACCTGCTGGTTCAGGTCCTGCTCCATGTCCGCCTGCTGCTGATGAGTAGCTTCACTATGCGGCTGAAGGAAGCTACTCATCAGCGACTGTAGACTCAGGCTGCTGCTGATTGAGCCGATACTGCTCCTGTCACCCCTCCCCTCCCCAGCAGCCGTGGCAGTGGAAGGTGAGCGCAGAGGGCCCCCCTGAGTCAGACCTGCGAGTGGATGGACCATGTGGCCGATTAGCATCGGCCAACCGACTACGTAGAAGCTCCCTGAAGTAGGTCAGTTTGTCCTCCCTCTCAGTGGGTGTAAAAAAGGCCCCCATTCTGGCCCAGTAGCGAGGGTCTAATAAGGTGGAGATCGAGAAGTCATCGCACTGACGAATTTTTGACAATTCGGGGGTCACTACGCAAGCAACTCAGCATGCATCGTGCCATTTGTGACAGTGACTCGCTGGGACTACCTGCCTCCATCTCCACTGCATACTGCATACTGCCACAGTGTGTCTGGGTCTTCTGTCTCACCTCCCTTGTAATAACCCTCCAGCTCCTCTGGCTGCTCCTCCTCTCCTGTCCAATGACCAGAAACACCGGCCATCTAATCCACCGTAAACTGTGCTCCGCTCTGCCCCTCATCCTCCTCCTCCAGTTCATCCCCCACAGGACTCATGTAGCCTTCTGATGTAGGCGCAACGTCTCCATTGCCGTGACCAACCATGTTTTCAATCATTTTTTGGAGTAAATGTAGGAGTGGAATTACGTCGTTCATGGCGTAATTCGAGCGACTAACAAAAAACGTGGCTTCCTCAAAGGGCCTCAGCAAACGGCAGGTGTCACGTATGAGCTGCCACTTGTTCACATTGAAGTTACACAGGGGAGTACTCCTATCTGCTTGTATCATCAAAAAATCTGTGATGGCTTTTCTTTGTTTGTATAGTCTGTCCAACATATGGAGGGTGGAATTCCAACGTGTGGCAACGTCACAAATGAGACTATGTTGTGGGATACCGTTCTGACGCTGCAGCTCAAGCAAAGTGTGCTTGGCGGTGTACGAGTGGCTGAAATGCATGCACAGTTTCCTTGCCATTGTCAGGACATCTTGCAAATGGGGTGAAGACTTGATGAACTTCTTGACAACCAGATTCAACATGTGTGCAATGCAGGGCGAATGGTTCACACTTCCTTGTTGCAGCGCGGCCACAATATTCTTCCCATTGTCGGTCACCGTGGTTCCCATTTACAGATTTCGTGGAGTAAGCCATACTCGGATTTCTTCCCTAGTGAACTTTAGCAGTTCCTCCCCTGTGTGACTCCGTTCGCCAAGGCAAACCATGTGAAGGACGGCTTGACACCGCTGTGCCCTATACACGTGGTACAATGAAGGACCACAGAGATTTGGACGTGCAGTGGAGGCCGAGGACACGGGGAGGAGGAGGAGGCGCACACTGTAAAAGGACCAACTGCGAGAGCGTGGAGGAGGAAGCGGTGTGACCTGTCCAAGTTGCTGTTGTGGGCCGTAAAAGATATGTATTGTCCCTGCCTGTAGTTACAGCTCCACACGTCGGCGCTGCCGTGCACTTTTGAACACACCGACAGGCTCAAGGACTGGCCCACCTTCTCTTGTACAAACTTATGCAGGGCTGGTACTGCCTTCTTGGCAAAGAAATGACGGCTTGGGACTCTCCACCTCGGCTCGGCACAAGCCATCAATTCCCTGTAAGCTGCAGAGTCCACCAGTTGGAAAGGGAGGGACTGCAACACCAACAACTTGGACAGGAGCACATTCAACTTCTGCGCCGTTGGATGAGTGGGCGCATACTGTTGTCTCTTGGGCATGGCTTCGCCGATCGATTGTTGGCGGAATGGCTGACTACGAGCGGAAGAAGCAGGAGCGCAAGAAGGAGGGTTTGACACAATGCTCCCTTCGGCTGAGGTGGTGGAGCCTTGGCTGGATGACGGAGGGAGCGGATGGCCACTGGGTGATGCGGCAGGCTGGACCACTACATCGGAGCCACAGTTATCCCAGGCCGCTTTTTGGTGGCGAATCATGTGTTGACGCAGGGCCGTGGTGCCGAGATTGGGACCCTGGCCACGCTTCACTTTCTGCCGACAGATTTTGCATGTGACTACGCTATGGTCCTCCGGATTCTTTATGAAGAACAACCACACCGCAGAGTAGCTGATTTTCCCACCCGCAGTCCGCACTATTTCACTGCTCTTGGCGCCGTCTCCAGGAACCCCTGTTTCACTACCTCCCCGAATGGTAGCTTGCCGCGAAGCAGGTGGTCTCCCCCTGGCTCGTTTGGCTCCTGAATTTCCACTACTGCCACCACCACGCTGATTGCCAACCGTGCTACCGCCTTGCTGCCTCATAGACAAAGAGCAAATCTCTTTTCCTGATGATGATGAAGCCCCGGCTTCTGCACCCGGCTCCCAATTGCGATCGGCTTCATCATCATCAAAAGATGTGTGCATGTCACTGATGTAATCCTCGTGTTCCACAACAGTGTCTGCCTCAGGACCCTGAACAATTGAAACACCGCCTCCCACGTCACTCTCCGCATCACTACTTGCCCGCCTTGTGGAGCAAGCGACGCATGTCTCCTCACATTCTTGGCTGCCCATTAGATGCTGACTATCCTCTATTACATCATCCTCACTAAATAGTGGAGCTGAACCCCAAGCATGAGATACTTCTTTGGGAGAAGGAACAGCATAGGACAAAGGCAATGGGATTACGGGGACTGCTCCCGGGCCATGCCAACTGAGGGTTGTGTCTGAGGAACCCACCGACTCTTGACTGGGGTTGTCAGATGTCGCTTGTGATGATGGGGATGAGTGTGCAAACCAATTGACGAGGAGAGATGGGTCGACGACACGACCACTGGGTGTTATCGGGAGCTCAGGCCTATTGCTGCGACTCCTGCTGCCACTCGCCCCAAGTCTGCTGCCAACTCTGCCTGACGTATGTAGGCCTCTGCCCCTTCTCTGTGCACGTCCTGGCACTTCCCTGCCTGACATACTTAGTGCATTTATGAGTGTATAGAACATCAGCAGGCGATTACTTACGGCTGTCCTTTCAAAGTATATAGGCCTAGACAGAATAACAGTTACTAAATAGTACACTCCTTTGTTGTATGTATGCCCTTTGCAATGATGAGCGCACTGGTATGCGTATCTCTACGCAAAAAAAAACACTTTTTTTTTTTTAAATACACCAGCAGGTGTATACTAATGTGTGGAATAGCATTGAATCTAGCACAGAGACAGAATAACAGGTAGTAAATAGTACACTACTTGGTTCTATGTATGCCCTTTGCAATGATGAGGGTACTGTTAAGCGTATTTATACGCAGAAAAAAACTCTTTTTTTTATTGTATACACCAGCCGGTGTATACTAATGTGTGGAATAGCACTGAATTTAGCACAGAGACAGAAATACAGAAAAAAAGGTGGTATATGGTACGCTATTTGCTTGTTGCTATTTGCTATTTGCTTTCATACACCGGCAGGTGTATAACGTGTGGTATAACACTTAATTTAGCACAGAGACAGAAAAAAAGGTAGTATATGGTACGCTATTTGCTTGTATGTAGGCCCTTTGCAATGATAAGGCCACTGTTAAGCGTATTTGTATGCTGGAAAAACTTTTTTTTTTCTTTAATACACCGGCAGGTGTATAAAGTGTGGTATAACACTGAATTTAGCACAGAGACAGAAAAAAAGGGAGTATATGGTACGCTATTTGCTTGTATGTAGGCCCTTTGCAATGATAAGGCCACTGTTAAGCGTATTTGTACGCAGGAAAACCTTTTTTTTTTCTTTTATACACCAGCAGGTGAATAACGTGTGGTATAACACTTAATTTAGCACAGAGACAGAAAAAAAGGTAGTATATGGTACGCTATTTGCTTGTATGTAGGCCCTTTGCAATGATAAGGCCACTGTTAAGCGTATTTGTACGCAGGAAAACCTTTTTTTTTTCTTTCATACACTGGCAGGTGTATACCGTGTGGTATAACACTGAATTCAGCCCAGAGACAGAGTAACAGGTGAAAAATGGTAAAAGGGCACTAAAGTCCACACTAATATGACTTATTTCTGAACAGCAGCAGGACCCAACTGGGCAGCACCACAGAATTTTTTTTTTACAGGGATTAAACCCTAAATTGCACTCTGTCACACAACTGTGAGAATCAGATTTGTGGAGCAACAGAAAAAACTCAATTGGGCTGAAAAAAGAGGAGATTAGATGCTTCATACAGGTAAAACAGCTGTGAGATCAATGACGCAGGTTACTGCTATGCAGCACCTCTATGCCTGCTATATTGAGTAAGGAGAATACAAGGTTTTGCTAGAATGGTTCTCGGTCAGAACTGCAGCAACACTGTGCCCTGTATCTTTCCCTAATGCTGATGTCACCGCTACTTGTAGCGATCGGATGCTGTATAACGCCGTTGTATGCGATCAGCACACAGACGTGCAGTCACTTCCTTTCCCTATCTCGTGCATAGGAGAAATGACCAGAGGGAAGATGGCCGCCGATTATATAGGGGTGTTACATCACAGGGGTCAGTGAACACTGATAGGCTGCATCTCACATGTGATTCAGGGTCAGCCCGCCTATCTTCATTCCCGCCGCTGTTTCCCGCCCTCCCATAATCCCCTGCCCCATGTACTCACATGTGGATCCACCATCTTAGGTCTCCAATAGCCTGGAACGCTGTAAAATGTAGTTTAATGAAGCGATTTGCGCGATAGAATCGCGGCGATATTCGTATTCGTTGCGAATCGAATTTTTCATGAAAATCGTAATGAATTTGGGTTCGTCAACTTCGTTTCACTCATCTCTAATTGTATTTTAAGTTAAAAAATCATCTAGATCCCTATGTGTTCCATCTTTTTTTGTTCCTTTTCCATATGCAGTTTCATAATCCCTGAGATAAGTAGTTCTGGCCCTAGAGTGTTATATATATTAGTGTCTGTAGCATGTATTAGGAACATGTTATCATACATGTGTCTCTTTTTTACAGGTGACTGATGCCCCGTGAGAAGGTGAACGTGACGTATACACTCGTTAGCTGCAAAAAGGAACAGCGAGACAGGTAACTAATATTTATATTAATTACTGATAACAATCTGGCTAGATGTACTATCTAGACCTGCAGAGATGTTATAGTCTCTCCCTTCTACATGAAGATATATGTGTTGTTAATAAGTATATCGTCTATGGACAGCTTCTTTTATAACACAACCATATCTCAGGTACAGAGAGTAGGAACATTTATGATCCTTATTCTCTGTTTTTTTTATTTGTAGAAATCCCCTTTTTCAATATTTAATAGAATAGACTAAACTGACTGCAGAGTTTACAAGTTTATGTTAGACCAGTGTTTCCCAACCTTTTTCGGCTCAAGGCACCCCTTGGAAAAAACATTTCCACTGGGCACCCCTACCAAAGTTGACGAGCCAAAAAACAAAAGTGGAAGAGCGGCAATGCACAATATGGGGTGTAGAGGAGTGTACACTGGTGACATAGGCGGGTAGAAGAGTGTACATGGGTGATAGAGGTGTGTAGAGGAGTGTACATGGGTGGCAGAGGGGTGTAGAAGAGTGTACATGGGAGGCAGAGGGGTGTAGAGGTGTGTACATGGGTGACAGAGAAGCGTAGAGGAGTGTACATGGGTGACAGAGAAGCATAGAGGAGTGTACATGGGTAACAGAGGGGTGTAGGAGGGTGTTGTGGTTCTAAAGGTGATAATCCTGTCTGCAGCTCCACTTATTGTGGACAATCCTGCATGCTACACCAATTGTGATTTTAGAATTAGAGTAAAACAAACATGCCCCTCCCCCGACCATGTGCTCTCTTTGTTGGAGTCAAAATGGCACCAACTATATGAAAACGGAAGCAGGAAGTTCAGGCTAAATTTATAGGTCCTAAATATGTTTGTAAAACACCCAGAAACACTGATTAAGTTTTGTACAACTATGAAATAATTGTACAAGGTATTTTGGCAGAAATGTCTTGTACCGGCAGTGTATACCACCAAATTAACTGTCACTCGGTAACCAGCAAAGTTAATAACATTTAATAAAAACATTAATTAGCTAAACCAAATAAGACATACATACAAGCATTAATACAATAGTACATACTCTATGTTTAGCAAACTAGCAGGAATCTACGCAAGTGATACATGAATATTTAGTGTAGAAATGATACAATCAATATACTTATCCATCCCAGGCTAAGGAGCAGGATGCTCCTCTCTCAACGAAATTCCCAAGCAAAAGAGGCCCAAAGGCTATGTGGTTTCCTGTGATATCCCCTAATGCCCCACCCCTTTGGCCTACTCTCCTCACATAACCTGGAAAAACAGGTTCTTTAGCCCCGCCCACTGTGGCTGTGGCTAAACCAAGCTAAAACCGTGGGGGCAGGGAAATGTATACTGCATGGAAACAATGGATGTAAAAACACATAATTTCAGTGTCCATAACATTCCACCTCTTGCTTTTACATCATAATTGACGAATGTTAGGTGATTCCCTAAATTCCATGTCTGCTAGTTTACCAAACATACAACATGTATATCTCCATAAAACAAAGAAATACAAAGTAATGATATTCCCCCAGTTTCCCCATCCACCCAAATAATCCGGTGTTTGGTGTTCCATGGAGTTTTGATCGCTGTCAGTCTACATTGATGATGGTTAATGTCGCCCTCATTGTTCACTATGTAGCTGCAGCAAGGATCTAGAGCTAGGAGATTGTAAGAGCTACAGCCCTTATTTGTAGCTTCTCTTCAGACAGTTTCTTTAAAGCGTCCTCTGTGGTGTCCAGAAGCCTTTTCCAAAATGCTGGAGGGAATTCTTTGGTTCTGGGTTCTCCTGTCTCGAGATGTCATCCAAACCCAGTCTTGACGACTTGATCCTTGTCATCTTCCAACCACGGGATGCTGGGGGAATAGGTAGCCTTCTTCACTCCATTAGAAGCGTTGGTCATCTGGTCATCTCTTTGTGTTGAGCTTGGATTCTTCTGATAGGAGATCGATGGGTTGAGCGGGGTTACACTGCCACTAATCTGCTGAATGGAAAATAAACAGGTTTAGAGTCACTTTCCAACAATACAATTTTAGTATTTCCAGGCCCATCAGAGAATCTCTTCGGCCTGTGCTGATCAGTGAACCTTGGAACAACCCAACACCAGACACAGTTGAACTCCACTCTGCATATCCACACTCACTTTCCCAGCATTATTCCGACCATTGCTAACTAATATTTGAGTGTGAGTGTTACCTCAGTCCCTCTAGGCATATTGCCTTCTAGTGGGAGGAATAGCTATTGCTAAACCTCCCCCACCTCTTGAAAAAATAAATAAATAAATCAAAGTGGTTAGTTAGTTTCTTCCTAATTAGTTTTCCCCACAAATTTGGGGAGGCTCCTGTAAATGTCAACCCTAAACTAACAAATGAATTGTCATTTTTACAAGTAAGCCTATGGTATGGCCCTAGTGGGCAGAAAGAAAGTTTAGTCAGTATCTTATGTACCGCCATTTTTCCCCAAAAGACAAAACAAGTGAACACTATTTACATGCAAAAGGAAGGTGGCCCTTGTTCACTCTTTAGTCTCCCTTCCCCCGTTTGACCAACAGGGGGCATGGGATCCTCCACCTGTATATACGGTTTCTGTAAGAATATTGCTACCTGTGCACACAACTCCTTGAACACGTATTTTGTAATGTCATCTTTCATAGGATTAAACAGATGAGGTTTATATGGGAAGCTGAGAGATTTCTCTGGAAACTGTTGTTAGGAGGAGGAATGTATATTTCCCTTCCCAGTCTGTTTGGATTTACCTGGTTCCCTCTGCTTCATGTTTCCAGTAGAATAACAACTTGTAGAGATATGGCCACTATGACCACATGTAGTACATTTAGCTGAACAGTGTTTCGTTTTGTTACCATGTGCCTTACAATATCTAGCTATATGGCCTGAACCACCACATGCAAAACAAGACTTTACCCTTTTAGCCGTATTTACTATCTGGGTCTCATTTTTCATAGCTGATCTATACCGCTTCACTGCCAGAGACACACTTCTAACAACACTTACACTTCTCCAATTTGCTTTGTATTTGCCCTTATTGTTATTCAATTTCTGTTTATTACACAATTGAGAACCAACACTGGGAACTTCTACAATCTCACTCTCTAGCGCCCCCTTATTTGCAAAACAGACCTTTTCAGAGGGCAAATCTGCTGTGAAATGTGGCTGTGAATTGTGGGAAGAGGCCACACCAGACACCATTTTGGGGAACTCGCTTTTACCAATCTCATTCCTCAACTCCTGGATTTCAGCATAAGACTGAGACAATTTTTCATCAGTCTCTATACATTGGCTCTCCCATTCCAGTAACTCTGATTCCAACATGCAAATCTGCTTATCTTTATCACAAATCACCTGTGTTTTTGTCTGCAACTCTTTCTCAAGTTCCTCATTTCTTTGCACCTCACATTTTAGGGCATGTAACAAAGTCCAGCCCACTTCAGCCGCAGCTCGGCTCTCATTTTTGGGATAAACCCCTAAATCAAGCTTCAGAGCCATACCTCCTATCTCATCCCCCATCTCTGGGTAAACCGGTGCACCATAGCGTACAAGCTCTTCTGCTACAACACTCCATTTTCCCATAGTGGTAGCCCAATGTGGTACAGGCCCAAATTTGGGCCTTCTATCCTCAATCAATGAGCAAAACTTCCTTCTAATGAAGCTCATTCTCTCAGTCAGATATACTTGGAATGTGATCAGACAAAGGAACCTCAAGTACAATATCAGAGGGCAGGACAATCACCAACACATACACAAACAGGCTACACTGGGGTATCTCGTACAAACACTTGTGAATACACCCTCCCACACTAGATAATACAGTGGAGAGTTACAGCTCGCACAACTAAAGGTACAGTCACAATATAAAAACACATGTACAACAGGAGACTTTCAATATGCTTTACAGTCTGTGTCTAATAACTATCATGTATGCAATACAAACAACCATTACCTAGAAAAGCAATGCTATTAATTACCAGTGACAAATCACTAAATAACTATCATGTATGCAATAAAAGTTACCCTTAAATAAGGAACACAAAGCAACAGTCTATGAGAATCCTGTATAACTAGTACAGTGCTACACGTGATAACCACATCTAAACAGATTAACCTATGGTATCATACTACAAAATCTGTAAGGGCTTCCTCCTGTCTAAAGCAATAATCCTTAGGTCACAGTTTAAGAATAAATCTCTTGTAGACTCACTCAATTACACTGGGAACATATACTAATGTAATCAAAAGATACACCAAATTAGAAAAGTAATTAAACTATTATTGTCAACTTGGTTATTAACTGCCAATACTCAATTTCCGGCAAAATCCTGCCGACTACGCCATTTGTTGCGGTTCTAAAGGTGATAATCCTGTCTGCAGCTCCACTTATTGTGGACAATCCTGCCAACTACGCCATTTGTTGTGGTTCTAAAGGTGATAATCCTGTCTGCAGCTCCACTTATTGTGGACAATCCTGCATGCTACACCAATTGTGATTTTAGAATTAGAGTAAAACAAACATGCCCCTCCCCCGACCATGTGCTCTCTTTGTTGGAGTCAAAATGGCACCAACTATATGAAAACGGAAGCAGGAAGTTCAGGCTAAATTTATAGGTCCTAAATATGTTTGTAAAACACCCAGAAACACTGATTAAGTTTTGTACAACTATGAAATAATTGTACAAGGTATTTTGGCAGAAATGTCTTGTACCGGCAGTGTATACCACCAAATTAATTGTCACTCGGTAACCAGCAAAGTTAATAACATTTAATAAAAACATTAATTAGCTAAACCAAATAAGACATACATACAAGCATTAATACAATAGTACATATTCTATGTTTAGCAAACTAGCAGGAATCTACGCAAGTGATACATGAATATTTAGTGTAGAAATGATACAATCAATATACTTATCCATCCCAGGCTAAGGAGCAGGATGCTCCTCTCTCAACGAAATTCCCAAGCAAAAGAGGCCCAAAGGCTATGTGGTTTCCTGTGATATCCCCTAATGCCCCACCCCTTTGGCCTACTCTCCTCACATAACCTGGAAAAACAGGTTCTTTAGCCCCGCCCACTGTGGCTGTGGCTAAACCAAGCTAAAACCATGGGGGCAGGGAAATGTATACTGCATGGAAACAATGGATGTAAAAACACATAATTTCAGTGTCCATAACAGAGGGTGAACATGGGTGGCAGGGGAGCGTAGAGCAGTGTACATGGGTGACAGAGGAGCATAGAGGAGTTTACTTTGGTAACAGAGTAGTACAGAGGAGTGTACATGGGTGGCAAAGGGGTGTAGAGGAGTGTACAAGGGTGACAGTGGGAAGGAGATTAGTATACATGGGTTATAGCTGGGTGTATATGGGGGACAGTGGGGTGTAGAGGAGTGTACATGGGTGACAGGACGTAGGGGGTGACAGAGGGGTGTACATGAGTGACAGGGGTGTAGAGGGATGGCAGATGGGTGTAGAAGAGTGTGCATAGGTGATAGCAGGGGGTAGAGAAGTGTACATGTGACAGAGGGGTGTAGAGGAGTGTACATGGGTGAGAGAGGAGTGTACATGGGTGAGAGTGGAGTGTACATGGGTGAAAGGAGGGCATAAGGGGGTGACAGAGGGGTGTACATGGGTGACAGCTGGGTGTTGGGGGTGTAGTGATGTGTACATGGGTGACAGAGGAATGTAAAGGAGTGTACATGGGTAACAGAGGGGTATAGAGGGGTGTACATGGGTGACAGTAGGGTGTAGAAGAGTGTACATGGGTGACAGAGGGGTGTAGGGGATGATAGAGAGGTGTACAAGGGTGAGAGATGGTGTAGAGGGGTGACAGATGGATGTAGAATAGTGTACATAGGTGACAGAGGCGTATAGAGGAGTGTACATTGGTGACAGTGGAGAGTGGAGGAGTTTTCATGGGTGACAGAGGAGTGTAGAGGAGTGTACATTGGTAACAGAGGAGTATAGAGGAGTGTACATGGGTAACACAGGTGTGTACATGGCTGGCAAAGAGGTGTAGAGGAGTGTACATGGGTGACAGAAGGGGTGTAGGGGTAATATAGAGGTTTACATGGGTTACAGAGGGGTGTAGAGGGGTGACAGATGGGTGTAGAAGAGTGTGCATCGGTGACAGAGGGGTGTAGAGGAGTGTACATGGGAAACAGATGGGTGTAGAGGGGTGTACATGGGTGACAGGAGGGCGTTCATGGGTGACAGCGGGGTGTTAGGGGTGTAGTGGAGTGTACATGGGTGACAGAGGAGCATTGAGGAGTGTGCATGGGTGACAGAGAAGCGTAAAGGAGTGTACATTGGTAACAGAGGAATGTAGAGGAGTGCAAATGGGTAACATAGGTGTGTAGACGGCTGGCAAAGGGGTGTAGAGGAGTGTACATGGGTGACAGAAGGGGTGTAGGGGGCAATATAGAGGTGTACATGGGTGACAGAGGGGTGTAGAGTGGTGACAGATGGGTGTAGAAGAGTGTGCATGGGTGACAGAGGGGTGTAGATTGGTGTACATGGGTGACAGAATGGCGTTCATGGATGAGAGCGGGGTGTAGAGGAGTGTACATGGGAGACAGAGGGATGTAGAGGAGTGTACATGGTTGACCGGGGGTGTAGGGGGTGATAGAGGGGGGTAAATGGGTCACAGAGGGGTGTAGAGGAGTGTACAAGTGTACATAGGTGACAGAGTACAGTAGAGGAGTGTACATGGATAACAGAAGGGTGTAGAGGAGTGTACATTGGTATTAGAGGGGTGTACATCGGTGACAGAGGGGTGTAGAGGTGTGTACATGGGTGACAGAGGAGCATAGAGGAGTGTACATGGGAAACAGATGGATGTAGAGGAGTGTACATGGGTGACAGAATGGTGTTTATGGGTGACAGAGATGTGTACAGGAGTGTACATGGGAGACAGAGGGATGTAGAGGAGTGTACATTGGTATTAGAGTGGTGTACATCAGTGGCAGAGGGGATGTAGAGGAGTGTAGTGTACATGGCTGACAGTGATGCATAGAGGAGTGTACATGGGTAACAGAGGGATGTAGAGGAGTGTACATGGGTGACAGGGGGTGTAGTAGGTGATAGAGGGGGTACATGGGTCAGAGTTGGGTGTTGGGGTGTAGAGAAGTGTACATGGGTGACAGAGTACAGTAGAGGCGTGTACATGGATAACAGAGGGGTGTAAAGGAGTGTACATGGGTGACAGAGTGGCACAGAGGGTGACAGAGGGGTGTGCATGGGTGACAGAGGGGTGTAGGGGGTGAAAGAGTGGTGTACATGGGTGACAACGGAGTGTAGAATGGTGACAGATGGGTGTAGAAGAGTGTGCATGGGTGACAGAGGGGTGTAGAGAAGTGTACATGGGAAAAAGATGGGTGTTTAGAGGTGTACATGTGTGACAGAGGAGCATAGAGAAGTGTTCATTGGTAACAGAGGAGTGTAGAGGAGTGTACATGGGTAACACAGGTGTGTACATGGCTGGCAAAGGGGTGTAGAGGAGTGTACATGGGTATTAGAGGGGTGTACATGGGTGACAGAGGGATGTAGGGGAGTGTACATGGGTGACAGGGGGTGTAGGAGGTGATAGAGGGGATACATGGGTCACAGTTGGGTGTTGGGGTGTAGAGGAGTGTACATGGGTGACAGAGTACAATAGAGGCGTGTACATGGATAACAGAGGGGTGTAGAGGAATGTACATTGGTATTAGTGGGGTGTACATCAGTGGCAGAGGGGATGTAGAGGAGTGTAGTGTACATGGCTGACAGTGATGCGTAGAGGAGTGTACATGGGTAACAGAGGGATGTAGAGGAGTGTACATGGGTGACAGGGGGTGTAGGAGGTGATAGAGGGGGTACATGGGTCAGAGTTGGGTGTTGGGGTGTAGAGAAGTGTACATGGGTGACAGAGTACAGTAGAGGCGTGTACATGGATAACAGAGGGGTGTAGAGGAGTGTACATGGGTGACAGAGTGGCACAGAGGGTGACAGAGGGATGTGCATGGGTGACAGAGGGGTGTAGGGGGTGAAAGAGTGGTGTACATGGGTGACAACGGAGTGTAGAATGGTGACAGATGGGTGTAGAAGAGTGTGCATGGGTGACAGAGGGGTGTAGAGGAGTGTACATGGGAAAAAGATGGGTGTTTAGAGGTGTACATGTGTGACAGAGGAGCATAGAGAATTGTTTATTGGTAACAGAGGAGTGTAGAGGAGTGTACATGGGTAACACAGGTGTGTACATGGCTGGCAAAGGGGTGTAGAGGAGTGTACATGGGTATTAGAGGGGTGTACATGGGTGACAGAGGGATGTAGGGGAGTGAACATGGGTGACAGGGGGTGTAGGAGGTGATAGAGGGGGTACATGGGTCACAGTTGGGTGTTGGGGTGTAGAGGAGTGTACATGGGTGACAGAGTACAGTAGAGGCGTGTACATGGATAACAGAGGGGTGTAGAGGAATGTACATTGGTATTAGTGGGGTGTACATCAGTGGCAGAGGGGATGTAGAGGAGTGTAGTGTACATGGCTGACAGTGATGCGTAGAGGAGTGTACATGGGTAACAGAGGGTTGTAGAGGAGTGTACATGGGTGACAGGGGGTGTAGGAGGTGATAGAGGGGGTACATGGGTCAGAGTTGGGTGTTGGGGTGTAGAGAAGTGTACATGGGTGACAGAGTACAGTAGAGGCGTGTACATGGATAACAGAGGGGTGTAGAGGAGTGTACATGGGTGACAGAGTGGCACAGAGGGTGACAGAGGGGTGTGCATGGGTGACAGAGGGGTGTAGGGGGCGAAAGAGTGGTGTACATGGGTGACAACGGAGTGTAGAATGGTGACAGATGGGTGTAGAAGAGTGTACATGGGTGTTGGAGGGGTGTAGAGGAATGTACATGGGTGACAGAGTGGTGTACATGGGTGTTGGAGGGGTGTTAATGCGTGAAAGAGGAGTGTAGGAAAAAGTACATAGGTGGCAGAGGGGTGTAGAGGAGTGTACATGGGGACAGGGGGCATAGGGGGTTATAGAGTGGGGTTCATGGGTCACAGAGGGGTTTTGGGGAAGTAGAGGTGTGTACATAGGTGACAGAGTAGCGTAGAGGAGTGTACAATGATAACAGAGGAATAACTGGTGGGTGGTCAGAGGTGGGGGTGGACCTGGGTGACCTGGGAGGGGTGTAGGGGGCAGGCTTTAATTATTTAGTAAAACATTTTATATATCAAATAAAGGGGCTTCTCTCTGCTAGCCACCATTGTCTCCAGCCCTTCAAGCCACACCCCCACAATCATCACCCTTGCCCATCCACTCAGGAACGCTCACTTCCGCAACACCAATTCTCCCACCCTGTATATGCTTCTCTGACACCTGGACCCATGACATTCAGCCACTTCTCCCAAACACGCTTTCCTTTGTATCCTCCGTTTCCACACTCCATCCGTCAGGCTGGCTCCGCTCCCACAATCTAATTTGGAGAGATCGGGGGAGCGGAGCCAGCTCAAAGGAAAGCATGGCAATGGAGTGTGGATTTGAACTCACAATCAGCAGCAGCTCTAACCACTAGCCCGTGGGAAATGTCTGGAAAAAGGATATATAGCGACTGTGGTCTTGGTCTGTTTTGACAAAAAGAGAAATCCCACAGAGGGGGGACTGGAACCAAAGACCGAGCTACCGCTCAGGCTTGCCCTAGCTTGAGTTTGAGTCCCACAGCCCTCTGTGTGGTTTCTCTGCCAAAATAGGCCAAAACCTTGGTCACCCAACCCCCCCCCCCCCCCCATCCCCCAGCATCATGGGAGTGTATGATGTCAAGGTAAGTTGTTGGAGAGGATTGTGGAAGGTGTAGTTGGAAGTGGAGGCAGGTGCATACCTTTCCACTGATGGAGGATCCTAGCTTGGAGATCTGACAAAAGTGGTGTTGTGTCTGCTGAGGTGGGTAGATCAGAGAGACTTGGCAAAAGGTTGGCTTTTACTTATTTAGTTAAAATGTTTATTTATCAAGAGAAGGGTCTCTTCTCTACCAACCACACCCTCATCCTTGCCCACCACTTCACCAAGACTACCCACTCAGGAATGCTCACTTCCACATTGGCATCACCAAATCTACCACACAGTTTAAGCTTTGCCAACACCTGGATCCATGACCATCAGCCGCTTCTCCCTAACACACTTTCCTCAGCATCCTCCATTTCCACACTCTATCTAACTCGGAGAGATCAGGGGAAGCCCAGCAGATAGCATGGTAATGGAGTGTGGACTTGAACTCACAACCTCTGCACTCTAAAGCAGCAGTTCTAACCACTAGCCCCTGGGAGCTGCCTGGAAACAGAACATAGAGATCATGGTCTTGGCCTGTTTTGACAAAAAGAGAAAGCCCACCAAAAACCAAGAGAAAGGCTGAAACCAAAAACCAAGCTACCACTCAGGCTTGCCATAGCTAGAGTTTGAGTACCACAGCTTAGTGGTTAGAGCACCCACCTTGGAGTGCAGAGGTTGTGAGTTAGATTCCTGTAAAGCCCCTGAGTGATGGTAGCTGTTATTCTTTTTGGCACCAGTTGATTTTTAAAAATTTGCTTTCCACCGGAGTATCCCTTTACGATCTCTTTGTGGTTTGACAAAACTTACATCTAAAAAAAAAAAAGTGGGGGGACAAGAACCAGAACTGGTTCACACTCCTTAGATCACTGACATCCACTGGTTCATATACATTTGACTGGGAAAATACAGGCAATGCCATTTCCTCAGTCTCCTACCATGGGGTTCAAACCCATGATGACTGCATTCAATCGATGTAGCAGAGACATCAGGGGATTCGAACCCACAAGCTAATTTTTCCGAGGCCTCTTTAAAAATGAAAGAAGCAATATGATTGGTTGCTATTTTTCGGGATAGGTTTTGATAAATCTCCCCCAGGGTGCTGTTGTTTTGGGGCCAGGCTGCAGGGGGTGCTGGACTTATTAAGCTCCTTTCACTAGCTGGAGTCAAGATGGAAAGGAGAGGAAGCAGATCTGAGAGGAGACTGAGTGAGTTGAGGTGGCTGGGTGGGTGTTGTTTCCATGTGTTTTGTGCTTTCACAAATCATTCTGCGTCCCCTTGATATTGTTTTCTAGGTCCATCTGTGTCACTGATACCGGCAATAAGGCTAGGTTTACACTGCGTTACCACCTCTTGTTAGACATAATCATTGGCATCCTGCTGAAATGGATGCTGCCGTATATTGTAATGCAGGGCAGTGGATGCCATTAATTTCAATGGCAGAAAGGAGTCAATGTTTAAGCAGTTTGCATTATTTATTTTATTGTTTTTTATTCATTGGACTTGCACGGTCTGTTTTGTTATCCAGCTTGCTTAACCTCTTCAGGACGCAGGGCGTATGGATACGCCCTGCATTCCGAGTCCTTAAGGACGCAGGGCGTATCCATACGCCGGTGGGAATTCTGGTCCCCATCGCTAGCCGGTTAGGGACCAGAGCCGGATGCCTGCTGAAATCGTTCAGCAGGCATCGTGGCATATCGCCCAGGGGGGTCATGATGTCCCCCCATGTCGGCGATGGCCGCAGACCGCTGGACAATTCAGCCCAGCGATCTGTAGCGATTTTGGGTCAATCAGGTCTCTAGTGACCCGGAATTACCGGCTGATCGGGGCCGTCTCTGACGGCCCCGAACAGCCATAGCCAGCAAGTGTGAGGTGGCACTGGTGCCACCTCACGATCGCCCTGATTCGTCGGCCGGTTTACCGGCCGAGCAATCAGGGCACCTGCTGCGGGTGTCACTCCCGCAACCCGCTCCGCCCCTCTTCCGGAGGACGTGATCGGGTGTGGGAAGAGGACCCCGGCAGCTGGGGACCTCGATCCCCGGCGTCCCTGTTGGGAGCGGGGCCCCAGGAGCGGTGGCGGCGGTGGCGAGGAACTGACCTGGGGAGCAGCAGTTGGACGTGAGTGACAGCCTCCTGCTGTTGCTTAGCAACAGCTCCCAGCATGCAAAAAGGGCATACTGGGAGCTGTAGTTATGCAACAGCAGGAGGCAGACCACCACAATTCCCAGCATTCCCTTATGGGCATGCTGGGACTTATAGTTTTGCAACAGCTGGAGGCACATTTTTGGAACAGTGTACCTTCAGCTGTTGTATAACTACAACTCCCAGCTTGCACGAACAGCTAAAGTGCATGCTGGGAGTTGCAGTGGTGCATCTGCTGGTTGCATAACTGCAACTCCCAGCATGCCCGTTGGCTGTCGGTGACTACTGAGAGTTGTAGTTTTGCAACAGCTGAAGGCACACTGGTTGTGAAACTCCGAGTTTTTTTTTTTACCTAACTCAGTGTTTCACGACCGGTGTGCCTCCAGCTGTTGCAAACTACAACTCCCAGCATGCACCGTACATGCTGGGAGTTGTAGTTTTGCAACAGCTGGAGGCACACTGGTTGTGAAACACTGAGTTAGGTCACAAACTCAGTGATACATAACCAGTGTGCATACAGCTGTTGCAAAACTAAAATTCTTAGCATGTACAGTCTGTCAGCGCATGCTGGGAGTTGTAGTTTTGCCACAGCTGGATGTCCCCCCCCCCCCCCCTCCCCAATGTGAATGTACAGGGTACACTCACATGGGCGGAGGTTTACAGTAAGTATCCGGCTGCAAGTTTGAGCTGCAGCAAATTTTCTGCCGCAGCTCAAACTGCCAGCGAGAAACTACTGTGAACCCCTGCCCGTGCAACTGTACCCTAAAAACACTACACTAACACAAAATAAAATAAAAAGTTAAAAACACTACATATACACATACCCCTACACAGCCCCCCTCCCCTCCCCCAATAAAAATGAAAAACGTCTGGTACGCCACTGTTTCCAAAACGGAGCCTCGAGCTGTTGCAAAACAACTACTCCCAGTATTACCAAACAGCCACTGACTGTCCAGGCATGCTGGGAGTTTTACAACAGCTGGAGGCACCCTGTTTGGGAATCACTGGCGTAGAATACCCCTATGTCCACCCCTATGCAAGTCCCTAATTTAGGCCTCAAATGCGCATGGCGCTCTCACTTTAGAGCCCTGTCGTATTTCAAGGCAACAGTTTAGGGTCACATATGGGGTATCGCCGTACTCGGGAGAAATTGCCTAACAAATTTTGGGGGGTATTCTCTGCTTTTACCCTTTTTAAAAATGTAACATTTTTGGGAAACCAAGCATTTTAGGTAATTTTTTATTTTAATTTTTTTTTTTACATATGCAAAAGTCGTGAAACACCTGTGGGGTATAAAGGTTCACTCAAACTTTCTTTTTGCTGTCCTGACACCATAGGGGCTTCCTAAATGTGGCATGCCCCCAGAGCAAAATTTGCTTCCAAAAAAGCCAAATGTGACTACTCCTCTTCTGAGACCTGTAGTGCGCCAACATAGCACTTTTCACCCCCATATGTGGTGTTTTCTGAATCGGAAGAAATTGAGCTTCAAATTTTGGTGGCTATTTTTTGCTATTACCCTTTTTAAAAATGTAAAATTTTTGGGGAAACAAGCATTTTAGGTAAAAATTTTTTTTTTTACATTTGCAAAAGTCATGAAACACCTGTGGAGTATTAACCCCTTAACCCCTTAAGGATGCAGGACATATATTTACGTAGTGCGCCGGCTCCCACGATCCCGCATCATATCGCGTTGGTCCCGGCGCTCATCAACGGCCGGGACCCACGGCTAATACCACACATCGCCGATCGCGGCGATGTGCGGTATTCACCCTTTAGAAGCGGCGGTCAAAGCCGCTTCTAAAGCGAAAAAAGACGCTTCTAAAGCAAAAGTGACCCGGCTGCTCAGTCGGGCTGTTCGGGACCGCCGCGGTGAAATCACGGCATCCCGAACAGCTGGCTGGACATCGGGAGGGCCCTTACCTGCCTCCTCGGTGTCCGATCGGCGAATGACTGCTCCGTGCCTGAGATCCAGGCAGGAGCAGTCAAGCGCCGATAACACTGATCACAGGCGTGTTAATACACGCCTGTGATCTGTGTAGATCAGTGTGGGACCTATAACACTGCAAAAAAATGTTTAAAAAAAGTGTTAATAAAGGTCATTTAACCCCTTCCCTAATAAAAGTTTGAATCACCCCCCTTTTCCCATAAACAAAATAAAACAGTGTAAAAAATAAATAGAAATAAACATATGTGGTATCGCCGCGTGCGTAAATGTCCGAAATATAAAAATATATCATGAATTAAGCCGCACGGTCAATGGCGTACGCGCAAAAAAATTCCAAAGTCCAAAAAAGCGTATTTTGGTCACTTTTTATACCATAAAAAAATGAATAAAAAGTGATCAAAAAGTCTGATCAAAACAAAAATCATACCGATAAAAACTTCATATCACGGCGCAAAAAACGAGTCCTCATACTGCCCTGTACGTGGAAAAATAAAAAAAGTTATAGGGGTCAGAAGATGACATTTTTAAACGTATAAATTTTCCTGCATGTAGTTATGATTTTTTTCCAGAAGTGCGACAAAATCAAACCTATATAAGTAGGGTATCATTTTAACCGTATGGACCTACAGAGGCGTAATTTTAACCGAAATATGCGTAATTTTTACCGAAATATGCACTGCGTAGAAACGGAAGCCCCCAAAAGTTACAAAATGGCGTTTTTTCTTCGATTTTGTCGCACAATGATTTTTTTTTTTCCGTTTCGCCGTGCATTTTTGGGTAAAATGACTAATGTCACTGCAAAGTAGAATTGGCGACGCAAAAAATAAGCCATAATATGGATTTTTAGGTGGAAAATTGAAAGGGTTATGATTTTTAAAAGGTAAGGAGGAAAAAACGAAAGTGCAAAAACGGAAAAACCCTGAGTCCTTAAGGGGTTAAGGACCAGGCCATTTTACACCTTATTACCAGAGCGTTTTTTGCACATCTGACCAATGTCACTTTAAACATTAATAACTCTGGAATACTTTTAGTTATCATTCTGATTCCGAGATTGTTTTTTCGTGACATATTCTACTTTAACATAGTGGTAAAATTTTGTGGTAACTTGCATCCTTTCTTGGTGAAAAATCCCAAAATTTGCTGAAAAATTTTAAAATTTTGCATTTTTCTAACTTTGAAGCTTTCTGCTTGTAAGGAAAATGGATATTCAAAATATATATTTTTTTTTATTCACATTTCCAATATGTCTACTTTATGTTTGAATCATAAAATTGATGTGTTATTACTTTTGGAAGACATCAGAGGGCTTCAAAGTTCAGCAGCAATTTTCCAATTTTTCACCAAATTTTGGAGTGCGACAAGGGGATTTTGGAGAGTACGTTTTTCAGAAATGGTTTTTGGGGGGCATGTTGCATTTGGGAAGCCCCTATGGTGCCAGAACAGCAAAAAAAAAAAACATGGCATACCATTTTGGAAACTAGATCCCTTGGGGAAAGTAACAAGGAATAAAGTGAGCCCTAATACCCCACAGGTGTTTCACGACTTTTGCATATGTAAAAAAAAAAAAAAAAAAATTTTTTCACTAAAATTTGTTTCCCCCCAAATTTCACATTTTTGCAAGGGTTAATAGCAGAAAATACCCCCCAAAATTTGTAACCCCATCTCTTCTGAGTATGTAGGTACCCCATAAGTTGGCCTGAAGTGCACTACGGGTGAACTACAATGCTCAGAAGAGGAGGAGCACCATTGAGCTTTTGGAAAGAGAATTCGTTTGGATTGGTAGTCAGGGGCCATGTGCATTTACAAAGCCCCCCTGTGGTGCCAGAACAGTGGACCCCCCCACTTGTGACCCTATTTTGGAAACTACACTCATCACAGAATTTAATAAGTGGTGCAGTGAGCATTTACACCCCACTGGCATTTGACAGATCTTTGGAACAGTGGGCTGTGCAAATGGAAAATTAAATTTTTCATTTTCACGGATCACTGTTCCAAAAATCTGTCAGACACCTGTGGGGCATAAATGCTCACTGTACCCCTTATTACATTACATGAGGGGTGTAGTTTCCAAAATGGGGTCACATGTGTGTGGGGGGGGGTCCATTGTTCTGGTACCATGGGGGCTTTGTAAACACAAGTGGCCTTCAATTCCGGACAAATTTTCTCTTCAAAATCCCAATGGTGCTCCTTCTCTTTTGAGCATTGTAGTGCACCCATAGAGCACTTTACATCCACATATGGGGTATGTTCTTACTCATAAGAAATGGGGTTACAAATTTTGGGGGGCTTTTTTTATTTTCCTTTGTGAAAATGAAAAATTTAGGGTGACACCAGCATTTTAGTGAAAACATTTTTTTTTTTTTCATTTTCTCATCCAACTTTAATGAAAATTTGTCAAACACCTGTGGGGTGTTCAGGCTCACTACACCCCTTGTTACGTTCCGTGAGGGGTGTCGTTTTCAAAATGGGGTCACATGTGGGTATTTCTTTTTTTGGGTTTATGTCAGAACCGCTGTAAAATCAGCCACCCCTGTGCAAATCACCAATTTAGGCCTCAAATGTACATGGTGCGCTCTCACTCCTGAGCCTTGTTGTGCGTCCGCAGAGCATTTTACGCCCACATATGGGGTATCTCTGTACTCAGGAGAAATTGCGTTACAAATTTTGGGGGTCTTTTTTTCCTTTTACCTCTCGTGAAAATAAAAAGTAAAGGACAACACCAGCATGTTAGTGTAAAAAAAAATTTTTTTTTTTTACACTAACAGGCTGGTGTAGACCCCAACTTTTCTTTTTCATAAGGGGTAAAAGGGGGAAAAAAAAGCCCCCACAATTAGTAGTGCAATTTCTCCCGAGTACGGAGATACCCCATATGTGGCCCTAAACTGTTTACTTGAAATACGACAGGGCTCTGAATTGAGAGAGCGCCATGTGCATTTGAGGACTAAATTAGGGATTGCACAGGGGTGGACATAGGGGTATTCTACGCCAGTGATTCCCAAACAGGGTGCCTCCAGCTGTTGCTAAACTCCCAGCATGCCTGGACAGTCAGTGGCTGTCCGGAAATGCTGTGAGTTGTTGTTTTGCAACAGCTGGAGTCTCTGTTTTGGAAACACTGCCGTACAATACGTTTTTTATTTTTATTGGGGGGACAGTGTAAGGGGGTGTATATGTAGTGTTTTACCCTTTATTATGTGTTAGTGTAGTGTTTTTAGGGTACGTTCACACTGGCGGAGGTTTACAGTGAATTTACCGCTAGGAGTTTGCTCTGCGGCGAAAAATTTGCCGCAGCTCATACTTGAAGCAGAAAACTTACTGTAAACCCGCCAGTGTGAATGTACTCTATACGTTCACATGGGGGACAAACCTCCAGCTGTTTCAAAACTATATCTCCCAGCATGTACTGACAGACCGTGCATGCTGGCAGTTGTACTTTTGCAACAGCTGGAGGCACACTGGTTGGAAAACCTTCAGTTAGGTTCCGTTACCTAACTCAGTATTTTCCAACCAGTGTGCCTCCAGCTGTTGCAAAACTTCAACTCCCAGCATGTACTGATCACCGAAGGGCATGCTGGGAGATGTAGTTATGCAACAGCTGGAGGTACACAACTACAACTTCCAGCATGCAGAGACAGCTGTTTGCTGTTTAGGCATGCTGGGAGTTGCAGTTTTGCAACATCTGGAGAGCTATAGTTTAGAGACCACTGCACAGTGGTCTCCAAACTGTGGACCTCCAGATGTTTCAAAACTACAACTCCCAACATGCCCAGACAGCAAACTGCTGTGTGGGCATGCTGGGAGTTGTAGTTTTGCAAGATCTGGAGCTGCACAGTATAGAGATCACTGTGCAGTGGTCTCAAACTGTAGACCTCCAGCTGTTGCAAAACTGCAACTCCCAGCATGCCTAAACAGTTCTCTGGGCATGCTGGGAGTTGTAGTTTTGCAACATCTGGAGGGTTACAGTTTAGAGACCACTCTATAGTGGTCTCAGACTGTAGCCCTCCAGATGTTGCTAAATAACTCACCGGCTTCCGTCGGATCCAGGGAGCTGCGTCGCCGTCCTCTTCTTCCGCCGCTCGTCGCCCGCTGCCGCTGCTGATCGTCGCACGCTGCCGTCGCCGCTGGGTAAGTGGATCTTCGACGCTGGTCCCTGTCGGTTTCCCTGTCCTGCCCCGCCTATTGTGGGTGGGCAGAACGGGGAAACCGAAAGTAAACCCCTCCGCCCCCGATCTGCTATTGGTGGTCGCGTCTAGACCACCAATAGCAGAGATAGGAGGGGTGGCACCTCTGCCACCTCACTCCTATTGCTTCAAGGGGATCGTGGGTGTCTAGGACATCCGCGATCCCCTTTATTTTCCGGGTCACTATAGATCCGTATGACCCGGAGTAGCCGCAAATCGCAAGTGTGAATTCACGATTTGCGGCGATCGCCGACATGGGGGGGTCTGATGACCCCCCCCCCCCCCTGGGCATTTGCGTGGGGTGCCTGCTGATACATATCAGCAGTCACCCTGGCCCGATCCCCGCCCGGCGCGCGGCGGAGACCGAAAATCCCACGGGCGTACAGGTACGCCCTTGGTCCTTAAGTACCAAGGAGTAAAGGCTTGCCTGTACGCCCTTGGTCCTTAAGGGGTTAAAGGGGTACTCCGGTGAAAACCTTTTTTCTTTTAAATCAACTGGTGGCAGAAAGTTAAACATATTTGTAAATTACTTCAATTAAAAAACCTTAATCCTTCCTGTACTTATTAGCTGCTGAATGATACAGAGGAAATTCCTTTCTTTTTGGAACACTGATGACATCACGAGCACAGTGCTTTCTGCTGACATCTCTGTCCATTTTAGCAACCATGCATAGCAGATGCATAGCAGATGCATAGCAGATGCATAGCAGATGCATAGCAGATGCATAGCAGATGCATAGCAGATATATGCTAAGGGCACCATGGTGGCTCAGTGGTTAGCACTGCTGCCTTGCAGTGCTGGGGACTTGGGTTCAAATCCCACTAAGGACAACAATAAATAAAGTATTATTATTATTATAATGTCAGCAGAGAGAACTGTGCTCGTGATGTCATCAGCGAGCATTCCAAAAAGAAAAGAATTTCCTCTGTAGTATTCAACAGCTAATAAGTACAGGAAGGATTACGATTTTTTAATAGAAGTAATTTACAAATATGTTTCTGCCACCAGTTGATTTAAAAGAAAAAAGGTTTTCACCGGAGTACCCCTTTAAGGCTCACTTTATCCCATGTTACATTCCCGAGGGGTCTAGTTTCCAAAATGGTATGCCATGTGTTTTTTTTAATTTTATTTATTTTTTGCTGTTTTGACACCCTGGGGGCTTCCTAAAGGTGACATGCCCCCCAAAAACTATTTCAGAAAAATGTACTCTCCAAAATCCCCTTGTCGCTCCTTCTCTTCTGAGCCCTCTACTGCGCCCGCCGAACACTTTACATAGACATATGAGGCATGTGCTTACTCGAGAGAAATTGGGCTACAAATACAAGTAAAAATTTTCTCCTTTTACTACTTGCAAAAATTTAAAAATTGGGTCTGCAAGAACATGCGAGTGTAAAAAATGAAGATTTTTAATTTTCTCCTTCACTTTTCTGCTATTCCTGTGAAACACTTAAAGGGTTAAAACACTTACTGAATGTTATTTTGAATACTTTGGGGGGTGTAGTTTTTATAATGGGGTCATTTATGGGGTATTTCTAATATGAAGACCCTTCAAATCCACTTCAAAACTGAATTGGTCCCTGAAAAATATCGAATTTGAAAATTTAGTGAAAAATTGGAAAATTGCTGCTGAACTTTGAAGCCCTCTGGTGTCTTCCAAAAGTAAAAACTCATAAATTTTATGATGCAAACATAAAGTAGACATATTGTATATGTGAACCAAAAACTAAATTATTTTGAAAATCCATTTTCCTTACAAGCAGAGAGCTTCAAAGTTAGAAAAATGCAAAATTTTCATTTTTTTTCATCAAATTTTGGGATTTTTCACCAAGAAAGGATGCAAGTTACCATAAAATTTTACCACTTTGTTAAAGTAGAATATGTCACGAAAAAACAATCTTGGAATCAGAATGATAAGTAAAAGCATTCCAGAGTTATTAATGTTTAAAGTGACAGTGGTCAGAATTGCAAAAAACGTCCGAGTCCTTAAGGTGAAAAAGGACTAAGTCCTTAAGGGGTTAAAAGACTGAGATGACTCCCCTTCCTGCCCTTGCTGATTTTCTTTAACCCTTACTGAGCACACTTCAGATCATTTCTGTCTTAATATGGAGTAAAGTAAGGCTGTGGTATTACTAGGGAGATTTAGGAAAACATGTCTAGAGGAAGAGTGGTGCAGTCGCCCATAGCAACCAATCAGATTGCATCTTTCATTTTCCCCAGGCCTTTTTAAAAATGAATGAAGCGATCTGATTTGTTGCTATGGGCAACTGCACCACTCTTCCTCTGCGCAGGTTTTGCTAAATCTCCCCCACTATCTTTTGGACCAAAAGCGACACAGACACATCCAATTTACAACCAAAAAATAACTTTCATATTTTGCTATGTGATTTGAGGCATATTTTGGGCCAAATAAAACTAGTTCCCTGCAGCACACACTCCTCCTTCGGTCCTGTTCACACTACGGAGAATCCATGTTGAATATTTACAAGGAATTCTATCTGGATTTACCACATTCCCATTGATTTCAAAGGGTTTTGAGGCAGGGGCGTACCTAGAGCATTTGGCTCCCAGGGCGGACCCTTTGTTTGGCACCCCCCCCCCCCTTATTTACTCCCTCCTCCCCCCCCCCTTAATTACACCCCCCTCCCCCCCCTTAATTACACCCCCTCCCAGGAGCAGACTGACAACACTCGGGGCCCCCGGACCAAAAAAAAGCAAGGGCCCCTACTAGGCTCTGCAGCTCGTCAATCTTCTGCCACATCCTATTCCACCCAAATCCCACACACAATAAACTAAAATTTATATATATAAGAAACACTTTAACATAGGTAAATTTCCATGACCAATAATACTGGTATACAGGGAGTAAATATATACCACCACACAAGAATTGGATAATACCACCATATTGTACTGAATAAAACCACTATACACAGACCAGTATACTATAAAGGATCTGTATACAATATAAGTGATTATATACAGGACCATATGGCGGTAGATATCAGCTGTACACAGGATGTATATACCATATAAGTGATTACAGTTACATTTTGGGACTCACAATTACGTCTTTTCTGATCAGCGGCGTCCTCTTTCCTTTTCTTCTCCGTCCGGATAAGACCGCCATGTAGATCTCTTAACATCTGCAGGAAAAACATGTCAGAATCTGCATATATTCAGTGCCCTCCCCTCCTCTAAACAATCTTTCCATCTATAGGCCCACAAACTGTAATAATGCCCTCCTTGGTGTCCTGCACAGTAAATGGGCAGGTAGGTAGGTAGCCAGGTAAATAGGTAACTAGATCAG
This sequence comes from Hyla sarda, assembly GCF_029499605.1. NCBI lineage: Eukaryota > Metazoa > Chordata > Amphibia > Anura > Hylidae > Hyla > Hyla sarda. The sequence continues at coordinate 256,228,062 of NC_079189.1, forward strand.
GATGCCAGATATGTAGGTAGGCGACAAGTTAGGTAGGTAGGAGGCTAGCTAGATAGTTAGGCAGACATGTATGAAGGCCAGGTATGTACATAGTTAGGTAGCTGGGTATGTAGGTAAGTAGTTAGGCATCCAGGTATAAAGTTAAGTAGCCCCCCTTCCCTGTAGGTATAGGCAGCAGAGTTAAACCCCCTTCCCAATAGGTATAGGAACAGAGTAAACCCCCCTTTCTCCTTAGGTATAGGCAGCAGAGCCCCCCCCCCCCCCTTTCCCCGTAGGTATAGGCAGAGTTAAAAAAAAAAAAAAAAAAAAAAAAATTCCCCCGTTTCCCATAGGTATAAGCAGAGTTAAACCCTTTTTTCCCATAGGTATAGGCAGAGTTACCCCCCTCTTCCCCCTTGGTATAGGCAGTTACCCCCCCCCCCCCTTTCCTCCCATTTCCCCATAGGTATAGGCAGAGTTACCCTCCCCCCCCTCTTTCCCATAGTTATATACAGTTACAACCCCCCCTCATTCCCATAGGTATATGCAGTTACATCCCCCCCCTTTCCCATAGTTATATGCAGTTACACCCTCCCCTTTCCCATAGGTATATGCAGTTACACACCCCTCCCCCTCTTTCCCATAGGTATATGCAGTTACACCCCCCCTTTCCCATAGGTATATGTAGAGTAACCCCCCCCCTCCCCTATAGGTATATGTAGAGTAACCCCCCCCTCCCCTATAGGTATATGTAGAGTAACCCCCCCCTCCCCTTCCCCATTGGTATATGTAGAGTAACCCCCCTCCCCCCTTCCCCATAGGTATATGTAGAGTAACCCCCCCCCTCCCCATAGGTATATGTAGAGTAACCCCCTCCCCTTCCCCATAGGTATATGTAGAGTAACCCCCCCTCCTCCCCCATAGGTATATGTAGAGCAACCCCCCTCCCCCATAGGTATATGTAGAGTAACCCCCCCCCTCCTCCCCTATAGGTATATATGTAGAGTAACCCCTCCTCCCCTATAGGTATATATGTAGAGTAACCCCTCCTCCCCTATAGGTATATATGTATAGTAACCCCCCCTCCCCCATAGGTATATATGTAGAGTAACCCCCCTCCTCCCCCATAGGTATATATGTAGAGTAACCCCCCCTCCTCCCCTATAGGTATATGTAGAGTAACCCCCCCCTCCCCATAGGTATATATAGAGTAACCCCCCTCCTCCCCCGTAGGTATATATAGAGTAACCCCCCCTCCTCCCCCGTAGGTATATATAGAGTAACCCCCCCTCCTCCCCCATAGGTATATATAGAGTAACCCCCCTCCTCCCCTATAGGTATACATGTAGAGTGACCCCCCCTCCTCCCCTATAGGTATATATGTAGAGTAACCCTCCTCCTCCCCCATAGGTATATGTAGAGTAACCCCCCCCCTCCTCCATCCCCTTCACCATAGGTGTATGCAGAGTTGAGAAAAATAAATAAAAAGGATGCTCACCTGATATCCCACGCAGCGATCTCCCCAGCAGGGGCCCACGTCTTCTTCCCTCCACAGTACAGGTGCCGGATGAGTGACGTCACCGGCACCTGTAGCCTGGGGGCGGAGGTAACGTCTCCTCTGTGTAGCTGCAGATGCGGCTCACACAGAGGAGACACCTTCTCCTGTATGTGCGTGTATCGCGCATACAGGAGAAGGTGTGGCGGAACCAACCTCGCCACTGTTCACTGGAGAAGCCTGGTTGCCCGCCTCCTACCTGCTGACTATGGCCCCTGGTAAATTTGTACTTTGAAATAACTGATTTGGGCATGTTGTATTATATTATGCTGCTACTGGCCCAATTAAGAACCATCTGGGGACATACTGTGGAGTTACTGGGTGGCCACCATTTCATTTGTCAGAGGCACATGGTGAGAACAATGGAATCTGCCTCTATCCCTGGAAATAATTGGATTTCTTTGTCCTGGGTGATAATTGGATTTCTTCCCAGTCGTCTGGGGGGAGGGAGGTATGGGTAAAGTGTGAAGGGCTTATGTTGAAGCCACTGCGATTGACTATTCTCCACTATGTTCCACAGTTTTCCTTCAGGTCCCCTAGGAGAGGGTCCACCTGGTGGAGACCTGCATAAATACCTGGCAGGTAGCCCCATTAAAGAGACCACTGCTTGACCTTCAACACGGAGCCTTGTCTCATTCTTGGGGGGGATTCACTGTATGCTGAGAGGGACTGACTGCCAGGAGTGTAAGCCGCTAGGGGAGCTTTTCCTGTTCGTCCGCTAGCAGCTATTCATGAGGTTCCAGTTTGGAGTGCTATTGTGTATCCAGCTCGGGTGTTTGGTGTTCTGCAGTAGCTGTGCCTGTCCTTCAGAAAGGGGCATATCGCCTAAACGGATTTTAACCCCGTGTCTGCGGAAATGGTCCATTACCTTGGTGGCATCGTTCCTACAGCCAGAAGGACAGCTACAGAACACCATTTCTTTGGATTTACAAATTGGGGGCAACGCATGCCCCAGTACAGCGACCCTAAAAGCAACAGGATGGAACCAGCAGTGTTATATGAGGAGGAGGACCTGGATGGCCGGGAGAGATGGGACCGAGGTCTCTCCACCGCTCCTGCAGGGAATTGGGAGCCCAGTCTCCATTCCCCAGCGGCAGTGTGATGTGCAGGGAGAGGAGAGCAGCATCCTCCCTCCCCAGTGGAGGCTGAGTTACAGGGGGCAGAGGTAGTTGTTCCTGCCCCCCAGCAGCAGAGTGAGATGCCAGGAAGGCAGTGTGAAGTCCAGGGAGAGGAGAGCAGTGTCCTCCCTCCCCAGCGGCAGTGTGATTTTTCGGAAATTGGGAGCCCAGTCTCCATTCCCCAGTGGGAGATACAGCAGGGAATTGGGAGCCCAGTCTCCATTCCCCAGCGGGAGATACAGCAGGGAATTGGGAGCCCAGTCTCCATTCCCCAGCGGCAGAGTATCCAGCAGGGAATTGGGAGCCCAGTCTCCATTCCCCAGCGGCAGAGTATCCAGCAGGGAATTGGGAGCCCAGTCTCCATTCCCCAGCGGCAGAGTATCCAGCAGGGAATTGGGAGCCCAGTCTCCATTCCCCAGCGGCAGAGTATCCAGCAGGGAATAGAGAGCTCAGTCTCCTTTCCCCAGCGGCAGAGTATCCAGCAGAGAATAGAGAGCTCAGTCTCCTTTCCCCAACAGCAGGACTCTGTGTTGGGAGGCGAGACAGTCGGTCTTCCTCCACAGAGACTGGAAGTATGTATGGGAGCGGAGCTTGCTACCCCCTCTCCCCAGCGACAGCTTGGATTATCCAAAGGGGAGACAGTCGGTCTCCAGCAACCAGGCTCCAACCAGACCACTCCTGTGGTAGTACTGGCATCAGGGCAGAGTACTGCTGGTCTCTGCCCCCTCAGCAACCCACCAAGGCAGCCTACCAGTCCCCCACACAGCCGTGGTGAGGCACCTGGACATGGACAAGATTCTCCCTTACTCAGGTGTAGTAACCAGTTATTGTGGGTGGGCTGCTGGACTAACCAGGGCACTGACCGGCAGGAGATCAGATACCCTGTTAGTCTGTCTGCAAAAGGGGAGAAGTGTGGCGGAACCAACCTCGCCACTGTTCACTGGAGAAGCCTGGTTTCCCGCCTCGTACCTGCTGACTATGGCCCCTGGTAAATTTGTACTTTGAAATAACTGATTTGGGCATGTTGTATATGCTGCTACTGGCCCAATTAAGAACCGCCTGGGACATACTGTGGAGTTACTGGGTGGCCACCATTTCATTTATTAGAGGCACATGGTGAGAACAATGGAATCTTCCTCTATCCCTGGAGATAATTGGATTTCTTTGTCCTGGGTGATAATTGGATTTCTTTCCAGTCGTCTGGGGGGAGGGAGGTATGGGTGAAGTGTGAAGGGCTTATGTTGAAGCCACTGCGATCGACTATTGTCCACTATGTTCCACAGTCTTCCTTCAGGTCCCCTAGGGGAGTGTTCACCTGATTTGTAAAGTGGAAAGGGTTTATGTTGAAGCCACTGCGATTGGCTACTGTCCACTAAGTGTTAAGTCTTCTTTCAGGTCCCCTAGGGGAGTGTCCACCTGGTGGAGACCTGCATAAATACCGGGCAGGTAGCCCCTTTAAAGAGACCACTGCTTGACCTTCAACAAGGAGCCTTGTCTCGTTCTTGGGGGATTCACTGTATGCTGAGAGGGACTGACTGCCAGGAGTGTAAGCCGCTTGGGGAGCTTTTCCTGTTCGTCCGCTAGCAGCTATTCGTGAGGTTCCAGTTTGGAGTGCTATTGTGTATCCAGCTCGGGAGTTTGGTGTTCTGCAGTAGCTGTGCCTGTCTCTCAGAAAGGGGCATATCGCCTAATTAAACGGTCCGTTACAGAAAGCACCGCTGTCTGCTGGGGATCTGAGACGAGTATCCCGGATCCTCAGTAGTGGTGGCGGCGGCGGCTGTGGCGGGTCAGTCCGCCCCTGGCACCCCCCTTGTGAGCGCCCCCACCCCCCCTTAGTACGCCACTGTTTTGAGGTGCTCAGTTCACACAGTGGAACTTCTGTCCCAGAACTTCCAACACAGGTCTGAATATTGGCAGATTAGGTTATGTTCACATGGGGCAAAAAGACATGCTGTTTTAGACAAGGAAAATGCATTGATTTCTGCGATTGTATGTGTGCTCAGTCACACCGGAGGGAACTGGGAACAGGCTGCATGTCGGCCTAGTGCTACTGTAATTGCCCACTGGCCCCTGGTTTTTGCTTATTACGCACAGGCAGGTTAGCGTTAGGTCCCACGCCATTTGAGAAACCTTGGCGTTGGTGTACGGGCTCTGGTGTTTCCTTCATATAAGGATACACTGGCGAATGTCTCAATTTTAACATCAGTGTTGAGGGATAGCCAATGTCATTGTATACGTCTACCACAGTTGTGCACCTAAATTTCTGTATTGTAATATGTCAACAAAAGTTAGATTTTATTTCCATCATTTACACTTTAAAAATAACAGGAAAAAAAAATGTCATCTGCAAAAGTTTGGACACCCTGCAGAGTGGCAAGTATCTCAGCTTGTAAACGCTTTTTGTAACCAGACAAGAGTCTTTCAATTCTTGTTTGAGGTCTCTTTGCCCATTCTTCCTTACAAAAGTCTTCCAGTTCTTTGAGATTTCTGGGCTGTCTGTCACGCAGTGCTCTTTTCAGGTCTATCCATAGATTTTCAATTATGTTGAGGTCAGGAGATTGTGAAGGCCATGGCAAAACCTTCAGTTTATGCCTCTTGATGTAATCCCCCGTGGATTTCAAGGTGTGTTTAGGATCATTATCCATTTGTAGAAGCCATCCTCTCTTTAACTTCAGCTTTTTCACAGATGGCATCAAGTTAGCATCCAAAATTTGCTGAAATTTTATTGAATCCATTTTTCCTTCTACTCGTGAGATGTTCCCTGTGCCACTGACTGCAATACAACCCCAAAGCATGATTGATCCACCCCCATGCTTAACAGTTAGACAGAGGTTCTTTTAATTAAATTCTGTTCCCCTTCTTCTCCAAACGTACCTTTGCTCATTCCGGCCAAAAAGTTCAATTTTAACCTCATCGGTCCACAGAACTTGTTTCCAAAATGCATCAGGCTTGTCTATATGTTCATTTGCAAAGTTCAAATGCAGATTTTTGTGGTGAGGATGTCGAAGAGGTTTTCTTCTGATGACTCTTCCATGAAGACCATATTTGTACAAGTATCTCTTTATAGTGGAATAGTGTACCACAACTCCAGTGTCTGCCAGATCTTTCTGGAGGGATTGTGCAGTCAAATGTGGGTTTTGAATTGTTTTTCTCACAATCCTGCGAGCTGTTCTATCTGATATTTTTCGTGGTCTTCCAGATCTTGCTTTTAACTTCCCCTGTTCCTGATGACTTCCATTTCTTAATTACATTCCGAACAGAGGATATTGACATCTGAAAACATTTAGCTATCTTCTTATAGCCTTCTCCAGCTTTGTGAGCGTCAACTATTTTCAGTTTTATATTTCTAGACAACTGCTTAGAAGAACCCATGGTGCTGATTGTTGGGGCAAGGTCAGATGAGTCTGGGCATTTAAAACCTTGGAGATTGACATCACCTGGTCTTTCCAGATGATGATTGAGAACCATCCATGAAACTGGCAGGTCTCAGCTTTGTGCATGCTATAAATTCTGCAGGGTGCCAAAACTTTTCAAACACCATTTTTTGGGTTTTCTGTTATTTTGAATGTGTAAATGATGGAAATCAAATCTAACTTTTGTTGACATATTGTAAGAATGTCTAATCTGTAATTTGATGCCTTTTGGAGATTTTTCCATCTTTCCATGGCTTCTTTATGCAAATTAATACAAATTTTTACCTGGGGTGCCCAAACTTTTAATCTCCACTGTATGTCTGTATTATTGGTTTTATTAGTGTTTGTATGTGGTATGTGGTATGTGGTATGTCTCAGAAATTTAGGGAGAGGTATGACAAACTACAGCAAAATTCCGAGGGGGCATAATGCTATTTTTCAGCGATTTGATTGAAGGAGATATTGTATGTGAGCTGCAATCCATGCTTTTTAGTCCCAATCCATCCCTGGTGTGAGGGGATTTTATTCACAGGATACAGTGTATAATGCTATTATATTTACAGGATGCAGTGTATAATGCTATTATATTTACAGGATGCAGTGTATAATGCTATTATATTCACAGGATACAGTGTATAATGCTATTATAGATACAGGATGCAGCGTATAATGCTATTATAGTTACAGGATGCAGTGTAGAATGCTATTACAGTTACAGGATGCAGTGTATAATGCTATCATATTTACAGGATGTAGTGTATAATGCTATTATATTCACAGGATACAGTGTATGATGCTATTATAGTTACAGGATGCAGTGTATAATGCTATTATAGTTACAGGATGCAGTGTATAATGCTATTATAGTTACAGGATGCAGTGTATGATGCTATTATAGTTACAGGATGCAGTGTATGATGCTATTATAGTTACAGAATGCAGTGTATAATGCTATTATAGTTACAGGATGCAGTGTAGAATGCTATTATAGAAACAGGATGCAGTGTATAATGCTATTATAGTTACAGGATGCAGTGTATAATGCTATTACAGTTACAGGATGCAGTGTATAATGCTATTTTAGTTACAGGATGCTATGTATAATGCTATTATAGTTACAGGATGCAGTGTGTGATGCTATTGTATTTACAGGATGCTATGTATAATGCTATTATAGTTACAGGATGCTATGTATAATGCTATTATAGTTACAGGATGCAGTGTATAATGCTATTATATTTACAGGATGCAGTGTATAATGCTATTATATTCACAGGATGCAGTGTATGATGCTATTATTATAGTTACAGGATGCAGTGTCTAATGCTATTATAGTTACAGGATACAGTGTATGATGCTATTATAGTTACAGGATGCAGTGTATGATGCTATTATAGTTACAGGATGCAGTGTATGATTCTATTATAGTTACAGGATGCAGTGTATAATGATATTATAGTTACAGGATGCAGTGTATGATTCTATTATAGTTACAGGATGCAGTGTATAATTCTATTATAGTTACAGGATGCAGTGTATGATTCTATTATAGTTACAGGATGCAGTGTATAATGCTATTATAGTTACAGGATGCAGTGTGTGATGCTATTATAGTTACAGGATGTAGTGTATGATGCTATTATATTCACAGGATGCAGTGTATAATGCTATTATATTGCCATTATATCCACAGTACGCAGCGTATGAGGCTATTATATTCACAGTATTCAGCGTGTTATGCTATTATATTCACAGGATGCAGTGTGTGACGCTATTATGTTTGCAGTATGTAGCCTGTAATGCTATTATATCCACCAGAGGCAGTGTGTGACGCTGTTATATCCACAGGAGGCAGTGTGTGACGTTATTATGTTTACAGTATGTAGCCTGTAATGCTATTATATCCACAGGAGGCAGTGTGTGACGCTGTTAAATCCACTGGAGGCAGTGTATGACACAGTTACATTTACAGTACGCAGCGTGTGATGCTATTATATTCACAGGATGCAGTGTATAATGCTATATTTACAGGATGCAGTGTATGATGCTATTATAGTTACAGGATACAGTGTATAATGCTATTATATTCACAGGATGCAGTGTATAATGCTATATTTACAGGATGCAGTGTATGATGCTATTATAGTCACAGGATACAGTGTATAATGCTATTATAGTTACAGGATGCAGTGTATAATGCTATTATAGTTACAGGATGCAGTGTATAATGCTATTATAGTTACAGGATGCAGTGTATAATGCTATTATAGTTACAGGATGCAGTGTATAATGCTATTACAGTTACAGGATGCAGTGTATAATGCTATTACAGTTACAGGATGCAGTGTATAATGCTATTATAGTTACAGGGTGCAGTGTATAATGCTATTATATTTACAGGATGCAGTGTATAGTGCTATAGTTACAGGATGCAGTGTATAATGCTATTATATTTACAGGATGCAGTGTATAATGCTATATTTACAGGATGCAGCGTATGATGCTATTATATTGCCATTATATCCACAGTATGTAGCCTGTAATGCTATTATATCCGCAGGATGCAGTGTGTGACGCTGTTATATCCACAGGAGGCAGTGTGTGACGCTATTATGTTTACAGTATGTAGCCTGTAATTCTATTATATCCGCAGGATGCAGTGTGTGACGCTGTTATATCCACAGGAGGCAGTGTGTGAAGCTATTATGTTTACAGTATGTAGCCTGTAATGCTATTATATCCACCAGAGGCAGTGTGTGACGCTGTTATATCCACAGGAGGCAGTGTGTGATGCTATTATGTTTACAGTATGTAGCCTGTAATGCTATTATATCCACAGGAGGCAGTGTGTGACGCTGTTATATCCACAGGAGGCAGTGTGTGACGCTATTATATTTACAGTGCGTAGCTTGTAGTGCTATTCTATTCACAGGAGGCAGTGTGTGACGCTGTTATATCCACAGGAGGCAGTGTGTGACACTATTATATTTACAGGATGCAGTGTATATTGCTATTATAGTTACAGGATGCAGCGTATAATGCTATTATATCGCCATTATATCCACAGTACGTAGCCTGTAATGCTATTATATCCACAAGATGAAGTGTGTGACGCTGTTATATCCACTGGATGGAGTGTGACGCTATTATATTTACAGTACATAGCCTCTAATGCTATTATATTCACAAGATGCAGTGTGTGACGCTGTTATATCCACAGGAGGCAGTGTGTGACGCTATTATATTTACAGTGCGTAGCTTGTAGTGCTATTCTATTCACAGGAGGCAGTGTGTGACACTGGTATATCCACAGGATGCAGCACGTGACACTAATATATTCACGGGAGGCAGTGTATGATGATATTATTATATTCAATAGTCATGGTGTGTGATCCTGTTTAAAGGGCACTATATATGATGCTATGAGGATTCCTCTAAGTGTAGAATGTGGGGTAGCAAAGAGCTGAAGACATCGGCAGAGACAATTTACCACCCCACCTGACAAGTATGTTACAGTATATCCATATGGTATCCAGGAGATAACAATACTAACATCTGTACTAGAGATGAGCGAACTTACAGTAAATACGATTCGTCACGAACTTCTCCGCTCGGCAGTTGATGACTTTTCCTGAATAAATTAGTTCAGCCTTCAGGTGCCCCGGAGACTCTCTCCTAGGACTGTATCCACCTTTTCCAGCCCACCGGAGCACCTGAAGGCTGAACTAATTTAAGCAGGAAAAGTCATCAACTGCAGAGCCAAGAAGTTTGTGACGAATCGAATTTACTGTAAGTTCGCTCATCTCTAATCTGTACTTAGAACTCAGTGTTGTGACACTTTTATTCCTCTTGAAAATGTATGTTCTTCGGTTTACCACACACCATTCCTTGTGCTGCTGTTATATTAGAGCATGCACATTTTATATTATCAAATTGTACCCACTTTGCACTCATGTAATCAAAATGTAAAGACAAATTTCCATTTGTTTGTGCTCATTTATGTCTTAAAAAACATTTTGGTGTAGTGTTGGCTTCTAAGATATTACACAAATATTTTAAGCCATGACCTCAATTTCCAGTCTTTTCGTAGCCTATGTTATTGATGCTGAAAGCATAGCCCCATGGTTAAACTAATTAATTTACCAAGACTTGCATTTGATATGCTGGCCTGAAGTTAACCTGTTGGGGATGAAGGGCGTATGCATACGCCCTTGCGTCCTGGTACTTAAGGATGAAGGGCGACCGGACCGGGGTGACTGCTGATATCTATCAGCAGGCACCCCATGCAAATGCCCAGGGGGGTCATTAGACCCCATTAGAACGTACAGGGTACATTCACATGGGCAGGTTTACAGCAAGTTTCCTGCTTCAAGTTTGGTCTGCGGCAGATTTTTCGCCGCAGCGCAAACTCCTGGCGGGAATCTCACCGTAACACGCCAGTGTGAATGTACCCTAAAAACACTACACTAACACATAATAAAGAGTAAAACACTACATATGCACCACCTTACACTGCCCCCCCCCCCCCACAATAAAAATGAAAAACATATTGTACAGCAGGGTTTCCAAAACGGAGCCTCCAGCTGTTGCAAAACAACAACTCCCAGCATTTCTGGACAGCCACTGACTGTCCAGGCATTCTAGGAGTTAAGCAACAGCTGGAGGCACCCTGTTTGGGAAGAATACACGTAGAATACCCCTATGTCCACCCCTATGCAATTCCTAATTTAGTCCTCAAATGCGCATGGCACTCTCTCACTTCAGAGCCCTGTCTTATTTCAAGGAAACAGTTTAGGGCCACATATGGGGTATTTCCGTAATCAGTAGAAATTGCACTACAATTTTGGGGGGCTTTTTCTCCTTTTAGCCCTTATGAAAAGGAAAAGTTGGGGTTACACCAGCCTGTTAGTGTAAACATTTTTATTTTTTTTACACTAACATGCTGGTGTTGCCCCATACTTTTTATTTTCACAAGCAGTAAAGGGAAAAAAAGCTCCCCCAAAATTAGTAACGCAATTTCTCCTGAGTACGAAATTACCCCATATGTGGGCGTAAAACACTCTGCAGGCGCACAACAAGGCTCAGGAGTGAGAGCGCACCATGTACATTTGAGGCCTAAATTCAGGATTTGCACAGGGGTGGCTGATTTTACAGTGGTTCTGACATAAACGCAAAAACATAAATACCCACACATGACCCCATTTTGGAAACTACACTCCCCATGGAACGTAACAAGGGGTATAGTGAGCATTTACACCCCACAGGTGTTTGACGAAATTTCATTAAAGTTGGATGGGAAAATGAAAAAAAAAAATTTCACTAAAATGCTGGTGTTACCCTAAATTTTTCATTTTCACAAGGGAAAATAAGAAAAAAAGCCCCTCAAAATTTGTAACCCCATTTCCTCTGAGTAAGAAAATACCCCATAAGTGGATGTAAAGTGCTCGGCGGGCGCACTACAATGCTCAGAAGAGAAGGAGCGCCATTGGGATTTTGAAGAGAAAACGTGTCCAGAACTGAAGGCCACATGAGTTTACAAAGCCCCCATAGTGTCAGAACAATGAACCCCCCCAACATATGACCCCATTTTGGAAACTACACCCCTCATGTAATGTAATAAGGGGTACAGTGAGCATTTACTTCCCACATGTGTCTGACAGATTTTTGGAACAGTGGTCCGTGAAAATGAAAAATTGTATTTTTCATTTGCACAGTGGGGTGTAAATACTCACTGCACCCCTTATTAAATTATGTGAGGGGTGTAGTTTCCAAAATGGGGTCACATGTGGGGGGGGGGGGTTCCACTGTTCTGGCACCACAGGGGGCTTTGTAAACGCACATGGCCCCTGACTACCATTCCAAACGAATTCTCTTTCCAAAAGCTCAATGGCGCTCTTCCTCTTCTGAGCATTGTATTTTGCCCGCAGAGCATTTTACTTCCTGACATGGGGTATTTCCATACACAGAAGAGATGGGGTTACAAGTTTTGGGGGGCATTCTCTCCCATAACCCTTTGTAAAAATGGTAAATTTGGGGAAGAAACTGCACTTTAGTGAAAATATTTTTTTTTCATTTACACATCCGATTTTAACGAAAAGTCGTCAAACACCTGCGTGGTGTTAAGGCTCACTGGTCCCCTTGTTACGTGCCTTGAGGGGTGTAGTTTCCAAAATGGTATGCCATGTGGGGTTTTCTGCTGTTCTGGCACCATAGGGGCTTCCTAAATGTGACATGCCCCCAAAAACCATTTCAGCAAAATTCACTCTTCAAAATCCCATTGTTGCTCCTTCCCTTCTGAGCCCTCTACTGCGCCCTCCGAACACTTGACATACACATATGAGGTATTTCCTTACTCGAGAGAAATTGGGTTACAAATTTTGCGGGATTTTTCTCCTATTACCACTTGTAAAAATTCAAAAACTGGGTCTACAAGAACATGCGAGTGTAAAAAATGAAGATTTTGAATTTTCTCCTTCACTTTGCTGCTATTCCTGTGAAACACCTAAAGGGTTAACAAATTTACTGAATGTCATTTTGGAGGGGTGCAGTTTTTATAATTGGGTCATTTGTCGGGTATTTCTAATAGGAAGGCCCTTCAAATCCACTTCAAACCTGAACTGGTCCCTGAAAAATTTCGATTTTGAAAATTTTGTGAAAAATTTGAAAATTGCTGCTGAACTTTGAAGCCCTCTGATATCTTCCAAAAGTAAAAAACACATGTCAACTTTATGATGCAAATATAAAGTAGACATATTGTGTTTGTGAATCAATATATAATTTATTTGGAATGTCTATTTTCCTTACAAGCAGAGAGCTTCAAAGTTAGAAAAATGCTAAATTTTCAAATTTGTCATCAAATTTTGGAATTTTTCACCAAGAAATTATGCAAGTATCGACAAACATTTACCACTACCATAAAGTAGAATATGACACGAAAAACACAGTCTCGGAATCAAATTTATAGGTAAAAGCATCCCAGAGTTATTAATGCTTAAAGTGACAGTGGTCAGATTTGCAAAAAATGCTCCCGTCCTTAGGGTTATAATGGGCTCTGTTCCCAAGGGGTTAAAGGGGTAGTCCGGCCCTAAGACATCTTATCCCCTATCCAAAGGCTAGGCGATAAGATGTCTGACCACGGGGTCCCGCCGCTAGGGACCCCCGCAATCTTGCATACAGCACCCACCTCTTTGAGCTGCACGCCGCGCTGCCAGCTCACAAACTGCCGGGTGCTGACCATGGGGCCGGAGTATCATGACATCACGACTCCGCCCCGTGTGACGTTACTCCCCGCCCCCACTATTCAAGTCTATGGGAGGGGGTGTGATGGCCCCGTTTGTGAGCTGGCAGCACTGTGTGCAGCTCAAAGAGGTGGGTGCCCTATGCAAGATTGCAGGGGTCCCCAGCGGCGGGACCCCCTGTCAGGCCCAAGGCCTGATTATTAAAATCCTATATGTGTATTATAAATTATAACTGTGTGTGACGGATTATCCAAGACATGGGTGAGAGGTCATTCAGACGGTGAATCCTATATGTATTGCATTTTATTGGGGGTCTGGCTGTTTGTTTGTATCTCCTTTGAAGTCAGAGGCCCTTTGAAGCAACAGAGATGCCCCCCTGGTGGGATCAGAGGGGAGGGGGGAATGGAGTCTCCCTCCAAAAAGGCAGATATATAATATATAACAATGCTAGACTCAGGGTGTTCAATGCTGTGCAACAAGCTGACAAGACCATCCTAAGGACAGCTGGAACTCACTCTCATGGACTGCTATACCATCATGGTGTAAGAACTTCATTTTTGTTTTCTGAACTTGTCTTGCTAAACTTTTCTATATTTTTATACCTATATGTCATTTGTTTCTGTATTTTTATATAGTCAGCACTGTGATACCTTTTTATCAGATTAAATGTTTAATTAATCAGCTCTGGTCTCTGATCTCTAAATATGAGTTCACCTTTCTGAAGGCAGCTCTGGTGGAAACACATTTATCTAAGGGTTAATTTGGTGACTTGCTGGGACTAGTAGTGGATACCCAGAGGTCTGGCGGCTTTAACCCTTGCACCATCACACTCTCTCTAGCATCTTGGCTGGACCAATAGGGTGTGATCGTGACACCCCCGTGGTCAGACATCTTATCCCCTATCCTTTGGATAGGGGATAAGATGTATTAGTGCTGGAGTACCCCTTTTAACACCTGCCATTGTAGGATTGCACTGTATTTATCAAGAGAAACATGCCCCTTCTGCGTGGAATAAGCCCCACCCACTCGAACCATGGTAGAGATTGTTAAAAATGTGCAACACAAAAAGAGAAACACAGCCGCACATCCACAGTTTGTAATTTGATCTACTTGCTTCTGAGCATAATTTCAAAAACTAAAAGGTTGTTAGTATACATTTTGATCAAAAAGTACAAGCCCACACGCCACGTCAAGGCCACCTCGTTAGAATGGGTCCCTAACCTGACACTGGCATAGCCCCCGGTGGCGACCACTGCCCCCGAGACCCCATGCCCAATGGGGGGGAGCGACCCAGTGGCCAGGCAGTCCCACTACTGCCCGACCAAGCCCCTGGCTCTGGGCCACTCCACCCCACAGACAAAGCATCACAGAAACAATGGCCGCCACTGAGAACCACACCAGTATGAAACTACCATGTGCTCACTGTCAGAGGGATGGGAGAAAGGTGGGAGGAAACCCTTATGCAGTATCCTGCTAATTAAAAACGCCTGGGCCAAATGAGAGGAGTGGAATGTGCAACACAAAAAGAGAAACACAGCCGCACATCCACCGTTTGTAATTTGGTCTACTTGTTTCTGAGTATAATTTCAAAAACTAACAGGTCGTTAGTATACATTTTGATCAAAACGTACAAGCCCACTCGCCACGTCAAGGCCACCTCGTTAGATTGTTAAAAAGTTGCAAATGTTTGCATATGCGGTATCTATGAGGTGGATAATGTGAAATTAACACTCCGTGATGCCAGGACGCCGTTAGCCAATACATGGTCCGAGGTTTGAGACAGCTTCTCCTGGGCCAGGAACGGGGCAATAAATATTTGATACAAGGTTACATATAACTGTATTTACTGAGGCAGGATAGATTGGTGCAAAGAGGAGTGCAGAGTAAACCTTTAAAGCCTATTGCCTTGCTGGGACTTGTGCCATTGCTTGTGATGTGCTGTATGGAGACTGACTTGGGATGAATAGCAATCCATGCTGACTTTGGTACTGTAGACTGACTGGAGACTATTGCTTCCTCTTCCCCAGAGTTTGGTGCTTAAAGGGTTACTCCCATAGGGGATCTTCCTTAGGATATGCGTGGGTGCAGGTTTAGATTTCTTATTAGCTTGAGGCCTCCTCAGATCACCTCACACTTCTCTATGACTTCTCAACACTGTACAACAGGAGCTCAGCTAACAACTAGCACTGGAGCTAGACTGAACTCTTAACTGAACTGGAGCAGCTCCTCCTCCCCGCCCCCCCCACCCCACACTATATTCAGGGCAATTTGGAGGATTCCCATTGGGGCAGACAGGTCACTTGATTCACTCTTCACCTTCTCGACTAACACATATCATAAAGAAACAGTAAAATGAAAATATGAACATGTCATTAGAATTCAATATATTGAGTCCTGAGTAGTGGGCCCAAGATGCCAGACAGGATGGGCAGAATACGGTATCACCACACACAAGCCATGTGGATTGTTCAACAATTTGTGACTTCTTACTGATCTGTACCAGGTTCAGAGTATAATAAATGTCCCCCTTAGTTTTCTAGTCTTGTTCATCATCGTGATGCGCTTAAAGACATCTACTAAGACAGTTAAGCACATTTTTAGTCTACCTAAACCTTTTGTCTCCAGCAAAGAAAGGAAAGGCAGCAATGCCACTCCTGTCCTTATGTCCCGTCCCCATGTCCCTTCCCCAGCACAAATGTATCTTTCTCTGTACCTGTCTGCCGGACAGTTGTCAATCTCTGCAGCTCAAGAGCAGTATGATCAGGAAATGTCCCATAGACTTGCATAAGAAATATCTCCAGACATTTTGAAGCGTTATATAAATGTATTTATATGGGGGAAGAAAAAAAATTTTATATGACACATCCAGTGGGGGAAAAAAGTATTTAGTCAGCCACCAATTGTGCAAGTTCTCCCACTTAAAAAGATGAGTGGCTTGTAATTGTCGTCATAGGTATACCTCAACTATGAGAGAAAGAATGGAGGGGGGGATACAGGAAATCACATTGTATGATTTCTAATTAATTGGTATTTTCCTTGGTAAAAGTATTTGGTCACCTACAAACAAGCAAGATTTCTGTCTCGGAGACCTGAAACTTCAAGAGTCTCCTCTGTCCTCCACTCATCACCTGTATTAATGGCACCTGTTTGAATTTGTTATGAGTATAACAACCTCAAACAGTCCCAATCCAAATTTCACTATGGCCAAGACCAAAGAGCTGTCAAAGAAACAAAATTGTAGACCTGCACCAAGCTGGGAAGACTGAATATGCAATAATCAAGCAGTTTGGTGTGAAGAAATCCCCTTTGGAGCAATTCTTAGAAAAAGGAAGACATACTAGACCACTGATAACCTCCCTTGATATGGGGCTCCTCGCAAGATCTCCCTGTGGTGTCAAAATGATCACTAGAACAGTGAGCAAAAATCCCAGAACCCCACGGGGGGACTTAGTGAATGACCTGCAGAGAGATGGGACAAAAGTAACAAAGGCTACCATCAGTAACACAATATGCCGCCAGGGACTCAAATCATGCAGTGCCAGACGTGTCCCCTTGCTTAAGCCAGTACATGTCCAAGCCTTTCTAAAGTTTGCTAGAGAGCATTTGGATGATCCAGAAGAGGAATGGGAGAAGGTCATATGGTCAGATGAAACCAAAGTAGAACTTTTTGGTAAAAACTCAACTTGTCGTGTTTGGAGGAGAAAGAATGCTGAGTTGCATTCAAAGAACACCATACCTACTGTGAAGCATGGGGGTGGGACTTTGGGGCTGTTTTTCAGCAAAGGGACCAGGACAACTGATCCGTGGTAAGGAATGAATGAATGGGGCCATGTATTGTGAAATTTTGAGTGAAAACCTCCTTCCATCAGCAAGGGCATTGAAGATGAAACAATGATCCCAAACACACTACCCGGGCAACGAAGGAGTGGCTTTGTAAGAAGCATTTCAAGGTCCTGGAATGGCCTAGCCAGTCTCCAGATCTCAACCCCATAGAAACCTTTGGAGGGAGTTGACAGTGTTGCCCAGCGACAGCCCCAAAACATCACTGCTTTAGAGGAGATCTACATGGAGGAGTGGGACAAAATACCAGCAACAGTGTGTGAAAACCTTGTTAAGACTTACAGAAAACATTTGACTTGTCATTGCCAACAAAGGGTATATAACAAAGTATTGAGATTAACTTTTTATTGACCAAATACTTATTTTTCACCATAATTTGCAAATAAATTCTTTAAAAATGAAATAATGTTATTGTATGGATGTTTTTCTCATTATGTCTCTCATAGTTGAGGTACACCTATGATGAAAATTACAGGCCTCTCTCGTCTTTTTAAGTGGGAGGACTTCTTGCACAATTGGTGGCTGACTAAATACTTTTCCCCCCCACTGTGTGTGTGTATGTGTGTAATATATATAGAGATAGAGATGGAGATATATAGATATACAGATATAGATATACATATAGATAGATTGATAGATTGATATGATAGATATGATAGATATATAGATATAGAGATATAATATATAATCTAAAGGAAAAGATCGCAGCACACAGCTAGTAGCAAATCCATGTGAAATTTATTCCATCCTCAGCACAGTACACGACTTTTCAACAATCTCACATTGTCTTAAGCATCCAATGTGCTATTGTTGAAACGTTGTACCTTTTTGTACTGTGCTGAGGATGGAATAAATTTCACTTGGATTTGCTACTACCTGTGTGCTGCTATCTTTTCCTTTGGATATTACAACTTTGGATCTTTAACCAAGGTCCAGATGATGGCGAGTACCTATTAATTGAATTGATGTGCACTTGTGTGCTGTTCTTTTCTTTCTTCTAATGTGTGTGTGTGTGTGTGTGTGTGTGTGTATGTATGTATGTATGTGTGTATATATATATATATATATATATATATATATATATATATATATATATATATATATATATATATTATTAAAAACTCCCTTAGTAGACACCTCCCAATTGTGGACAGTTTTTAATTCCCCGGCAGAGTCCCATAAGACTTATTCCCTAGTGTCCCTTAGCAGCACAATGTGAGCCAATGGGACCTTGGATTTTTTTTATAAATTTAAATAAAAAGTATAAGGACCTCCCCTAAAGGCTATATAAATGCCCTGCTCACATTAGGACAGTTAGTTTTTTTTTTTTTGTCCTTATGTGAGCATGTACGCTCCTAAGCTCCCCTTTCTCAACTTATATTTATTTTTTCTTTTAAGGTACAATTCTGTGACGGCGCCATCTCTGTCTCAGTTTCGTTGCGCGCCGCCATTATTCTGAAGACCGGAAGTCGCAGGCCGGAGCTCTAGAGCCTCTGATTCATTTCCGGCACATCCACCGTTTGTAATTTGGTCTACTTGTTTCTGAGTATAATTTCAAAAACTAACAGGTCGTTAGTATACATTTTGATCAAAACGTACAAGCCCACTCGCCACGTCAAGGCCACCTCGTTAGATTGTTAAAAAGTTGCAAATGTTTGCATATGCGGTATCTATGAGGTGGATAATGTGAAATTAACACTCCGTGATGCCAGGACGCCGTTAGCCAATACATGGTCCGAGGTTTGAGACAGCTTCTCCTGGGCCAGGAACGGGGCAATAAATATTTGATACAAGGTTACATATAACTGTATTTACTGAGGCAGGATAGATTGGTGCAAAGAGGAGTGCAGAGTAAACCTTTAAAGCCTATTGCCTTGCTGGGACTTGTGCCATTGCTTGTGATGTGCTGTATGGAGACTGACTTGGGATGAATAGCAATCCATGCTGACTTTGGTACTGTAGACTGACTGGAGACTATTGCTTCCTCTTCCCCAGAGTTTGGTGCTTAAAGGGTTACTCCCATAGGGGATCTTCCTTAGGATATGCGTGGGTGCAGGTTTAGATTTCTTATTAGCTTGAGGCCTCCTCAGATCACCTCACACTTCTCTATGACTTCTCAACACTGTACAACAGGAGCTCAGCTAACAACTAGCACTGGAGCTAGACTGAACTCTTAACTGAACTGGAGCAGCTCCTCCTCCCCGCCCCCCCCACCCCACACTATATTCAGGGCAATTTGGAGGATTCCCATTGGGGCAGACAGGTCACTTGATTCACTCTTCACCTTCTCGACTAACACATATCATAAAGAAACAGTAAAATGAAAATATGAACATGTCATTAGAATTCAATATATTGAGTCCTGAGTAGTGGGCCCAAGATGCCAGACAGGATGGGCAGAATACGGTATCACCACACACAAGCCATGTGGATTGTTCAACAATTTGTGACTTCTTACTGATCTGTACCAGGTTCAGAGTATAATAAATGTCCCCCTTAGTTTTCTAGTCTTGTTCATCATCGTGATGCGCTTAAAGACATCTACTAAGACAGTTAAGCACATTTTTAGTCTACCTAAACCTTTTGTCTCCAGCAAAGAAAGGAAAGGCAGCAATGCCACTCCTGTCCTTATGTCCCGTCCCCATGTCCCTTCCCCAGCACAAATGTATCTTTCTCTGTACCTGTCTGCCGGACAGTTGTCAATCTCTGCAGCTCAAGAGCAGTATGATCAGGAAATGTCCCATAGACTTGCATAAGAAATATCTCCAGACATTTTGAAGCGTTATATAAATGTATTTATATGGGGGAAGAAAAAAAATTTTATATGACACATCCAGTGGGGGAAAAAAGTATTTAGTCAGCCACCAATTGTGCAAGTTCTCCCACTTAAAAAGATGAGTGGCTTGTAATTGTCGTCATAGGTATACCTCAACTATGAGAGAAAGAATGGAGGGGGGGATACAGGAAATACTTTTTCCTTGGTAAAAGTATTTGGTCACCTACAAACAAGCAAGATTTCTGTCTCGGAGACCTGAAACTTCAAGAGTCTCCTCTGTCCTCCACTCATCACCTGTATTAATGGCACCTGTTTGAATTTGTTATGAGTATAACAACCTCAAACAGTCCCAATCCAAATTTCACTATGGCCAAGACCAAAGAGCTGTCAAAGAAACAAAATTGTAGACCTGCACCAAGCTGGGAAGACTGAATATGCAATAATCAAGCAGTTTGGTGTGAAGAAATCCCCTTTGGAGCAATTCTTAGAAAAAGGAAGACATACTAGACCACTGATAACCTCCCTTGATATGGGGCTCCTCGCAAGATCTCCCTGTGGTGTCAAAATGATCACTAGAACAGTGAGCAAAAATCCCAGAACCCCACGGGGGGGACTTAGTGAATGACCTGCAGAGAGATGGGACAAAAGTAACAAAGGCTACCATCAGTAACACAATATGCCGCCAGGGACTCAAATCATGCAGTGCCAGACGTGTCCCCTTGCTTAAGCCAGTACATGTCCAAGCCTTTCTAAAGTTTGCTAGAGAGCATTTGGATGATCCAGAAGAGGAATGGGAGAAGGTCATATGGTCAGATGAAACCAAAGTAGAACTTTTTGGTAAAAACTCAACTTGTCGTGTTTGGAGGAGAAAGAATGCTGAGTTGCATTCAAAGAACACCATACCTACTGTGAAGCATGGGGGTGGGACTTTGGGGCTGTTTTTCAGCAAAGGGACCAGGACAACTGATCCGTGGTAAGGAATGAATGAATGGGGCCATGTATTGTGAAATTTTGAGTGAAAACCTCCTTCCATCAGCAAGGGCATTGAAGATGAAACAATGATCCCAAACACACTACCCGGGCAACGAAGGAGTGGCTTTGTAAGAAGCATTTCAAGGTCCTGGAATGGCCTAGCCAGTCTCCAGATCTCAACCCCATAGAAACCTTTGGAGGGAGTTGACAGTGTTGCCCAGCGACAGCCCCAAAACATCACTGCTTTAGAGGAGATCTACATGGAGGAGTGGGACAAAATACCAGCAACAGTGTGTGAAAACCTTGTTAAGACTTACAGAAAACATTTGACTTGTCATTGCCAACAAAGGGTATATAACAAAGTATTGAGATTAACTTTTTATTGACCAAATACTTATTTTTCACCATAATTTGCAAATAAATTCTTTAAAAATGAAATAATGTTATTGTATGGATGTTTTTCTCATTATGTCTCTCATAGTTGAGGTACACCTATGATGAAAATTACAGGCCTCTCTCGTCTTTTTAAGTGGGAGGACTTCTTGCACAATTGGTGGCTGACTAAATACTTTTCCCCCCCACTGTGTGTGTGTATGTGTGTAATATATATAGAGATAGAGATGGAGATATATAGATATACAGATATAGATATACATATAGATAGATTGATAGATTGATATGATAGATATGATAGATATATAGATATAGAGATATAATATATAATCTAAAGGAAAAGATCGCAGCACACAGCTAGTAGCAAATCCATGTGAAATTTATTCCATCCTCAGCACAGTACACGACTTTTCAACAATCTCACATTGTCTTAAGCATCCAATGTGCTATTGTTGAAACGTTGTACCTTTTTGTACTGTGCTGAGGATGGAATAAATTTCACTTGGATTTGCTACTACCTGTGTGCTGCTATCTTTTCCTTTGGATATTACAACTTTGGATCTTTAACCAAGGTCCAGATGATGGCGAGTACCTATTAATTGAATTGATGTGCACTTGTGTGCTGTTCTTTTCTTTCTTCTAATGTGTGTGTGTGTGTGTGTGTGTGTGTGTATGTATGTATGTATGTGTGTATATATATATATATATATATATATATATATATATATATATATATATATATATATATATATATTATTAAAAACTCCCTTAGTAGACACCTCCCAATTGTGGACAGTTTTTAATTCCCCGGCAGAGTCCCATAAGACTTATTCCCTAGTGTCCCTTAGCAGCACAATGTGAGCCAATGGGACCTTGGATTTTTTTTATAAATTTAAATAAAAAGTATAAGGACCTCCCCTAAAGGCTATATAAATGCCCTGCTCACATTAGGACAGTTAGTTTTTTTTTTTTTGTCCTTATGTGAGCATGTACGCTCCTAAGCTCCCCTTTCTCAACTTATATTTATTTTTTCTTTTAAGGTACAATTCTGTGACGGCGCCATCTCTGTCTCAGTTTCGTTGCGCGCCGCCATTATTCTGAAGACCGGAAGTCGCAGGCCGGAGCTCTAGAGCCTCTGATTCATTTCCGGCAAGGCGGAAAGACCGAAGGCCGAAGACCAAAGGCAGTGTTAGATGCATCACGTCACTTCCGGCGGTGCCGGAAGATTTTTCTTTCTCTCTGGCTGTGGCGGTGTGAATTGGGAGGCTATTTCTGCAGGGTATAGATTATTTCAGCTTGCATTCAGGAGCCTTACTTATATATTTTCATATATTCTAGTTATTTTAGTTTCTTTAAAGTTAGGTCTGTACCGGAAGTGGGCGGGACCTATGTTCTGGCTCGGATTTGACTACTTTTCTAAAACTGTAGGTTTTTCCTTCCAGGGCGCTTTTTTCCCATAGTTTTATGCTTGATATTGATTTTTTTTTCTTAGATGTCCTCTATGGAATCTGGAGGGTTTAGAAGGCGTAGAGAGCCTCATGGGAAATCTTCCCATAAGCGCAGACACCTGGAATGCAGTTCTTGTAAAGTGCCTCTACCTGATGGATATGATTACCCCATCTGCCCTTCCTGACGTCCCAGACTACCACCAAACCAGGAACCATCCATGCAGGATATGTTTGTTTGGGTCAAAGAATTTGTCTTTAGTTCCATTAAGGAATTAATGGACTCCCTAGTGGTTGCCCCTCCTGCAAGCAAGAGACCTAGAAGAAGCGATACTCCTATCATCATGCATTCTGATGAGCAATTCAGAATAGTGGATGAGACTGAATCATCCAGTTCTGCAGATGAGGAAGTGCAGGGAAAGACCTACTTTCCTGCTATAAAATTCCCTAGGTTCATCAAGGCTGTGCAGTCAATAGGTGCACCAGCAGATCAAGGGAAGGTTCCTTCTACATCTAAAGGTCCTAGAGTTTTTTCTGTGCACGATACAGTGTCGGAACTTATGAATAGAGATGAGCGAATCGGAGTTGACGAACCTGAATTCGTTACGAATTTTATGAAAAATTAGGTTCGCAACAAATGCGAATATCGCCGCGATTCAATCACGCGAATAGCTTAATTAAACTTCATTTTACAGCGTTCCAGGCTACTGGAGACCTAAAATGGCGGATCCACGTGTGAGTACATGGGGCAGGGGATTATGAGAGGGTGGGAAACGGCGGCGGGAATGAAGGTAGGCGGGATGACCCTGAATCACATGTGAGATGCAGCCTATCAGCATTCATTGAGCCCTGTGATGTCAAAGCCCTATATAATCGGCAGCCATCTTTCCTCTCTTCATTTCGTCTATGCATTCAGAGATAGAGAGAACGGGACTGCGTGTGTCTGACTAGCTTATACCACAGCATTACACTGCAACTGCTAGTCACATCATCATTGGGGAAAGACAGGAGTGCAGAGTGCTTTGCTGTTCACACTGAGAAGGATCATTGATAGCTTAACCTCCTATTCACGTTATTGAGCATTGCAGCAGAGAGGGGCAGATAGCTGTCAGCTGCCTGATACAGATCAACAAGCTGCCTGAACTTTATCAACCATCTTACCACCTAATTTTTAAGCACAATTCAGTATTTTTTTGCTCCACAAATCA
Organism: Hyla sarda; assembly: GCF_029499605.1. Lineage (NCBI taxonomy): Eukaryota > Metazoa > Chordata > Amphibia > Anura > Hylidae > Hyla > Hyla sarda. Next base: position 256,251,999 of record NC_079189.1, read on the forward strand.
TCTGCTGCTCAGAATTGTGTGACAGAGTGCAATTTAGGGTTTAATCCCTGGATTTTTTTTTATTGTGGTGCTGCACTGTTGGGTCCTGCTGCTGTTCACAAATACGTTCTTTTTCAGCGGACTGTAGTGCATTTGTCTGCCCTCATATGTGCATGTGAAAAACAAACCAAAAAATGTCCCTGAGGGTCTCAGGGTAATTGTATATTGAACAACCTTTAAGGGGTTGCCCCCTCTCGGGGATAAGCCCTTACTAGATACCCTCCCCTAAAAAACAACTTTTATTGAATTTATATAAAATCTTATAACCCCTTCACACGTTTTAAAATTATCAGCGATGCAGTACTGTGCTTCAGTGGGGGTATTCTATTGACCCCCTACTGTGTACGGTATCACTGGAGCTATGGTACCTAAATAGTGTATATGATTGGTGTGCTACAGTATCTGCATCACCTAACCATAGACTACCAGTCCTGTTATAATTCAAAACTGCCGCTGGTTAAAACTCAATCAGAACCTCCCCGACGTTTCGCGGATGACTCCGCTTTGTCAAGGGTTGCGAGGCTACTGAGCTCCGGACGCCCATCACTAGTTTATATAACCTCGGATCCTCCTCACTTCCGTCCCCCTCCAATAGAGTAGCGCCACATCATAATCTCCCTTATCGCGTGATTTATGGTCCAATCCGGTTCTCCTTTTACTCTTTGTTGTTATCATGTGACCAGGTGACGTATCTGATCGCATGTCTCGCGTGATCTCATTCGCTGGTGATCTCGCGCGTGTCATAGGACTTAGATTTCTTCAGCTTCTCCGACTTGCGCATAACCAGGGTCCGATCCGGGTATGTTTATTTGGCGCATGTCACTGCACTTAGAAATAATTCCGGTCTTGCACCAGCACATATGTGCATATCGTGCATATCCTTGCGCTTAGGGAATTAATTCCCTTTGCAGCCTATATTGATGTATGGGTATATTTAGACACTTAGTCCTGTTTGCATTCTTATTTAGCAGTGCAGCACAATACAGTTATAGGGTCTGTATCACTAAACTTGGGGGGGGGGGGGGGGGGCTATTCGATCATATGCTAGTATGGTTGGTTACCATATACCTATCTATATATTCAATATGTCCCTGTAGATGTTCACTGGGATAATTGTGCAGTAAATGTTTTAGTAAAATTAGTCTCTTTCATGCTAGCTGTTCTCGCATTTATCTTTAGGTTACTAAAATATACTATAGATTTTTTGGGTTCTTCTGTTAATATGTTACCAACAGTACGTTATTGCTTATTCTCATTGTAATTTTTATTTATGTTTTTGTTTTTTAGGACATCTTATGGACCGTTATTTTACCGATAGAACCTGAGGTAAGTTGTTGTTCTCTAATGTCTATATTAGGTATAGTTGAGTATATGGGTGTCCGAAGTAGTCTGTACAGGGGTTTTTGGGGGCTTTTTTTTCCTAATACCACTTTTAAAAAGGAAAAAAAATGAGGTTACCAGGACATGTTAGTGTAAAAAAATGCAGATTTTGATTTTTCTCCTCCACTTTGCTACTATTCTTGTGAAACACCTAAAGGGTTAACAAACTTTTTAAAAGTCCTTTTGAATACTTTGAGGGGTGTAGTTTTTATAATGGGGCCATTTATGGGGTATTTCTCACAGAAACACCTCTCAAATCCACTTCAAACTTAACTGGTCCCTGAAAAATTCAGATTTTGAAATTTTCGTGAAAATTTTGAAAATTGCTGCTATACTTTTGAAGCCCTCTAATGTCTTCAAAAACATGCCAACTTTATGATGTCAACATAAAGTAGACCTATTGTATTTGTGAATCAATATATAATTTATTTGGAAAATCCAAGCAGAGAGTTTCAAAGTTAGAAAAATGCTAAATTTTCAAAAATTTCATGACCTTTTGGGATTTTTCACCAAGAAAGAATGCAAGTAACAACGAAAATTTATCACTTTGTTAAAGTAGAATATGTCACGAAAAAACAGTCTCAGAATCAGAATAATCCGTAAAAGCATCTCAGAGTTATTAATGCATAAAGTGACAGTGGTCAGAATTGCAAAAAAGGGCTGAGTCCTTAAGGTGAAAATAGGCTGAGTCCCTAAGGGGTTAAATCAGTGTTTAGCAACCAGTGTGCCTCCAGCTGTAGCAAAACTAGAACTCCCAGCATGTACAGTCTCTCAGTGCATGCTGGGAGTTGTATTTTTGCAACAGCTGGAGGCACACTGGTTGCAAAACACTGAATTTGGTTGTGAAACAAAGTTTGTCACCTATGTGTCTCCAGCTTTTGCAAAACTGCAACACTCAGCATGCATTGACAGTCGAAGGGCATGCTGAAAGTTGTAGTTTTGCAACAGCTTGAGGCACACTGCTACAACTCCCAGCATGCTCTTTGGTAGTCTGTGCATGTTGGGAGTTGTAGTTATGCAACAGCTGGATGCACACTTTTTCATAGAAAAAATGTGCCTCCAGCTGTTGCATAACTACAACCCCCAGCATGCACAGACTACTAAAGGTCATGCTGCAAGTTGTTGCTAAGCAACAGCAGAAGGTGAACAGGCCTCACCTGCTGCTGTATCCTGTCGCCGGGACCGCCACCGCTGCTGCCACCGATTCTGCTGCTCTTGTCGCTGCCACCGATCCTGAGGGGACCTCCGCCGGACCAGGGCAAGGTAGGAGACCCCCACTGGCCCCGATCGCCGCCATCGTCGGCGTCCCGATCACCGCCCAGCAGGGTCGTGATTGGTCGGTTATTCTGACCGATCAATCACGTGATCGTGAGGCAGCACCTGTGCCACCTCACTCCTGCTGGGTAAGGGTGAATGGGGCTGTCTTGGACAGCCCCATTCACCCTTTTTCTCCTAGTCTCCTTGATCACTCGTGACTTGATTGACCCGGAATAGCCGCAAATCGCCGGTCTGAATTGACTCAGCAGTCACCCCGGTCCGGTCCCCGCCCGGCGAGCGGCGGGGACCGGATTTCCCATGGGAATACCCATACGCCCTTAGTCCTTAACCCCTTGGGGACGGAGCCCATTATGACCCAAAGGACGGGAGCATTTTTTGCAAATCTGACCACTGTCACTTTAAGCATTAATAACTCTGGGATGCTTTAACTTATAAATTTGATTCCGAGATTGTTTTTTCATGACATGTTCTACTTTATGGTATTGGTAAATTTTCGGTGACATTTGCATTATTTCTTGGTGAAAAATTCAAAAATTTGATGAAAAATTTAAAAATGTAGTATTTTTCTAACTTTGAAGTTCTCTGCTTGTAAGGAAAGTAGACATTCCAAATAAATTATATATTGATTTCCATATACAAAATGTCTACTTTATATTTGCATCATAAAGTTGACATGTTTTTACTTTTGGAAGACATCAGAAGGCTTCAAAGTTCAGCAGCAATTTTCCAATTTTTTTCAAAATCGGAATTTTTCAGGGACCAGTTCAGTTTTGAAGTGGATTTGAAGGGCCTTGATATTAGACATACCCCACAAATGACCATTATAAATAAAAAAAAAACTGCACCCCCTCAAAGTATCTAAAATGACATTTAGTAAGTGTGTTAACCCTTTAGGTGTTTCACAGGAATAGCAGCAAAGTGAAGGAGAAAATTCAAAATCTTCATTTTTTACACTCTCATGTTCTTGTAGACCCAGTTTTTGCATTTTTACAAGTGGTAATAGGGGAAAAATCCCCCAAAATTTGTAACCCAATTTCTCTCGAGTAAGGAAATACCTCATGTGTATGTCAAGTGTTCAGCGGGCTCAGTAGAGGGCTCAGAAGGAAAGGAGCAACAATGGGATTTTGGAGAGTGAATTTTGCTGAAATGGTTTTTGGGAGGCATGTCGCATTTAGGAAGCGCCTGTGGTGCCAGAACAGCAAAAAATACCCACATGGCATACTATTTTGGAAACTACACCCCTTAAGGAATGTAACAAGGGGTACAGTAAGCCTTATCACCCCACAGGTGTTTGACAACTTTTTGTTAAAGTTGGATGTGTAAATGAGAATTTTTTTTTTTTTTACAAAAATGCAGATTTTGCCTAAACTTTACATTTTTACAAAGGGTAATAGGAGAAAATTACCCCCAAAATTTGTAACCCAATTTCTTCTGAGTATAGAAATACCCCATGTGTGGACGTCAAGTGCTCTGCTGCTGAACTACAATGCTCAGAAGAGGAGGAGCGCCATTGAGCTTTTGGAAAGAGAATCAGTTTGCAATGGTAGTCAGAGGCCATGTGCGTTTACAAAGCCCCCCGTGGTGCCAGAACAGTGGACCCTCCCACATGTGACCCCATTTTGGAAACTACACCCCTCACAGAATTTAATAAGGGGTGCAGTGAGTATTTACACCCCACTGGCGTTTGACAGATCTTTGGAACAGTGGGATGTGCAAATTAAAAATTTTATTTTTCATTTTCACGGATCACTGTTCAAAAAACCTGTCAGATACCTGTGTGGCATAAATGCTCACTGCATCCTTTATTACATTACGTGAGGGGTGCAGTTTCCAAAATGGGGCCACATGTAGGGGGGTCCATTGTTCTGGCACTATGGGGGCTTTGTAAATACACGTGGCCTTCAATTTCGGACAAATTTTCTCTTCAAAATCCCAATGGCGCTCCTTCTCTTCTGAGCATTGTAGTTCGCCTGCAGAGCACTTTACATCCACATATGGGGTATTTTCTTACTCAGAAGAAATGGGGTTACAAATTTTGGGGGGCTTTTTTCCTATTTTCCCTTGTGAAAATGAAAAATTTAGGGTAACACCAGCATTTAGTGAAATTTTTTTTTTTTCTCATTTTCCCATCCAAATTTAATGAAAATTCTTCAAACACCTGTGGGGTGTTAAGGCTCACTATACCCCTTGTCACGTTCCATGAGGGGTGTAGTTTCCAAAATGGGGTCACATGTTGGTATTTATGTTTTTGCGTTTATATCAGCACCGCTGTAAAATCAGCCACCCCTGTGCAAATCGCCAATTTAGGCCTCAAATGTGCATGGTGCGTTCTCACTCCTGAGCCTTGTTGTATGCCCGAAGAGCATTTTACGCCCACATATGTGGTATTTCCGTACTCGGGAGAAATTGCGTTACAAATTTTGGGGGTCTTTTTTTTTTTTTTTTTTTTTTTCCTTTTACTGCTTGTGAAAGTATGGGGCAACACCAGCATGTTAGTGTAAAAAGTTTTTTTTTTTACACTAACAGGCTGGTGAAGCCCCCAACTTTTCCTTTTCATAAGGGGTAAAAGGAGAAAAAGCCCCCCAAAATTTGTAGTGCAATTTCTCCCGAGAATGGAAATACCCCATATGTGGCCCTAAACTGTTTCCTTGAAATACAACAGGGCTCCGAAGTGAGAGAGCTCCATGCGCATTTGAGGACTAAATTAGGAATTGTATAGGGGTGGACACAGGGGTATTCTATGCCAGTGATTCCCAAACAGGGTGCCTCCAGCTGTTGCTAAACTCCCAGCATGCCTGGACAGTCAGTGGCTGTCCATAAATTCTGGGAGTTGTTGTTTTGCAACAGCTGGAGGCTCCATTTTTGAAACACTGCCGTATAATATGTTTTTCATTTTTATTGGGGGGGGGGAGTATAAGGGGGGTGTATATGTAGTGTTTTACCCTTTATTACGTGTTAGTGCAGTGTAGTGTTTTTAGGGTACATGCGCACTGGCAGGTTACGGTGAGTTTCCCGCTAGGAGTTTGCGCTGCGGCGAAAAATCTGCCGCAGCCCAAACTTGAAGCAGGAAACTTACTGTAAACCTGCCCGTGTAAATGTACCCTGTACATTCACATGAGGGGGGGGGGGGGGGGGCAAACCTCCAACTGTTTCAAAACTACAGCTCCCAGCATGTACTGACAGACCGTGCATGCTGGGAGTTGTACTTTTGCAACAGCTGGAGGCACACTGGTTGGAAAACCTTCAGTTAGGTTCTGTTACCTAACTCAGTATTTTCCAACCAGTGTGCCTCCAGCTGTTGCAAAACTCTAGGGAGATCTAGTTATGCAACAGCTGGAGGTACGCAACTACAACTCCCAGCATGCCGAGACAGCTGTTTGCTGTTTGGGCATGGTGGGATTTGCAGTTTGGCAACATCTGGAGGGCTACAGTTTATAGACCACTGCACAGCGATCTCCGATTGTGGCCCTCCAGATGTTGCAAAACTCCAAATCCCAGCATGCCAAGACAGCACACAGCTTGTTTGGGCATTCAAGGAGTTGTAGTTTTGCAAGATCTGGAGTGATACGGTTTAGAGACCACTGTATAGTGGTCTCAAACTGTAGCCCTCCAGTTGTTGCAAAACTACATATTGCAGCATGCCCAAACAGCTGTCTGGGCATGCTGGGATTGTAGTTTTGCAACATCTGGAGGGCTACTGGTTAGAGACCACTATAAAGTGGTCTTAGACTGTAGCCCTCCAGATGTTGCTAGGCAACTTATCGACTTCCGTAGGTTCCAGGGAGCTGTCCTCTTCTGCGGCACGACATCGCTGCCCGCCAATCACCGTCGCCCGCTGCCGTCGGATGGGTTAGTGGATCTTCGGCGCCCGGTTCCCCGTTCTGCCCCGCCTATTGTGGGGGGGCAGGACGCGGAAAACTAAAGTTAACCCCCCCGCCCCCGATCTGCTATTGGTTGTCGCTTCTGATGACCAATAGCAGGGATAGGAGGGGTTGCACCCCTGACACCTCACTCCTATCCTTCAGGGGGATTTTAGGTGTCTTAGACAACCGCGATCCCCCTTATACATCGGGTCACCATAGACCCGTATGTCCCAAATCAGCGCAAATCGCCAGTGTGAATTCACTTGCGATTTGTGCCGATCGCCGACATGGGGGGGGGGGTGGTCTGATGAACCCCCCTGGGCATTTGCGCGCGGTGCCTGCTGATCGATATCAGCAGTCACTCCGGTCCGATCCCCGAAATTCCCACGGGCGTATGGCTACACCCTTCGTCCCCAACAGGCTAACCCCTTAAGGACCCAGCCAATTTTCACTGTAGGACCCGGCCATTTTTTGCACATCTGACCACTGTCACTTTAAGCATTAATAACTCTGGGATGCTTTTACCTTTCATTCTGATTCCGAGATTGTTTGTTTGTTTTTTTGTGACATATTCTACTTTATGTTAGTGGTAAAATTTTGTCGATACTTGCATCGTTTCCAAATTCCAAAATTTAATGAAAAAATTTAAAATTTAGCATTTTTTTAACTTTGAAGCTCTCTGCTTATAAGGAAAATGAATATTCCAAATAAATTATATATTGATTCACATATACAACATGTCTACTTTATGATTGCATCATAAAGTTGACATGTTTTTACTTTTGGAAGAGATCAGAGGGCTTCAAAGTTCAGCAGCAATTTTCCAATTTTTCACAACATTTTCAAAATCAAAATTTTTCAGGGACCAGTTCTGTTTTCAAGTGGATTTGAAGGACCTTCATATTAGAAATGCCCCACAAATGACCCCATTATAAAATCTGCACCCCTCAAAGTATTCAAAATGACATTCAAAAGGTTTGTTAACCCTTTAGGTGTTTCACAGGAATAGCAGCAAATTGAAGGAGAAAATTATAAATCTTTATTTTTTACACTGGCATGTTCATGTAGACCCAGTTTTTGAATTTTTACAAGGGGTAAAAGGAGAGAAATCTTCCTAAAATGTGTAACCCAATTTCTCTCGAGTAAGGAAATACCTCATATGTGTATGTCAAGTGTACGGCGGGCGCAGTAGAGGGCTCAGAAGGGAAGGAGCGACAATGGGATTTTGGAGAGTGAGTTTTTCTGAAATGGTTTTTGTGGGGCATGTCGCATTTAGGATGCCCCTATGGTGCCAGAACAGCAAAAAAAAAAAAAAACACATGGCATACTATTTTGGAAACGAGACCCCTCAAGGCACGTAAAAAGGGGTCCAGTGAGCCTTAACACCCCACAGGTGCTTCACGACTTTTTGTTAAAGTTGGATGTGTAAATGATTTTTTTTTTTCCACTAAGATGCTAGTTTTCCCTAAAATTTCAAATTTTTACAAGGGATAATAGGACAAAATGTCCCCCAAAATTTGTAACCCCATCTCTTCTGAGTATGGAAATACCCCAAGTGTGAACGTCAAGTGCTCTGCTGGCGCACTACAATGCTCAGAAGAGAAGGAGTCACATTTGGCTTTTGAAAAGCGAATTTTGCTGAAAAGGTTTTTTGGAGGGCATGTCGCATTTAGGAAGCCCCTATGGTGCCAGAACAGCAAAAAAAAAAAAAAAAAAAACACATGTCATACTATTTTAGAAACTGCACCCCTCAAGGAACACAACAAGGGGTACAGTGAGCCTTAAAACCTCACAAGTGTTTGACGACTTTTTGCTAAAGTCGGATGTGTAAATGGAAAAAAAAATGTTTCACTAAAATGCTGGTTTTCCCCCACATTGTATATTTTTACAAGGGGTAATAGGAGAAAATGACCCCCAAAATGTGTAACCCCATTTCTTGGAGTATGGAAATACCCAGTGTGTGGACATCAAGTGATCTGCTGGCGCACTACAATGCTCAGAAGAGAAGGAGCACCATTGAGCTTTTGAAGACAGAATTTGGTTGGAATAGAAGTCGGGGGCCATGTGTGTTTACAAAGCCCCCCGTGGTGCCAGAACAGTGGACCCCCCCATGTGACCCCATTTTGGAAACTAGACCCCTCACAGAATTTAATAAGGGGTGCAGTGAGTATTTACACCCCACTGGTGTTTGACAGATCTTTGGAACAGTGGGCTGTGCAAATGAAAAATTAAATTTTTCATTTTCACGGATCACTGTTCCAAAAATCTGTCAGACACCTGTGGGGCGTAAATGCTCACTGTACCCCTTATTACATTACGTGAGGGGTGTAGTTTCCAAAATAGGGTCACATGTGGGTATTTCTTTTTTTGCGTTTATGGCAGAACTGCTGTAAAATCAGCCACCCCTGTGCAAATCTCCAATTTAGGCTTCAAATGTACATGGTGCGCTCTCACTCCTGAGCCTTGTTGTACGCCCGCAGAGCATTTTATGCCCACATATGGGGTATTTCCGTACTAAGGAGAAATTGTGTTATAAATTTTGGGGGTCTTTTTTTCCTTTTTAACACTTGTGAAAATAAAAAGTAAACGACAACACCAGCATGTTAGTGTAAAATTTTTTATTTTTTTACACTGACAGGCTGGTGTAGCCCCCAACTTTTCCTTTTCATAAGGGGTAAAAGGAGAAAAAGCCCCCCAAAATTTGTAACGCAATTTCTCCCGAGTACAGAGATACCCCATATGTGGCCCTAAACTGTTTCCTTGAAATATGACAGGGCTCTGAAGTGAGAGAGTGCCATGCGCATTTGAGGACTAAATTAGGGATTGCATAGGGGTGGACATAGGGGTATTCTACGCCAGTGATTCCCAAACAGGGTGTCTCCAGCTGTTGCTAAACTCCCAGCATGCCTGGACATTCAGTGGCTGTCCAGAAATGCTGGGAGTTGCTGTTTGCAACAGCTGGAGGCTCCGTTTTGGAAACACTGCTGTACAATACGTTTTTCATTTTTATTGGGGGGGGGGGCAGTGTAAGGGGGTGTTTATGTAGTGTTTTACCCTTTATTATGTGTTAGTGTAGTGCAGTGTTTTTAGGGTACATTCACACGGCGCAGGTTTACAGTGAGCTTCCCGCTAGAAATTTGCGCTGCGGTGAAAAATTTGCCGCAGCTCATACTTGAAGCAGGAAACTTACTGTAAACCCGCCCATGTCAATGTACCCTGTACGTTCACAGGGGGGGGGGGGGGGGGGGGGACAACCTCCAGCTGTTTCAAAACTACAACTCCCAGCATGTACTGACAGACCGTGCATGCTGGGAGTTGTACTTTTGCAACAGCTGGAGGCACACTGGTTGGAAAACCTTCAGTTAGGTTCTTTTACCTAACTCAGTATTTTCCATCCAGTGGGCCTCCAGCTGTTGCAAAACTACAACTCCCAGCATGTACTGATCGCCGAAGGGCATGCTGGGTGATCTAGTTATGCAACAGCTAGAGGTGCGCAACTACTTTTCCCAGCATGCCGAGACAGCTGTTTCGGCATGCTGGGATTTGTAGTTTTGCAACATCTGGAGGGCTACAGATAGAGACCACTGCACTGTGATCTCCAAACTGTGGACCTCCAGATGTTGCAAAACTAAAAATCCCAGCATGCGCAGACAGCAAACTGCTGTGTGGGCATGCTAGGAGTTGTAGTTTTGCAAGATCTAGAGTGCTACAGTATAGAGATCACTGTGCAGTGGTCTCTAAACTGTAGACCTCCAGCTGTTGCAAAACTGCAAATCCCAGCATGCCCAGCAGCTGTCTGGGCATGCTGGGAGTTGTAGTTTTGCATCATCTGGAGGGCTACAGTCTCAGACTGTAGCCCTCTAGATGTTGCTAGGCAACTTACCGGCTTCCGTCGGATCCAGGGAGCCGTCCTCTTCTGCAGCCCGCGCCGATCACCGCCGCCAATCCAGTCCTGCAGCTTCCACCGATGGGTAAGTGGATCTTCGGCGTTCGGTCCCCGTCGTTTCCCCCCCTATTGTGGGTGGGAAGAACGGGGAAAACGAAAGTAAACCCTCCGCCCCCGATCTCCTATTGGTGGTCGCGTCTAGACCACCAATAGCAGAGATAGGAGGGGTGGCACCTCTGCCACCTCACTCCTATCGCTACAGGGGGATCGTGGGTGTCTTAGACAACCGTGATACCCCTTATATTCCACGTCACTGGGTCACCATAGACCCGTATGACCCGGAATCGGCGCAAATCGCAAGTGTGAATTCACTTGGGATTTGCGCCGATCGCCGACATGGGGGGTCTGACCCCCCTGGGCACTTGCATGGGGTGCCTGCTGATCGACAGGTACGCCCTGGGTCCTTAAGACCCAGGTACAGAAGGCGTATCCATACGCCCTTGGTCCTGTACGGGTTAACCCCTTAAGGACCAAGGACGTACAGGTACGTCCTTGGTCCTGCTCTCGTGATATAACGCGGGGTTACACGGTAACCCCGCATCATATCACGGCGGGCCCGGCATCATAGTGAAGCCGGGACCCGCCGCTAATAGCGCGCAGCACCGATCGCGGCGCTCAGAGCTGAGCCGCGCGGCTAAAAGTGAAAGTAAAAGCTGCCGGTTAACTCAGTGGGCTGTTCGGGATAGCCGCGGCGAAATCGCGGCATCCCGAACAGCTTACAGGACAGCGGGTTGGCCGCTACCTGCCTCCTCCTGGTGTCCGATCGCCGAATGACTGCTCAGTGCCTGAGATCCAGGCATGAGCAGTCAAGCGGCAGAAACCTCGATCACTGGTTTCCTATGAGAAACCAGTGATCAATGTGAAAGATCAGTGTGTGCAGTGTTATAGGTCCCTATGGGAGCTATAACACTGCAAAAAAAAGTGAAAAAAAAAAGTGAATGAATATCATCTAACCCCTCCCCTATTAAAAGTTTGAATCACCCCCCTTTTCCCATAAACAAAAAAGTGTAAATAAAAATAAACATATATGGTATCACCGCGTGCGGAAATGTCCGATTTATAAAAATATATCGTTCTATAAACCGCTCGGTCAATGGCGTACGCGCAAAAAAATTCCAAATCCAAAATAGTGCATTTTTGGTCACTTTTTATATCATTTAAAAATCAATAAGTCCTATCAATGCAAAAATGGTACCGTTAAAAACTTCAGATCACGGCGCAAAAAATTAGCCCTCATACCACCCCATACACGGAAAAATAAAAAAGTTATAGGGGTCAGAAGATGGCAATTTTAAACGTATTAATTTTCCTGCATGTAGTTATGATTTTTTCCAGAAGTACGACAAAATCAAACCTAAATAAGTAGGGTATCATTTTAATCGTATGGACCTACAGAATAAAGATAAGGTGTCATTTTACCGAAAAATGTACTACGTAGAAACGGAAGCCCCCAAAAGTTACAAAACAGCATTTAAAAAAAAAAATTTTTGTTGCACAATGATTTTTTTTTTCCGTTTCACCGTAGATTTTTGGGCAAAATGACTGACGTCATTACAAAGTAGAATTGGTGGCGCAAAAAATAAGCCATCATATGGATTTTTAGGTGCAAAATTGAAAGAGTTATGATTTTTTAAAGGCAAGGAGCAAAAAACGAAAATGCAAAAACGGAAAAAACCCCGGTCCTTAAGGGTTTAAAGGGGTACTTCGGGGGGGAAACTTTTTTTTTTTTTATTTGTATTTTTTTTTAATCAACTGGTGCCAGGTTAAACAGATTTGTAAATTACTTCTATTAAAAAATCTTAATCCTTCCAGTACTTATTAGCTGCTGAATACTGCAGAAGAAATTATTTTCTTTATGGAACACAGAGCTCTCTGCTGACATCATGACCACAGTGCTCTCTGCTGACATCTCTGTCCATTTTAAGAACTGTCCAGAGTAGGAGAAAATCCCCATAGAAAACATATGCTGCTCTGGACAGTTCCTAAAATGGACAGATGTCAGCAGAGAGCACTGTGGTCATGATGTCAGCAGAGAGCTCTGTGTTCCATAAAGAAAAGAATTTACTCTGTAATATTCAGCAGCTAATACTAGAGATGAGCGAACTTACAGTAAATTCGATTCGTCACGAACTTCTCGGCTTGGCGGTTGCTGACTTTTCCTGCATAAATTTGTTCAGCTTTCCGGTGCTCCGGTGGGCTGGAAAAGGTGGATACATTCCTAGGAAAGAGTCTCCTAGGACTGTATCCACCTTTTCCAGCCCACCGGAGCACCGGAAAGCTGAACTAATTTATGCAGGAAAAGTCATCAACTGCCGAGCCGAGAAGTCCGTGACGAATCGAATTTACTGTAAGTTCGCTCATCTTTAGCTAATACGTACTGGAAGGATTAAGATTTCCGCCGGAGTACCCTTTTAACCCTTTAGGGACCGAGACCATTTTGACCCTAAGGATCAGAGCATTTTTTGCACATCTGATCACTGTCAGTTTAAGCATTAATAACTGTGGAATGCTTTTACCTTTCATTCTGATTCAGAGATTGTTTTTCCGTGACATATTCTACTTTAACACAGTCGTAAATTTTTGTCGTTATTTGCATCTTTTTTTGGTGCAAAGTGGAGGAGAAAAATCAAAATCTGCATATTTTTTTTTTACACTAACATGTTCTTGTAGACCCATATTGTTTATTTTTACAAGGGATAAAAGGAGAAAAAGCCCCACAATATGTGTAACCCAATTTCTTTTGAGTAAAGAAATACCTCATATGTGGATGTAAAGTGTTTTGTGGGTGCACTAGAGGGCTCAGAAGAGAAGGAGAGACAGTGGGATTTTAAAGAGCAAATTTTGCTGAAATGGTTTTTGGGGGGCCTGTCGCATTTAGGAAGCCCTCATGGTGCCAGAACAGCAAAAAAACACCCCACATGGCATACTATTTGGAAAACTACACCCCTCAAGGAACGTAACAAGGGGTACAGTGAACATTTACACCCCACTGGCATTTGACAGATCTTTGTAACAGTGGGCTGTCCAAATTAAAAATTACATTCTTTATTTTCACGGACCACTGTTCCAAAAATCTGTCAGACACCTGTGGGGTGTAAATGTTCACTGTACCCCTTGTTATGTTCCGTGAGGGGGGTAGTTTCCGAAATGGGGTCACATGTGGGTTTTTTTGCGTTTATGTCAGAACCGCTGTAACCAGCAGCCACCCCTGTGCAAATCACCAATTTAGGCCTCAAATGTACATAGTGCGCTCTCACTCCTGAGCCATGTTGTGGGCCCGCTGAGCATTTTACGCCCACATATGGGGGATTTCCGTACTTGGGAGAAATTTGTGCTACAAATTTTGGGGGTCTTTTTTTCCTTTTACCTCTTATAAAAATGAAAAGTATGGGGCAACACCAGCATGTTGGTATAAAAAAAAAAATAATTTACACTAACATTCAGGTGTAGACCCCAACTTTTACATTTTCATAAGGGGTAAAAGGAGAAAAGGCCACCAAAGATTTGTAGCGCAATTTCTTCCGAGTACGGAGATACCCCATATGTGGCCCTAAACTGTTGCCTTGAAATACGACAGGGCTCTGAAGTGAGAGAGCGCCATGCGCATTTGAGGACTAAATTAGAGATTTTCATAGGGGTGGACCCGGATGCAAGTGTTAGGCTAGGTTCAGACTACGGAATCTCCGGGCAGAAAATATCCGCCCGGAGATTCCGAGTTCCGCCTGCGCCGACTGAATTAGTCGGCGCTAGGATTGCGCGGACACTGCAGTCTCCTATAGACTGCTATGTGTTCCGCTCGGATTTCCGCCTGAAGAAAGAGCAACCCCTTTCTTTAGGTGGAAATTTCTAAGCGGATTTTCCGCTTCACATATTCCGAAGTGTGAATTTGTGAACGGAAAACCATTCACTACACTAGACATTTTAGCAAGCGGAATTTCTGACGGAAATTTTACGTCTGAATTTCTGTCAGAAATTCCGTAGTCTGAACCTAGCCTTACACTTGCCTCCGCCACCAAAAATACTGTACGTCAGTTTTCCCCAAACACTGTGCCTCCAGCTGTTGCAAAACTCCCCATTGTGCTGCTGAGGAGACTAAGGGAAAACAAATTAACTTACTAAATTTAGTCATGTATTTGCAGCCTCCGAATAGGGGACACTGCCAATAGTGGATGCGGACACACCCAATAGGAGACAAAACAGTCCCAATAGGGGACAACCAGGCTTAATCGCTGGCCCTACCTTGTACACAGGGTCACCATCAGGGGGTACAGCCAATACTCAAATAAGGGGCCCAGGAGTTGTAGTTTAGCAACAGCTGGAGGCACCCTGATCCTAAACTTCAACTTGCATGATGGGAGCAAAACTACAACTCCCAGCATGCCCTTAAAGTGAGGACTCGCTGGGAGTTGTGGTTTTGCAACAACTGCATGCACAGGTGTAAAAATGCCACCTGCCTGCTGTTGCAAGACTACAACTCCCAGCATGGCCCATTGTAAGGGCATTCTGGGAGTTGTAGTTTTGCAAAAGCTGGAGGCACCCAGGTGTAAAAATGCCACCCGCCGCTGTTGTAAGACAACAGCTCCCAGCATGTCCTTACAGTGAGGGCATGCAGGGAGTTGTAGTTTTGCAACAGCTGGAGGCACCGAGGTGTAAAAATGCCACCCGTTGATATTGAAAGATTACAACTCCCAGCATACCCTTACAGGACATGCGGGGAGTTGTAGTTTTACACCATCTGAAGGCACCAGATGTAAAAATGCCACCCACCCGCTGTTGAAAGACTACAACTCCCAGCATGCCCTTACAGTGAGGACAAGCTGGGAGTTGTAGGTTTGCAACAGTTGGAGGCACCAGATGTAAAAATGCAACCCGCCCATTGTTGCAAGACTACATCTCCCAGCATGCCCTTACAATGAGGACATGCTGGGTGTTGTAGTTTTGTCACCATTAGCCCTGCTTGGGTGAGGCCTACTTTTATTCACTCACCACTCCAGGGCAGAACCGAACCAGCAGCAGGGATCATCAGTTTCACGATGGGCCGGCGGCCCATCCTTATTACAAGGAGATTCCCTATGAGGCAGATTTATCAAAACTTGTGTAGAGAAAGAGTGATTCAGTTGCCCGTAGCAACCATTCAGATTTTTCATTTTTCACAGGCCTCTTTAAAAATGAAAGAAACAAAGAGGCCTGTGAAAAATGAAAGAAATCTGATTGGTTGCTAGGGGCAACTGCTTCATTCTTTCCCTGCATAGGTTTTGATAAATCTCCCCCTATATGTTTATTCACCATTTATTTCTGTTCAGCACTGAAAGGGTGTTTGTGATTCCAGCTCTGGAGGAGGCGTGGCCAGCTAATTAAGGATCCTTAAATACAGCTGCTTCAGTGCAGTTCAAGCTCCATGCATGAGTGAGGACAGCTGTGCAGCAGACTTTTGGAGGGAAACTGTGACCATAGTAAGTAAGGAAGCTTGTGGTAGAATTGTGTGGAGGGCTCTTTAAGAACATGTTTCCTATGCTTTACTGATCCTCCATGTGGGATCTGTGATCTCCAGGTGTTACTGTGCAAGTTGGATCTATTAGAAATACCAGCAATGCAAAGGCCGGTATTCATCCAACCAGAGCGCCTCCAGCTGTTGTAGCTTTGCAACAGCTGGAGGCACCCCTGGCTGGGAAACACTGACCTATACTAAAGTGCAACATGCTGGGAGTTGTAGTTTTTATATGGGGCAGCTGCTGAGCTATAGGCTGTATCAGGGCATGCTGGGAGTTGTAGTTAGTAACTAATTGCAACTCCCAAAGTTAAAGTTGCATCAAAACAATAAAAAAAAAATGTACTGTCAACAATGGTGTCACTAAGGAGGACCCCCCCGCCACCTTAAGAGGAGATCCAGCCTGTGCTCCCTTAACAAGCGGGTGTAGAGTATGGGGAGGAATCTGCAGCCACTGGGAGACCATAGACCTACCTGCCTTCAATATGGTGAAAATGTACATGTATATAGTGAGTGTGTATGATGTGTGTGTGTGTGTGTGTGTGTATATACTGAACCCAGTGTATATGTGTTATGTATAGTGAGAGTGTGTATGTATGTGTGTGTATATATATATATATATATATATATATATATATATATATAATGTGCGAGGAGTCCATGTGTATGGTGAGTGTGTGGGTATGTAATGTGCGAGGAGTCCATGTGTATGGTGAGTGTGTGGGTATGTAATGTGCGAGGTGTCCATGTGTATGGTGAGTGTGTGGGTATGTAATGTGCGAGGTGTCCATGTGTATGGTGAGTGTGTGGGTATGTAATGTGCGAGGTGTCCATGTGTATGGTGAGTGTGTGGGTATGTAATGTGCGAGGTGTCCATGTGTATGGTGAGTGTGTGGGTATGTAATGTGCGAGGTGTCCATGTGTATGGTGAGTGTGTGGGTATGTAATGTGCGAGGTGTCCATGTGTATGGTGAGTGTGTGTAATGTGTATGTGTGTGTATATAT
The DNA here is from genome assembly GCF_029499605.1 of Hyla sarda. NCBI lineage: Eukaryota > Metazoa > Chordata > Amphibia > Anura > Hylidae > Hyla > Hyla sarda. The sequence continues at coordinate 256,268,998 of NC_079189.1, forward strand.
ATATATATATATATATATATATATATATATATATATATATATATGCAGATAAGGTCAGGCTGCTCACCACTCTCGCGTTTGCTGCACTATCTCGTGCTACGGACACCGGTACCGCTCCCGGCTTAGTAGAAATCACACAGAAAAGAAAACGTCCGGCACTCGGGAGGATGCAGGTAAAACTTGTCAATGGCTTTATTCACACGCTTAGGCAGGACACAATCTATTGTGTCCTGCCTAAGCATGTGAATAAAGCCATTGACAAGTTTTACCTGCATCCTCCCGAGTGCCGGACGTTTTCTTTTCTGTGTGATATATATATATATATATATATTAGTGCGAGGTGTCCATGTATAAAACAAAAGTTGGATTCAAAATGGCCGACATGGTCACCACCCATCTTGAAAAGTCTCCCCCCCAATCACATATACTAATGTGCCACAAACAGGAAGTTATCACCAACTATTCCCATTTTATTAAGGTGTATCCATATAAATGGCCCACCCTGTATATATAATGTGCGAGGTGTCCATGTATATAGTGAGTGTGTATATATAATGTGCGAGGTGTCCATGTATATAGTGAGTGTGTATATATAATGTGCGAGGTGTCCATGTATATAGTGAGTGTGTATATATAATGTGCGAGGTGTGTATGTATTATGTGGGAGGTGTCCGTGTGTGTTTTATATAATGTATGTGTGTATATGTAATGTGCGATGTGTATACTGGGGGACACATTTATCATTAGGTGTCTATTGTAGAAACAGATCTACCTCTTTGTCTAATTTACACTCAATTTGCGCAAATATCGAAACGTCCCCCCCCCCCCCCGCCTCGACCATGCACTCCTTCTCCACCTCACACTTTACAGAGCTGTGATATTTTTCCGCGTTGCACTGCTCACATAGCTAGAAGTGCTGGAGCAGCAGTGTGTGCGCCAAACAAAAGTTTTGCAAAAGCTGGAGACACCCTGGTTGGTAAACACTGTGTTCATGTACCAGAGCTGAGTGTGTGATCATGTTACATGTAGCAGAAATTAGTGTGCGGCATGTGTATGGAGCAGAGCTGAATGTGTTATTGTGTAAGCATGACCATGCACACACTCAACTCTGCGTCATACACATGACCACTCGCTCAGCTCTACTGCATACACATTACCCAATACAAGGGGCCTAATACATCACACTGCTGCTCAGCCAATCACCAGCTGAGGGACATCATTTTGGTCACCAATTGGCTGATCACAGTGTAACTTGTCAGACCCCAGAAGCAGAAAGACAGGGGCTGGAGGACAGGAGAGCTATATTGGCAGCATCTGGACAGCTGCAAAAGGCAAGTTAAAGGGGTACTCCAGTGGAAACCAATTTATTTTTTCTTATTTTTTTTTATTTTTATTAGCTGGTACCAGAAAGTCTTACAGATTTGTAAATGACTTCTATTTAAAAATCTTAATCCTTCCAGTACTTATCAACGGCTGTATGCTCTGCGGAAAGTTTTTTCTTTTTTAATTTATTTTCTGTCTGACCACAGTGCTGACACCTCTGACCATGTTAGGAACTGTTCAGAGCAGAAGAAATGTCCCCATAGTAAACCTCTCCTGCTCTGGACAATTCCTGACATGGACAGAGGTGTCGTCAGAGAGCACTATGGCCAGACAGAAAATAAATTCAAAAAGAAAAGCACTTCCTGTGGAGCATACAGCTGCTAAGTACTGGAAGGATTAAGATTTTCTGGCAGCAATCCGGGCATATGGGGCTCTCATAGAATGAAAGCTCGGTTCTTATTTGAAAAAGACAGTTTTACCATTAGACAGTTTTTGATTACTTCAAGCATATGGTTTTGGTCAGTAACACGAGTTCCACCAAAAAAGTGGAAATTGTTCCATTATAGTTTATTGTGGTGGTTCACTTGGCATAAAATACTAACCAAATGGGGCTCAAAAACTAACCAAAATACTGCATGTGAACCTAGCCTAAGAACGAGAAGTCTCAGTATGCTCTGACACCACTGCTTTTTTTTTTTTTGCCAGTTACCAGATGTCTGCCCCAACCGGGAGGAGCTGCTATTGGAAAGTTAAGTATCTAGATTTATCACTTCTGCCATGTCATTGTTGTATAACACTCTATCTTTATACTTCATCCAGAAGGTGTTCATTATATACCTTGTCTGTTTTTGTGATAACCGTTATGGTCAGCCCCATCTCTAGTACCGGCAGGTTAGATAGTGGCTATCTATGCATGACTTGTTCCATTGCTAACTTGGGGGAGTTATCAATGTGGCACCATGTGTAGATAGCCATAATAACTAGTTAAACCTAAAGAATCAGTTAGTGAAACTGTAGATTAGTCACCTATTGTAATAAATCTTTTCAAAATGGCAATTTGCCATATAATTCTATGGTGAATGTCAGCCCCATCTCTAGTACTAGCAGGTTAGATAGTAGCTACCTATGCATGACTTGTTGCATTGCTAACTTGGGGGAGTTATCAATGTGGCACCATGTGTGGATAGCCATAATAACTAGTTAACCCTAAATAATCCAGTTATTTCTGTTATTGTAATATACTATTCAGCATCAGTAGAACAATAGTCAGTGCCTACTAAATGAAGGTAGGAATTAATTAGGAAAGTCCTAGCTGTAAGTATGGCTGATACCTTGACTGAGGATTTGCAGCCACTATCATTGTTTGTTTTTTTACATGCAGCTTTTTTATCTTTTGTTCGTCTTTGTTGTTGTTTTTCAAGTTGCTTCATTTTCTAACAGATTTTGTGTCTTTCCCACAAGTATCTAGGTAGGTTTTTTTTTTTTTTTAGAATTCTTTTCCTGTAGAGCAAGAATATTTGATGCTGCCTGCTAGCCCTGGACACCAATACCCAAGAAAGAGTGAGACGACCATCTGCCCAGACTGGAAGGAGCTACGATGAGATGGTAAGGCCTATGCCATTGACTTGATCTAATAGCCTGTGTCTTTGTGCTTCATCCAGAAGCTGTTCTATTGTGTAAGACAACCCACACTGTCAGACCAATAAGTTATTAACTTTGACCTATGTCATATTCTTGTTCTAGAAGTATCTATCAGTTTGCTTTCTCCAGGTATTCCTTATCTTCCCTGGCTGGAATTGTGGACCTACACGTAAGTAAATAAAAGCATGTCTGTTCTTGTCAAAATGTGTTATATTTAGGGGGTAATTTGTTTAATGACTGTCTCTTGCCTTTGCCAGTCGCCGCCTACCGTGGCAGTCTTTGCCAAATTTGGCAATTTACCATATAATTCTATGGTGAATGTCAGCCACATTCCTAGTACCTGCAGGTTAGATAGTAGCTACCTATGCATGACTTGTTGCATTGCTAACATGGGGGAGTTATCAATGTGGCACCATGTGTAGATAGCCATAATAACTAGTTAACCCTCAGTTATTTCTGTTATTGTAACATACTATTCAGCATCAGTAGAACAATAGTCAGTGCCTATTAAATGAAGGTAGGAATTAATTAGGAAAGTCCTAGCTGTAAGTATGGCTGATACCTTGACTGAGGATTTGCAGCCACTATCATTGTTGTTTTTTTACATGCAGCTTTTTTATCTTTTGTTCGTCTCTTTGTTGTTGTTTTTCAAGTTGCTTCATTTTCTAACAGATTTTGTGTCTTTCCCACAAGTATCTAGGTAGGTTTTTTTTTTTTTAGAATTCTTTTCCTGTAGAGCAAGAATATTTGATGCTGCCTGCTAGCCCTGGACACTAATACCCAAGAAAGAGTGAGACGCCCATCTGCCCAGACTGGAAGGAGCTGCGTTAAAACGGTAAGATCTTTCCTATATGGTTTATGCCATAGGCTTGTTCTAATAACCTGTGTCTTTGTACCTAATTTATTCATTTATTTATCCTAATCCATTTTGCACTGTGCTATATACCCTTAAAGGAGCCCTGTAGTGTTACACTTATCCCCTATCCACAGTATAGGGCATAAGTGTCTGATTGTGGGGGGCTTCGACCACTGGGACCCCCACACAATGTCCTGTACGGGGACCCGGCGTTACTGTGGCTCTGCGCAGCTAATGCACATGTCTCTGACCTCACTGAGGTAGTCACGCCTTCTCCATACTGCATCTCCGCCTCTCCCATAGAGATACATGGAGGGGGCGTGTACGCTGTGGCAGGCCTCCTGCACGAGAGGGCCGCTGCAGAGCCGGGGCCCCATACATGAGATTGTGGGTGGTCCAGCGTTTGGACTGCCGGAATGAGACACTTATCCCCTATACTGCAGATAGGGGAGAAGTGTCTAACACTGCAGATCTCCTTCTTTTTTTCTTTTTTCTTTTTTTTAATTAACATTTAAAAGTTGCTTCATTTTCTAACAGCTTTTGTGTCTTTCCCACAAGTATCTAGGTACGTTTTTATTTTTATTTATTTTATTTATTTTTTTAAATTATTTTCCTGTAGAGCAAGAATATTTGATGCTGCCTGCTAGCCCTGGACACAAATACCCAAGAAAGAGTGAGACGACCATCTGCCCAGACTGGAAGGAGCTACGATGAGACGGTAAGGCCTATGCCATTGACTTGATCTAATAGCCTGTGTCTTTGTGCTTCATCCAGAAGCTGTTCTATTGTGAAAGACAACCCACACCTGGGAGGAGCTGCTGTCAGACCAATAAGTTACTAACTTTGACCTATGTCATATTCTTGTTCTAGAGGTATCTATCAGTTTGCTTTCTCCAGGTATTCCTTATCTTCCCTGGCTGGAATTGTGGACCTACACGTAAGTAAATAAAAGCATGTCTGTTCTTGTCAAAATGTGTTATATTTAGGGGGTAATTTGTTTAATGACTGTCTCTTGCCTTTGCCAGTCGCCGCCTACCGTGGCAGTCTTTGCCAAATTTGGCAATTTACCATATAATTCTATGGTGAATGTCAGCCACATTCCTAGTACCTGCAGGTTAGATAGTAGCTACCTATGCATGACTTGTTGCATTGCTAACATGGGGGAGTTATCAATGTGGCACCATGTGTAGATAGCCATAATAACTAGTTAACCCTCAGTTATTTCTGTTATTGTAACATACTATTCAGCATCAGTAGAACAATAGTCAGTGCCTATTAAATGAAGGTAGGAATTAATTAGGAAAGTCCTAGCTGTAAGTATGGCTGATACCTTGACTGAGGATTTGCAGCCACTATCGTTGTTTTTAACATGCTGCTTTTTAATCTTTTGTGTTTGTTCGGCTCTTTGTTTTTCAAGTTGCTTCATTTTCTAACAGATTTTGTCTTTCTCACAAGTATCTAGGTAGTTTTTTTTTTTTTTTGTTTTTTTTTTTTTAATTCTTTTCCTGTAGAGCAAGAATATTTGATGCTGCCTGCTAGCCCTGGACACTGATACCCAAGAAAGAGTGAGATGAGCATCTTACCAGACTGGAAGGAGCTACGATGAGACGGTAAGACCTATGCCATTGACTTGTTCTAATAGCCTGTGTCTTCATATTTCTGTTCTATTGTGTAAGACAACCCACACCTGGGAGGAGCTGCTGTCAGACCAATAAGTTACTAACTTTGACCTATCAGTTTGCTTTCTCCAGGTGTTGCTTATCTTCCCTGGCTGGAATTGTGGACCTACACGTAAGTAATTGAAATCATGTCTGTTTTTTCAAAATGTGTTCTATTTAGGGGGTAACTTGTTTAATTGCATAATTAAATGACTTTCTGTCTCTTGCCTTTGCCAGTTGCTGCCTACCGTGGCAGTCTTTATCAAATTTGGCAATTTACCATATAATTCTATGGTGAATGTCAGCCCCATTCCTAGTACCAGCTGGTTAGGTAGTAGCTACCTATGCATGACTTGTTGCATTGCTAACTTGGGGGAGTTATCAATGTGGCACCATGTGTCGATAGCCTTAGTAACTAGTTAAACTTAAAGAAACAGTTATTTCTGTTATCGTCATATACTATTCAGCATCAGTAGAACAAATAGTCAGTGCCTACTAAATGAAGGTAAGAATGTATTAGGAAAGTCCTAGCTGTAAGTATGGCTGATACCTCGACTGAGGATTTGCAGCCACTATCATTGTTGTTTTTAACATGCAGCTTTTTTATCTTTTGTGTTTGTTCTGCTCTTCATTATTGCTTCATTTTCTAACAGCTTTTGTCTTTCTCACAAGTATCTAGGTAGGTTTTTTTTAGAATTCTTTTCCTGTAGAGCAAGAATATTTGATGCTGTCTGCTAGCCCTGGACACTGATACCCAAGAAAGAGTGAGATGAGCATCTTACCAGACTGGAAGGAGCTACGATGAGACGGTAAGGCCTATGCCATTGACTTGTTCTAATAGCCTGTGTCTTTGTGCTTCCTCCAGAAGCTGTTCTATTGTGTAAGACAACAAACACCTGGGAGGTGCTGCTGTCAGACCAATCAGTTACTAACTTTGACCTATGTCATATTCTTGTTCTAGAAGTATCTATCAGTTTGCTTTCTCCAGGTGTTACTTATCTTCCCTGGCTGGAATTATGGACCTACACGTAAGTAAATGAAATCATGCCTGTTCTTGTCTAAATGTGTTATATTTAGGGGGTAATTTGTTTAATTACATAATTAAATGACTTTTTGTCTCTTGCCTTTTTCCATTCGCTGCCTTCTCTGGCCGTCTTTGCCAGTCGCTGCCTTCTCTGGCCGTCTTTGCCAGTCGCTGCCTTCTCTGGCCGTCTTTGCCAGTCGCTGCCTTCTCTGGCCTTCGTTGCCAGTCGCTGCCTTCTCTGGCCTTCGTTGCCAGTCGCCGCCTTCTCTGGCCTTCGTTGCCAGTCGCCGCCTTCTCTGGCCTTCGTTGCCAGTCGCCGCCTTCTCTGGCCTTTGTTGCCAGTCTGCCCCGCCTTCCCTGGCCTTTGTTGCCAGTCTGCCCCGCCTTCCCTGGCTTTTGTTGCCAGTCACCGCATTTCCTGTTCCTCATTGCCAAAAATAATAAAAAAAAGCAGCTGCAACATAGTCTAATTAACAAATAGTCTAATAAAAAAAGCCCAAGAGAGGCATATCTTTAGTGTAGGGTCCGTCCCAATGAGGTCACCTTACCGTGGTGGGACGGTACACACTATTTGGCCAAATATTATGCTAAGAACCTCTCTAGCAGTGTTGAATACATATATTTTAGAGTAAAGGGTATACTGCTGTATTTCTTTCTATTTGGGGGGAATAACAGATGGCTGTAGCCGCTATTTTACCATGAGCAGCTGGCACATAGTCTGACCACAGCTGCCGTCAGCCCTTGACTGCTGAGAAAAAAAGAGGGATTTCAATTGTATAGGGTCTGTCCCCATGAGGTCACCTTTCCATGGTGGGATGGCACTATTTGGCCAAATGGTATGCTAAGAACCTCTTCTGTTTGCAAATAAAGGCTGTGCAGTTCACGGTTATACCTTAAGCAGCTGCAACATAGTCTAATAACCACAAATCCCATCAGTTCTTGGCAGTGGTCAAAAAAATAAATAAAAATGGGGTGGTTACTTTAAAATGAGAAAATCCATAGCAATGCAAAGCTATTAGCTTGTCACTTGAAGGCATAATTGTTCAAATCACCCACCCCCACATTATGGATCCAATTTTTTGTGTTGGTAGTTCAGTGGTAGTTAAGATTTAGTCTAGGCAAACCATGTCTTACCTTTTGCGTAATTTTGGTTACTTGTTAAGCTATTGGTTCTTAGGATTGGAAACTTGCAGTATATTGATGGTCACTACAATAACTAAATATTTTTTTCCTTTTTGTAGATTTGGCAAGTTCATTCTACTACATGGTGTAGTAGTAGACCATGGCAAGAACCTTAAACTTACTACCTTACCAGTCATTGAATCTACATAAGACAAGACAAGACATGACATGACATCTAGCAAAAATAGTATGGTAGGTCAGGTTTTCAGCTTCTCACACAGAATGGCAGTACAAAGCGATCTGCTTGTCACTTGAAGGCATAACTGTCCATAAGCCCCCCATTGTGGATCCAAACCTTTTTGTGCTGGTGGATCAGTGGAAGACTGCTATTTAGGCTAGTTTTTCTTTGGTAGGAGTTTAGTTCTAAGATAGATTTAAGAGGTGCAGTATGTTATCAGGGTAACTATTTTAGCAGGAAGATGTTAATTGATTGATTGATATTTCACAGTACATCTTGTAAATTTTTGTGCTTCTTGTAGGTATGAGTTTATTCTACTACCCGGTATAGAAGACCATGTAATGAACATTCAACAACTTCCTACCTTACCATACTCAGCTCCAGACATGCTATTAGCAGAAGTCTTGACATCTTGCCAAAATCATATGGTAAGTCCTTAGGTTTTCATTTTGACTTCTTATACCCCAGTACTGTAGTATAAAGCTTTTAGCTTGTCACATGAAGTTAACTGTTAACCCCTTAAGGATCACAGGTTTTTCAGTTTTTGCACTTTCGTTTTTTCCTCCTCAGCTTTTTTAAAAATCATAACCCTTTCAATTTTGGACCTAAAAATCCATATGATGGCTTATTTTTTTGCAGTGACATCAGTCATTTTACCCAAAAATCTACGGCAAAACAGAAAAAAAATCATTGTGCGACGAAATTGAAGAAAAAAGCCATTTTGTAACTTTAGGGGGCTTCCGTTTCTATGCAGTACATTTTTCGGTAAAATGACACCTTATCATTATTCTGTAGGTCCATATGGTTAAAATGATACCCTACTTATATAGGTTTGATTTTGTTGTACTTCTGTAAAAAATCGTGAAAAATGTATACGTTTAAAATTGTCATCTTCTGACCCCTATAACTTTTATTTTTCCGCATATGGGGCAGTATGAGGGCTCATTTTTTGCACTGTGATCTGAAGTTTTTAGCGGTACCATTTTTGTATTGATCGGACTGTTTGATCGCTTATTATAAAAAAAAAAAATTTCATGAGATAAAAAGCGACCAAAAATACGTTCTTTTGGACTTTGGAATTTTTTTGCAAGTACGCCATTGACCGTGCGGTTTAATTAATGACATATTTTTATAATTCGGACATTTATGCATGCGGCGATACCACATATGTTTAGATTTATTTTTATTTATGTGTTTTTTTTTTTTTTTTAATGGGAAAAGGGGGGTCATTTGAACTTTTATTAACCCCTTAAGGACCAGGCCATTTTACACCTTAGGACCAGAGCGTTTTTTGAACATCTGACCACTGTCACTTTAAACATTAATAACTCTGGAATGCTTTTAGTTATCATTCTGATTCAGAGACTGTTTTTTCGGGACCTATTCTACTTTAACATAGTGGTAAATTTTTGTGGTAACTTGCATCCTTTCTTGGTGAAAAATCCCAAAATTTTATGAAGAAAATGAAAATTTGGCATTTTTCTAACTTTGCAGCTCTCTGCTTGTAAGGAAAATGGATATTCCAAATAAAAAAAATTATTCACATTTCCAATATGTCTACTTTATGTTTGTATCATAAAATTGACGTGTTTTTACTTTTGGAAGACACCAGAGGGCTTCAAAGTTCAGCAGCAATTTTCCAATTTTTCAGGGACCAGTTCAGGTTTGAAGTGGATTTGAAGGGTCTTCATATTAGAAATACCCCATAAATGACCCCATTATAAAAACTACACCCCACAAAGTATTCAAAATAACATTCAGTAAGTGTTTTCACCCTTTAGGTGTTTCACAGGAATAGCAGCAAAGTGAAGGAGAAAATTCACAATCTTCATTTTTTACACTCATGTTCTTGTAGACACAATTTTTGAATTTTTACAAGGGGTGAAAGGAGAAAATTTATACTTGTATTTGTTGCCCAATTTCTCTCGAGTAAGCACATACCTCACATGTCTATTTAAAGTGTTCGGCGGGCTCAGAAGCGAAGGAGCGACAAGGGGATTTTGGAAAGTACCTTTTTCTGAAATGGTTTTTGGGGGGCATGTTGCATTTAGGAAGCCCCTATGGTGCCAGAACAGCAAAAAAACACCTGGCATACCATTTTGGAAACTAGACCCCTTGAGGAACATAACAAGGAATTAAGTGAGCCTTAATACCCCACATGTGTTTCACGACTTTTGCATATGTAAAAAAAAATAAAAAATTTCACAAAAAATGTTTCCCCCTCAAATTTCACATTTTTGCAAGGGTTAATAGCAGAAAATCTCTGCGTGGCAAGGACCGGAAAACGCCAGGGCGTAAGTTTATGCCCTTGGTCCTTAAGTACCAGGGCGCAAGGCGTAACATTACACCCTTGGTCCTTAAGGGGTTAAGGAAGGGGTTAAATCACATTTATTAACTTTTTTTTTTTTTTTTTACACTTTTTTTTTTTGCAGTGTTATAGCTCCCATAGGGACCTATAACACGGCACACACTGATTGCCAGCACTGTTCACTGCAAAGCCATAGCTTTGCAATGATCAGCGTTATCAGCGGTCGATTGCTCAAGCTTACATCTCGGGCCTGGAGCGATAAATTGATGAGGGGACACGCCGGAGGCAGGTAAGAGGACCTCCGCTCGTGTCCTAGCTGATCGGGACACTGCATTTTCACTGCGGTGGTCCTGAGCAGCCGGGCAGCTTTCACTTTCATTTTAGACGCGGCGTTCAACTTTGAATGCTGTGTCTAAAGGGTTAATAGCGTGCGGCACCGCGACCGCTGCCGCATGCTGTTAGCCCCAGGTCCCGGCATCAGATACAATCCTGATCACGGCAACTACGGTGTTGACAGGGGGAGGGTGCTCCCCCTGTTCACAAACAGTGGTGCCGCAATACTATCGCTGGTCGGCATTGGTTGCTATGGCAGCAGGTAGCATGTGTCGCAAAAATGATACCAATAAAAAGTACAGATTGTCCCACAAAAAATAAGCCCTCACACAATGGCGGAAAAGAATTTTGCTCAGAAAAGGAAAGAACATAAAAAGCTATATAAAATTGGTATCGCCACAATCGTACCGACCCCCAGAATAAATATAACATCACTTTTACACACAGTGAACACCATAAAAATATTTTTTTTAAACGCCAGGAATTTTAATTTTTCACAATATTTTGGAGTTTTTCCACAAAAAATGCTGCATGTGGTAACAAAAATGCACCACTTAAGTAAAATATGTCACAAAAAACTATTTCAGAATTGCTCCGCTCAGAAAAAGCGTTCTAAAGTTATTACCCTTTTAAGAGAAACATGTCAAATTAAAAAAAAAACTGGTCATTAAGGTGTAAAATGGGTCCATCCTAAAAGAAAAACTGTCGCTCTTAGTGCGGGGGAAGCTGATCTTTCTTCTTGACATGCAAATTCACTGCTAACTGGCAAGGGCGGCTTTACTGCCTTCATCTGGCACTGTGATGTAACCACCGCCCGGCTTATGAATATTAATGTTCTCCCTCATCATCTACCTCTTCTTCCCGCTGATTTCAGGACTCCACTGCGCATGTGCTGGCTTCCTATCTACACCCGGAAGCCTCTTCAGCGCAGTCGAGTCCTGAAATCAGCGGGGAGGAGAGGGAGATGATGAGGGAGAACATGAATATTCATAAGCCCCGGGTGGTGCTGTGGGCCAGGCAGCAGTTGTACCACAGTGCCAGATGAAGGCAGTAACCCTGCCCATGCCAGTTAGCAGCTAATTTGCATATAAAGAAGATAGCGGGCGAATGGCGTGGCGGATCCGGGGACGGTATGCATCAAACTGATTAGTGTCCCCCACACTACCAGCCAGTACCGCTGGTTAGTGTGGGGGAGCAAGCTGACAGATTTCCTTTACGGCAAGTGTCTTATAATTGCATAAGGAACAATATATTTAAAAGTTTTTAGTTTGGTGGCAGGTACTCTTTAATAATCCCTCATTGGGGATCCAAGCCTTTCTGCTGGTAGATGAGTGGTAGACTACTAATTGCTTTGTTAGGAGGAGCTTAGTTTTTCAAGATGGATATTTGAGATGAGCAGCATCTTACCTCCTTTTTGATTACTTTAAATAAATTAAATGAGTCAGTGGTTCCAAAGATTGGCATATCTCCAGTTTAATGAAATTTATTTCACCAACTTACTGTTTTTGCTGTTTTGGGTTTGAAAAGTAAATGAGGGTCAGGTGGAACTGCTATTGGGAAACTCGTATTAGTTTGTTAGGTTGGCTGAAGTAACGGTTAAACTCTAAAATCAGATGAATATATAACTTTTTATTTTATTTATTTTTGTCGTCTCCAGATCCTCACTTCTGCACTTTGTTCTGTGAAGTAATCAACAGTTTCCACTATGAAAATCTCTGGCAACATGAAAACCTGCCCGGGCTCCATTGTCCCAGTTACAAAAGTTTAAACATTTTTATTTTTTTTCTTACATAAAATATACATGTCTTCTACTAAATGTGTTTTTTTTTTTTTTAACTTATTTCTTGCTATTCTGTAAATAAAATTGTATTATACTTTTTAAAGTGCCTTTGTTGGGTTCTTATGAGATCATGTTCATTAGGTGCAGTCAGTGCTGAATCCACCCACCACTACCAAATACAGCCCATATTATCACGTTGTTCCCCCCCCGTTTCACTACCTAAGGGGGGTGGGGGGTGACTGTTTGACATGCTATAGAAAAGAGTTTATTGAGGTTACGCTATCTACATTAACTATCACAGGTCCTCTTTAACCCCTTTTTAATGACACCTTTCATTTTGGTCTTGAGGCTATAGGATATTTTGATTTTTGATTCTCTTCCTCCTCCAAAGAGGGCATGTTTGCAATTTTACCATAAAACGTACGCTGCAACTAAATATTATTTATGGTGGAAAATTGAACAGAAAGTGTCATGTTAAAAATAACTTTTTTTTTTTTTTTTTTCCACATTTCTTTATTAAGTTAACATTTTGTACAGAAATGCAATGGGGCATACCCTGCATTATAAACGACAACTAAGGGCCCAAATAAGCATGTCTGAGAACAAAAACGCAAGGTTAGGCCCAGGTAACTGAGTACACCTCCCACCCCTCCCCTCCCCAAAGTTCCCATCAAATCCCCCTCTTCCCCCCCCCCCCCCCCCCCCCAATCCAGGCAGGAAAGCAAAGCAATCAGAATAGAACCTCAACTACAATAATAAATAAACATGCAGGTGAGGAATACGGTCAGGGCCAGAAATGTGATTCAAGTCTAAATGGTTTGATTCCCCTTGGAGAGAGTGTTAGGGGAAAAATATACCCTCTAGCTGTTGCATGACTACAACTCCCAGCATGCCCTTTGGACAGCCAAAGGGCATGCTCAGAGTTTTTAGTCTGCCACCTGCCCCTATACCTGCTGATCAATAATTGTTACTGATCAGCAATACATGAAATAATAAATGAAATAGAGTAACGCTCCTTTCACATTGCCGTTAGTGCAAGCAACGTATTTTCCTCCCGCTATATTCGGCCACAATAACAGGAGTTCTAACGGACGCTAGTGGAATCCCACTCAAGTGAATGGGATCCTCTTTGCCCGTTATGACTCCCGTTAGGCTCCATTACAATAACTGACATTAAGGGCAGTTAAAGTGGGGGCAAAAAAACCCTTAATGTCCGTTTGTAACGGAACCACTTACATAGTGTGAAAGAAGCCTAAGGGGGAGATTTATCAAAAACTCTCTGAAGGTAAAGTCGCTGAGTTTCCCATAGCAACCAATCAAATCTTTCATTTTTAATAGGCGTCTGAAAAATGAGTCATCTGATTGGTTGCTATGGGCAACGTTTCCTCTGGACAGGTTTTGATAAATCTCCCCTATAACACTACATTTACACACCTTTTATACGGTTACTCTCTCCCCACATAAAAATTTAGCCCGTAGGGCACTGTTATCCAAACAGGGAGCCTCCAGCTGTTGCAAAACTATAGCTCACAGCCTTTGACGGTCCAGGCATGCTGGGAGTTGTAGTTTAGCAAAAGCTGGAATCTCCCTCTTTGGGAAACACCACCCTACGGGCTATTTATATTTTTTTATGGGGAGGTAACTGTATAACGGTGCGTGTAAATGTACTGTTTTACCCACCCACCCACCAAACCCCCCCCCCCCCATGATCCAGTGATAAGGTGTCCTCTAGAACAGTGGTTCTCAACCTTTTTAGCGACTGTACCCACAAAGGCTGAAAGCATGTCTGCGGGTACTCCTCATGCGGAACTTGCGCGCGAGGGGTACCCGTGGACAAAAGGCGTGTGCTTTCCTTTATACTAATGCGATACTTAACCCCTTGTTCCATTATTCCCCCCCCTCCCTCTGATGCCCTTTTGCCATTATCCCCCCTCCATCTTAATCGCCTTATGCCATTATTATCTGATATGTCAAAAGGGAATGAGAGGAAGGGGGGAATGATGGCACAATTAATCACCCCCCATATTAATCCCCTTGTGCTTTTATTATCAGATATGGCAAAAGGGAATCCGAGGGGGTTAAATCACATTTAGTGACTTTTTTTTTTTTACACTTTTTTTTATAGCACACGGGCATTAGGATAGAGGGGGAGGGATAATGGCACAAGGGGATCAGAGGGAGGGAGGATAGTCGTCACCCCCACCCCCCTCCATATTAATCCCCTTGTGCCATTATCCCCCCCCCCCCCATCTTAATGCCCTTGTGCCATAAAAAAGTGTATAAAAAGTTACTAAATGTGATTTAACAACCCCTTACCTAATAAAAGTTTAAATCTCCCCCCTTTTCACATTTAAAAAAAATTTAAATAAAAAAGTCGTCGTGTGCGTAAATGTCCGAACTATAAAAATATAATGTTATAATCTAAAATTCCAAAGTCCAAAATTGCGTATTTTTGGTCACTTTTAGATACAGTCCTAGGACTGTATCCACCTTTTCCAGCCCACGGGAGCACCTGAAAGCTGAACTAATTTATGCAGGATAAGTCATCAACTGCAGAGCCGAGAAGTTCGTGACAAATCGAATTTACTGTAAGTTCGCTCATCTCTAGTCACTTTGGGTATCCTAAATAAATGTGTAAAAAGCGATCAAAATGTCCCATAAAAAAAAATGGTACCGATAAAAAAATTTCAGATCACGGCGCAAAAAACTGAGCCCTCATATATCCCTGTATATGGAAAAAATGAAAGCTATAGGAGTCAGAAGATGACAATTTTACACATACAAATTTTGGTGCATGTAGTTATAACTGTAAAATACTAAACTAGGTATCCTTGTAACCGTACGGACCTACAGAATAAAGATATGGTGTCATTTTTACAGGAAAGCGTACTGTATAGAACCGGAAGCCCCAAAAGTTACAAAATGGGTTGCTTTTTTTTTTTTTTTTCAATTTTGCCCCACAAATATTTATTTTTCTGGTTTCGCCTTTAAAAAGTTTTGTCATTAAAAAGTTCAATTGGTGGCGCAAAAAATAAGCCTGCATATGGATCTGTAGGTGCAAAATTGAAAGTGTTATTATTTTTAGAAGGTGATGATCAAAAAAACGAAAATGCAAAAACTGAAAAACCCTGCGTTCTTAAGGGGTTAAAATGACTTGGGTGCCATGGTTTTTGCATGGAGAAGTAGAGAAAATTCTGCAATGTGAACATAGCCGTAGCCTACGTTCACACAGCGGAAGGTCCGTGCGGAATTCCGCATAAATATTCTACATCGCACAACAGTCGCCCCTGCAGCAACATCTACTGCGGAAATCCTTATTCTGACGCCAGTAACAACATTGAACCTGTTCTGTTCTCGTGGATTCCGCTCAGAAAAGCATTGCTGTCTGAGGCGGAGCATTTGTGAGCAGTTCTAGCATGTTCTGCCAGTGCTCCACTGTGTGGAATGTCTGTATGGACATTTTCCGTGCAGACATTCCTGTGTGAACATGGCCATAGGGGGAGATTTGTCAAACCTTGTGCAGGAGCAGTTGCCCATAGCAACCAACTGGATTTCAGCTTTTATTTTTAGAAAGGCTTTAAAAAAAAATGAAAGCTGGAATCTGGTTATCATGGTCAGCTGTTCCTCTGCACAAGATTTGAAAAACGTACACTGCTGTCTGGCTGAGCTCACTCTGCGCTATTCCATATAACATGTTTTATTTGCGTAACGTATAAGGCATCAGCATTTTCTACCTTAAAACGCATGATCAGCATTGATCACGGCGTCTAAAGGGTTAAAGGGGTATTCCAGGTAAAACCTCTTTTATATATATATATATATATATATATATATATATATATATATATATATAATATATAATCAACTGGCTCCGGAAAGTGAAACAGATTTGTAAATTGCTTCTATTAAAAAATCTTAATCCTTCCAATAGTTATTAGCTTCTGAAGTTTTCTGTCTAACTGCTAAATGATGATGTCACGTCCCGGGAGCTGTGCATGATGGGAGAATACTGCACAGCTCCCAGGACGTGAGTCATCAGAGAGCAGTTAGACAGAAAACAACAACTCAACTTCAGAAGCTAATAACTATTGGAAGAATTAAGATTTTTTAATAGAAGTAATTTACAAATCTGTTTAACTTTCCGGAGCCAGTTGATATATAAAGAAAAGTTTTGGCCTGGAATACCCCTTTAATGAGCTGCGGGATTGCTTCTGATAATAGCCGTCTCTCACAGCTTATGAAATGGGCACAGCTCCTGCACTTCAAGGTCATGTAACGGTTAAACCCTTGGACGGAGCCCATTATGACCCTAAGGACGGGAGCATTTTTTTTTTTTCAAATCTGACCTCTCACTTTAAGCATTAATAAGTTTTTACTTTATAAATTTGATTCCGAGATGTTTTTTCATGACATATTCTACTTTTAGTGGTAAATTTTCGTTGATACTTGCATCATTTGTTGGTGAAAAATTCCAAAATTTGATGAGAAAATTGGAAATTTAGCATTTTTCTAACCTTGAAGCTCTCGACTTGTAAGGAAAATAGACATAGCAAATAAATTATATATTGATTCACATATATGTCCACTTTGTTTGCTTTATTAAGTTGACATTTTTTTTACTTTTGGAAGACATCAGAGGGCTTCAAACTTCAGCACCAATTTTCAAATTTTTCACACAATTTTCAAAATCTGGATTTGAAGGGCCTTCATATGAGAAATACCCCACAAATGACCCCATTATAAAAACTGCACACCTCAAAGTATTCAAAATGACATTCAGAAAGTTTAACCCTTTAGGTGTTTCACAGGAATAGCAGCAAAGTGAAGGAGAAAATTCTAAATCAGGGGTCCAGTGAGCCTTAACTCAACACAGGTGTTTGACAACTTTTCGTTAGTCGGATGTGTAAATGAAAAAAAAAAGTTTTTTCACTAAAGTGCAGTTTTTTTCCCCCCAAACTTGAACATTTTACAAAGGGTAATGGGAGAAAATGCCCCCCAAAATTTGTAACCCCGTCTCTTCTGAGTATGGAAATACCCCATGTTAGGATGTAAAATGCTCTGCGTGCAAATTACAATGCTCAAAAGAGGAGTCACATTTGGCTTTTGGAAAGCAAATTTTGCTGAAAAGGTTTTTAGGGGGCATGTCTCATTTAGGAAGCCCTTATGGGGCCAGAACAGAAAAAAAACAAAAACATATGGCATACTATTTTGGACACTACACCTCAAGGAACGTAACAAAGGGTACAGGGAGCCTTAACACCTCACAGGTGTTTGACGACTTTTTGTTAGTCGGATGTGTAAATGAAAAAAAAAATATTTTTTTTCCCTAAAATGCTTTTTTCCCCTTAATTTACATTTTTACAAAGGGTAATAGGAGAAAATGCCCCCCAAAATTTGTAACCCCATTTCTTCTGAATATGGAAATACCCCATGTGTGGACTAAAAGTGCTCTGCTGGCGCACTACACTCCATTGTTCTGGCACTATGGGGGCTTTGTAAACACACGTGGCCTTCAATTCCGGACAAAATTTCTTTCCAAAATCCCAATGGTGCTCCTTCTCTTCTGAGAATTGTAGTGCACCCGCAGAGCAGTTTACATCCACATATGGGTTATGTTCTTACTCGGCACAAAAGAGGTTACAAATTTTTTTTTTTGGGGGGGGGGGGCTTTTTTCCAATTTTCCCTTGTGAAAATAAAAAGTATGGGCAACACCAGCATGTTAGTGTATTTTTATTTTTATTTTTTTACACACTAACAGGCTGGTGTGAACCCCAACTTTTCCTTTTCATAAGGGGTAAAAGGAGAAAAAGCCCCCAAAATTTTTAGTGCAATTGCTCCCAACTACAGAAATACCTCATATGTGGCCCTAAACTGTTTCCCTGAAATACAACAGGGCTCCAAAGTATGAGAGTGCCATGTGCATTTGAGGACTAAATTAGGGATTTCATAGGGTTGGACATAGGGGTATTCTACGCCAGTGATTCTCAAACATTGTGCCTCCAGCTGTTGCTAAACTCCCAGCATGCCTGGACAGGCAGTGGCTGTCTGGAAATTCTGGGAATTGTTGTTTTGCAACAGCTGGAAGGCTCCATTTTGGAAACACTGCTGTATGATACGTTTTAATTTTTACTGGAGGGGAACAGTGTAAGGGGGTATATGTGTAGTGTTTTACCCTTTATTTTGTGGTAGTGTAGTGTTTTTATGGTACATTCACACGGGCGGGGTTTACAGTTAGTGTCCCACTTGGAGTTTGCGCTGCGGTGAAAAATTTGCTGCAGCTCAAACTTGAAGCAGGAAACTCACTGTAACTCTGCCCATGTGAATGTGCCCTGGGGGGGGGGGGGGGGGGGGGGCGGCAAGCCTGGTACTTAAGGACCTGTATGCCCGTGGGAATTTCGGTCTACCAGACCGGAGTGACTGCTGATATCGATCAGCAGGCACCCAGCATAAATGTTCAGGGGGGGGGGGTCATCAGCCCCCCCCCCCCCCCATATGTCGGCGATCTGCGCAAATCGCAAGTGAATTCACACTTGCGATTTGCGCGATTCCGAGTCATTATTGGTCTATGGTGACCTGGAAAATAAGGGGGATCGCGCTTGTCCAAGACACCCACGATCCCCCTGAAGGGACAGGAGTGAGGTGGCTGGGGTGCCACCCCTCCTATCCCTGATATTGGTGGTCTAGACGCGACCACCAATAGATCGGGGGCGGGGGGGTTAACTTTCGTTTTCCCCGTTCTGCCCACCCACAATAGGCGGGGCAGGACTGGGAAACGAAGGGGACCGGCGCTGAAGATCCACTTACCCTGCGGGCGACGATCGGTGTCGGAGATCGGCGGGGGGGGCATGTCGTGCGGCAGAAGAGGACGGCTCCCTGGATCTGACGGAAGCCGGTAAGTTGCTTAGCAACATCTAGGGGACTACAGTTTGAGACCATTATACAGTAGTCTCTACACTGTTGCCGTCCAGATGTTGCAAAACTACAACTCTTGTCATGCTGGGATTTGTAGTTTTGCAACAGCTGGAGGGGTCACAGTTTGGAGATCACTGTGCTGTGAACTGTGGCCCTCTAGATCTTGCAAAACTACAACTCCCAGCATGCCCACATAGCAGTTTGCTGTCTGGGCATGCTGGCATTTGTAGTTTTGCAACATCTGGAGGTCCACAGTTTAGAGACGACTGCACAGTGATTTCTAAACTGTAGACCTCCAGATGTTGCAAAACTGCGAATCCCAGCATGCCCAAGCAGCAAACAGCTGTCTCAGCATGCTGGGAGTTGTAGTTGCGTACCTCTAGCAGTTGCGAAACTACATCTCCCAGCATGCACTTCGACGATCAGTACATGCTAGGATTTGTAGTTTTGCAACAGCTGGAGGCACACTGGTTGGAAAATACTGAGTTAGGTGACGGAACCTAACTGAAGGTTTTCCAACCAGTGTGCCTCCAGCTGTTGCAAAAGTACAACTTCCAGCATGCACGGTCTGTCAAAATGTGTAACGCAATTTCTCCTGATTACGGAAATACCCCATATGTGGGCGTAAAATTCTCTGCTGGCGCACAACAAGGCTCAGGAGTGAGAGCGCACTATGTACATTTGAGGCCTAAATGGGTGATTTGCACAGGGGTGGCTGATTTTACAGTGGTTCTGCCATAAACGCAATAAAATAAATACCCACATGTGACCCCATTTTGGAAACTACACCCCTCACGGAATGTAACAAGGGGCATAGTGAGCCCTAACACCCCACAAGTCTTTCACGAATTTTCATTAAAGTTGGATGGGAAAATTAAAAAAATAAAATAAAATTTCACTAAAATGCTGGTGTTACCCTAAATTTTTCATTTTCACAAGGGAAAATAGGAAAAAAGCCCACCACAATTTGTAACCCCATTTCTTCTGAGTATATAAATACCCCATATGTGGATGTAAAGTGCTCTGCGGGCGAACTACAATGATCAGAAGAGGAGCGCCATTGGGATTTTGAAGAGAAAATTTGTCCGGAATTGAAGGCCACGTGTGTTTACAATGTGCCAGAACAATGGACCCCTCCCACATGTGACCCCCATTTTGGAAACTACACCCCTCACGTAATGTAATAAGGGGTACAGTGAGCATTTGCGCCCCAGAGGTGTCTGACAGTTTTCTGGAACAGCGGTCCGTGAAAATAAAAAATGTAATTTTGCATTTGCTCAGCCCACTGTTCCAAAGATCTGTCAAACTCCAGTGGGGTTGAAATACTCACTGCACCCCTTATTAAATTCTGTGAGGGGTGTAGTTTCCAAAACTTTAACAAAGTCATGAAATATCTGTGAGGTGTTAAGGCTCACTGTACCCCTTGTTACGTTCCTTGAGGGGTGTAGTTTCCAAAATAGTATGCCATGTGTTTTTTTTTTTTTTTTGCTGTTCTGGCACCATAGGGGCTTCCCAAATGCGACACGCCCCCCAAAAACCATTTCTGCAAAATTTGCTTTCAAAAAGCCAAATGTGACTCCTTCTCTTCTGAGCATTGTAGTTTGCCCGCATAGCATTTTACATCATAACATGGGGTGTTTCCATACTCAGAAGAGATGGGGTTACATATTTTGTGGGGCATTTTCTCCATTACCCTTTATAAAAAAAAATTAAAAAATGGTACCATTAAAAACTTCAGATCACGGCGCAAAAAATGAGCCCTCATACCGCCCCATACGCGGAAAAATAAAAAAGGTTATAGGTGTCAGAAGATGACCCTTTTAAACGTATTAATTTTCCTGCATGAAGTTATGATTTTTTTCCAGAAGTACGACAAAATCAAACCTATATAAGTAGGGTATAATTTTAATTGTATGAACCTACAGAATAAAGAAAAGGTGTCATTTTAACCGAAAAATATACTACGTAGAAACTGAAGCCCCCAAAACTTACAAAACGGTGTTTTTTTTTTCCCAATTTTGTGTCTGATGTTATCACAAAATTGAAAGAGTTATGATTTTTTAAAGGCAAGGAGCAAAAAACGAAAGTGCAAAAATGGATAAACCCCCGGTCCTTAAGGGGTTAATGCTTAAAGTGACAGTGGTCAGGTGTGCAAAAAACGCTCTGGTCCTACACTGAAAATTGGCCTGGTCCTTAAGGGGTTAAGGACCAAGCCCATTTTCACCTTAACCCCTTAAGGACCGGGGGTTTTTCCGTTTTTGCATTTTCGTTTTTTGCTCCTTGCCTTTAAAAAATCATAACTCTTTAAAATTTGCACCTAAAAATCCATATGATGGCTTATTTTTTGCGCCACCAATTCTACTTTGTAATGACGTCAGCCATTTTGCCCAAAAATCTATGGTGAAGCGGGAAAAAAAATCATTGTGCGACAAAATTGAAAAAAAAACGCTGTTTTGTAACTTTTGGGGGCTTCCGTTTCTACGTAGTACATTTTTTGGTAAAAATGACACCTGATATGTATTCTGTAGGTCCATACAATTAATATGATACTCTACTTATATAGGTTTGATTTTGTCGGACTTCTGGAAAAAATCATAACTACATGCCAGAAAATTAATACGTTTAAAATTGTCATCTTCTGACCCCTATAACTTTTTTATTTTTCCGTGTATGGTGCGGTATGAGGGCTCATTTTTTGCGCCGTGATCTGAAGTTTTTAACGGTACCATTTTTCATTATTTTCATTTTTCATTATTCATTTTTAAATTATATAAAAAGTGACCAAAAATGCACTATTTTGGACTTTGGAATTTTTTTGCGCGCACGCCATTGACCGAGCGGTTTAATTAATGATATATTTTTATAATTCGGACATTTACGCACGCAGTGATACCATATATGTTTATTTTTATTTTTATTTACACTGTGTTTTTTTTTTTTTTTTATTGGAAAAGGGGGGTGATTCAAACTTTTAATAGGGGAGGAGTTAAATGATCTTTATTCACTTTTTTTTTCCACTTTTTTTTTGCAGTGTTATAGGTCCCATAGGGACCTATAACACTGCAGACACTGATCTTCTATGTTGATCACTGGTTTCTCATAAGAAACCAGTGATCAACGATTCTGCCGCATGACTGCTCATGCCTGGATCTCAGGCACTGAGCAGTCATTCGGCGATCGGACAGCGAGGAGGCAGGAAGGGGCCCTCCCGCTGTCATGTCAGCTGTTCAGGATGCCGCGATTAGCCGCGGCTATCCCGAACAACCAGACTGAGCTAGTCGGGAACTTTCACTTTTAGCCGCGCGGCTCAGCTCTGAGCGCGCGGCTAAAGGGTTAATAGCGCGCGGCGCCGCGATCGGCGCTGCGCGCTATTACTGTGTAACCCCGCGTTATATCAGAAGAGCAGGACCAAGGACGTACCGGTACGTCCTTGGTCCTTAAGGGGTTAAGGACCAGGGGGTTTTCAGTTTTTGCACTTTCGTTTTTCCTCCTTACCTTTAAAAAATCATAACCTTTTCAATTTTGCACCTAAAAATCCGTATGATGGCTTATTTTTTGCACCACCAATTCTACTTTGCAGTGACATCAGTCATTTTACCCAAAAATCTACGGCGTAATGGAAAGAAAAATCATTGAGACAAAATTGGAAAAAAAACTCAATTTTGTAAATTTTGGGTGCTTCTGTTTCTATGTAGTAAATTTTTCGGTAAAAATGACACCTTCTCTTTATTCTGTAGGTCTATATGATTAAAATGATACCCTACTTATATCGGTTTGATTTTGTCGTACTTCTGAAAAAAATAACTACGTTTAAAATTGTCATTTTCTGACCCCTATAACTTTTTTATCTTACCGCGTATGGGGCGGTATGAGGTCTCATTCTTTGGGCCGTGATCTGAAGTTTTTAGCGGTACCCTTTTTGTATTGATCGGACTTGTTGATCACTTTTTATTCATTTTTTCATGATATAAAAGTGACCAAAAATGCACTATTTTGGACTTTGGAATTTTTTTGCGCGTACGCCATTGACCGAGCGATTTAACGGTTTGTTAACCGTTTAATTAACAATATATTTTTATAATTCGGACATTTCCGCAAGCAGCGATATTACATATGTTTAATTTTATTTACAATGTTTTTTTTTTCAAATGGGAAAAGGGGGGTGATTCAAACTTTTATTAGGGGAGGTGTTAAATGATCTTTATTCACTTTTTTTTTTTTTTTGCAATGTTATAGCTCCCATAGGGACCTATAACACTGCACACACTGATCTATTACAGATCACTGGTTTCTCATAGGAAACCAGTGATCGATGATTCTGCCGCTTGTCTGCTCATGCCTGGATCTCGGCATCTGTTTGCGATGCCGAGATTTCGCCGCGGCGATCCCGAACAGCTCCTTGAGCTAACCGGCATGGTTTCACTTTCACTTTAGACGCAGCGTTCAACTTTGAACGCCACGTCTAAAGGGTTAATAGCGTGCAGCGCCGCAATCACTGCCGTGTGCTATTAGCCACGGGTCACGGCCTCTAACAACCCCGGGCCCGACCCGCTATGACGTGGCCCCGCGTTATAGAAAGGGAAAGGACTCGGGACGTACCGGTACGTCCTTGGTCTTTAAGGGGTTAAGGACCAGGCCAATTTTATTTTTGCATTTTCGTTTTTTCCTTCTCTCCTTCTAAAATCCATAACTCTTTTATATTTCCATCCACAGACCCATATAAGGGCTTGTTCTTTGCGTGACCAATTGTACTTTGTAATGAAACCTCTCATTTTACCATAAAATGTACGGCGAATCAAAAAAAAAATTTTTTTTTAGGGAGGAAATTTAAGTGAAAACCAAAATTTTGCACATTTTGGAGGGGTTAGTTTTCAGTGTACAATTTACGGTAAAAATTGTGTTCTTTATTCTGTGGGTCAATATGATTAAAATGATACCCATGGCTAGATACTTTTAGATTTTTTTTAAGCGGTACAAAAATAAAAAAACTTTTTGTACAAAATCAGTAATCTATAATCGCCCTATTTTGACCACCTATAACTTTTTCATTTTTACGTATATAGGGCGGTATTTTTTTAGATACCACATTTTTTTAGATACCACATTTGCATATATAAAACTTTCAGATCATTTTTTTTATTTTTTTTTTAAATAAAATGTGACAAAAAAGCAGCATTTTTGAACTTTTTTTATTTACGTTTATGCCATTCACCGTACGGGATCATTAACATAATATTTTGATAGTTCGGACATTTAAGCACATGGCAATACCAAATATATAAAAAAAATAATTTACGCCTCTTGGGGGTAAAATGGGGAAAAAACTGACAATTTTAAATTTTATTGGGGGAGGGGATTTTTCACTTTTTTAAATTTTATTTTTAAATTTTTCAACTTTTTTTTTTTAACACTTTTTATGTCCCCATAGGGGACTATCTATAGCAATCCTGTGATTGCTAATACTGTGCAATGCTATGTATAGGACACAGCACTGCTCAGTATTATCGGTGATCTTCTGCTCTGGTCTGCTCGATCTCAGACTGAGCAGAAGACCCCGGGAGACGGCCGGAGCCAGATGGGGGGACCTCTGGCCACCATGCTGGATGATCGGATCGCCGCGGCAGCGCTGCGGGCAATCCGATCATCCATTCAAAGTTCCGCACTACCGCAGATGCCGTGATCTGTATTGATCACGGCATCTGAGGGGTTAATGGCGGACATCCGCGCAATCTCGGATATCTGCCATTACGGGCGGGTCCCCGGCTGCTGCTAGCAGCCGGGACCTGCCGTGTATGACGCGAGTACCGTTCCGATGCTCGCGCTCATACACAGGACGTAAATGTACATCCTGGTGCGGGAAGTCCCGCCAAACCAGGACGTACATTTACGTCCGTGGTCGTTAAGGGGTTAAATATAATATAAACAGGAAACGTAATATAATAATGTTTAATAAATTATTAAATGGAAATAAAATCTGTAAATGGATGCAGCTGTAATGGGTGGGTTCACACTGCACTTTTGTTTGTGTATCATGTAAGTGTTTAACGCCTTTATGACCTGGGGTTTTTCAGTTTTTGCATTTTTTTCCTCCTTACCTTTAAAAAAACCGTAACGTTTTAAATTTTGCACCTAAAAATCCATTTGATTGCTTATTTTTTGCACCACCAATTCTACTCTAATCAGCCAAAAATCTACTGTGAAACGGAAAAAAAAATCATTGTGCGACAAAATTGAAGAAAAAACACCATTTTGTAACTTTTGGGGGCTTCAGTTTCTATGCAGTAAATTTTTCGGTAAAAAAATGACACTTTATCTTTATTCTGTAGGTCCATATGATTAAAATGATTCCCTATTTACATAGGTTTGATTTTGTTGTACTTATGGAAAAAATCATAACTACATTAAGGAAAATTTATACGTTTAAAATTGTAATGTTCTGACCTCTATAACTTTTTTATTTTTCCACGTACGGGGCGGTATGAGGGCTAATTTTTGCGCCCTGATCTGAAGTTTTTTATTTTTTGTAATGATCGGACTTTTTGATAGCTTTTTATTCAATTTTTCATAATTATAAAAAGTGAGCAGAAATACACTATTTTGGACTTTGGAATTTTTTTGCACGCCATTGACTGTTTAATAAAATATTTCCTCACGTGGCCATATCACATATGGTTATTTCTATTTATTTATTTATTTATTTTTTTAAAGGGAAAGGGGGGGATTCAAACTTATTAGGGAAGGGGTTAACTGATCTTCTTTTTTTTTTTTTTTTTGCAATGTTATAGCTCCCATAGCCATCCTAAGCTGAACGCGCCTGCTCTCGTCAGATCGCAGACTGCTACCCAGCTTAGGGCCCGGTAAGTACCAGCATGGGAGACTGGCTGGGAATCCCAAATGTCGTTGACATTTTGCTCTGTTGACGCCTTCCGCTCCGATTCCGAAAAGGATTTATTGATGCTTAAATCCACAGTATACAGGGTTTGAAGCTGTCTACTGCCATCCTAAGCTGAATGCGCCTGTTTTCATCACATCGCAGACTGGTACCCAGCTTAGGGCCAGGTAAATACCAGCATGGGAGACTGGCTGGGAATCCCGGGTGCAGTTGACATTTTGCTCTGTTTCCGCCTTCCGTTCCGATTCCGAAAAGGATTTATTGATGCTTAAATCAACAGTATACAGGGTGTGAAGCTGTCAACGACCATCCTAAGCTGAACGTGCCTGCTCTTGTCAATTTGCAGACTGCTACCCAGCTTAGGGCCTGGTGAGTACCAGCATGGGAGACTGGCTGGGAATCCCGAGTGCAGTTGACATTTTGCTCTGTTGGCGCCTTACTCTCCGATTAATAAAAATATTTATTGATGCTTAAATCCACAGTATACAAGGAGTGAAGCTGTCAACGGCCATCCTAAGCTGAACGCGCATGCTCTCGTCAGATCGCAGACTGGTACAGATCTTAGGGCCCGGCAAGTACCGGCATGGGACACTGGCTGGGAATCCCGGGTGCAGTTGACATTTTGTTCTGTTGCCGCCTTCCGTTCCGATTCCGAAAAGGATTGATTGATGCTTAAATGCACAGTATAAAGGGCGAAAAGCTGTCAACGGCCATCCTAAGCTGAACGCGCCTGCTCTCTTCAGATCGCAGACTGCTACCCAGCTTAGGGCCCAGTAAGTACCGGCATGGGAGACCGGCTGGGAATCCCGGGTGCCGTTGACATTTTGCTCTATTGCCGCTCCGATTCCGAAAAGGATTTATTGATGCTTAAATCCACAGTACACAAGGTGTGAAGCTGTCGACGGCCATC
The DNA here is from genome assembly GCF_029499605.1 of Hyla sarda. NCBI lineage: Eukaryota > Metazoa > Chordata > Amphibia > Anura > Hylidae > Hyla > Hyla sarda. Next base: position 256,295,996 of record NC_079189.1, read on the forward strand.
CTAAGCTGAACGCGCCTGCTCTCGTCAGATCGCAGACTGGTACAGATCTTAGGGCCCGGTAAGTACCGGCATGGGACACTGGCTGGGAATCCCGGGTGCCGTTGACATTTTGCTCTGTTGCCGCCTTCCGTTCCGTTCCGATTCCGAAAAGGATTTATTGATGCTTAAATGCACAGTATAAAGGGTGTGAATCTGTCAACGGCCATCCTAAGCTGAACGCGCCTGCTCTCGTCAGATCGCAGACTGCTACCCAGCTTAGGGCCCGGTAAGTACCAGCATGAGAGACTGGCTGGGAATCCCAGGTGTCGTTGACATTTTGCTCTATTGACGCCTTCCGCTCCGATTCCGAAAAGGATTTATTGATGCTTAAATCCACAGTATACAGGGTTTGAAGCTGTCTACGGCCATCCTAAGCTGAATGCGCCTGTTTTCATCACATCGCAGACTGGTACCCAGCTTAGGGCCAAGTAAATACCAGCATGGGAGACTGGCTGGGAATCCCGGGTGCAGTTGACATTTTGCTCTGTTTCTGCTCTGATTCCGAAAAGGATTTATTGATGCTTAAATCCACAATATACAGGGTGTGAAGCTGTCAACGGCCATCCTAAGATGAACGTGTCTGCTCTTGTCAGTTTGCAGACTGCTACCCAGCTTAGGGCCTGGTAAGTACCAGCATGGGAGACTGGCTGGGAATCCCGGGTGCAGTTGACATTTTGCTCTGTTGCCGCCTTCCGCTCTGATTCCAAAAAGGATTTATTGATGCTTAAATCCACAGTATAAAGAGCGAAAAGCTGTCAACGGCCATCCTAAGCTGAACGCGCCTGCTCTCATCAGATCGCAGACAGCTACCCAGCTTACGGCCCAGTAAGTACCGGCATGGGAGACTGGCTGGGAATCCCAGGTGCCGTTGACATTTTGCTCTATTGCCGCTCCGATTCCGAAAAGGATTTATTGATGCTTAAATCCACAGTACACAAGGTGTGAAGCTGTCGACGGCCATCCTAAGCTGAACGGGCCTGCTCTCGTCAGATCGCAGACTGGTACAGATCTTAGGGCCCGGTAAGTACCGACATGGGACACTGGCTGGGAATCCCGGGTGCCGTTGACATTTTGCTCTGTTGCCGCCTTCCGTTCCGTTCCGATTCCGAAAAGGATTTATTGATGCTTAAATGCACAGTATAAAGGGTGTGAAGCTGTCAACGGCCATCCTAAGCTGAACGCGCCTGCTCTCGTCAGATCGCAGACTGCTACCCAGCTTAGGGCCCGGTAAGTACCAGCTTGGGAGACTGGCTGGGAATCCCAGGTGTCGTTGACATTTTGCTCTGTTGACGCCTTCCGCTCCGATTCCGAAAAGGATTTATTGATGCTTAAATCCACAGTATACAGGGTTTGAAGCTGTCTACGGCCATCCTAAGCTGAATGCGCCTGTTTTCATCACATCGCAGACTGGTACCCAGCTTAGGGCCAGGTAAATACCAGCATGGGAGACTGGCTGGGAATCCCGGGTGCAGTTGACATTTTGCTCTGTTTCTGCTCCGATTCCGAAAAGGATTTATTGATGCTTAAATCCACAATATACATGGTGTGAAGCAGTCAACGGCCATCCTAAGCTGAACGTGCCTGCTCTTGTAAGTTTGCAGACTGCTACCCAGCTTAGGGCCCGGTAAGTACCGGCATGGGAGACTTGCTGGGAATCCCGGGTGCAGTTGACATTTTGCTCTGTTGCTGCCTTCCTCTCCGATTAATAAAAATATTTATTGATGCTTGAATCCACAGTATACAAGGAGTGAAGCTGTCAACGGCCATCCTAAGCTGAACGCGCCTGCTCTCGTCAGATCGCAGACTGCTACCCAGCTTAGGGCCCGGAAAGCACCGGCATGGGAGACAGGCTGGGAATCCCGGGTGCAGTTGACATTTTGCTCTGTTGCCGCCTTCTGCTCCGATTCCGAAAAGGATTTATTGATGCTTAAATCCACAGTATTCAAGGCTTGAAGCTAACAACGGCCATCCTAAGCTGAACACGCCTACTCTTGTCAGATTGCAAATTGCTACTCAGCTTTGGAACCGGTAAGTTCCAGCATGGGAGACGGGCTGGGAATCCTGGGTGTAGTTGACATTTTGCTCTGTTGCCGCCTTCCGTTCCGATTCCAAAAAGGATTTATTGATGCTTAAATCCACAGTATACAAGGCGTGAAGCTGTCAACGGCCATCCTAAGCTGAACGTACCTGCTCTCCTCAGATCGCAGTCTGCTACCCAGCTTAGGGCCCGGTAAGTACCGGCATGGGAGACTGGCTTGTAATCCCGGGTGCCGTTGACATTTTGCTCTGTTGCCGCCTTCCGCTCCGATTCCGAAAAGGATTTATTGATGCTTAAATTCACATTTTAAAGGGTGTGATGCTGTTAACGGCCATCCTAAGTTGAACGTGCCTGCTCTCGTCAGATCGGAGCAGAAGGCGGCAACAGAGCAAAATGTCCCATAGGGCCCGGTAAGTACCAGCATGGGAGACTGACTGGGAAACCCGGGTGCAGTAGACATTTTGCTCTGTTGCCGCCTTCCCTTCCGTTCCGATTTCGAAAAAGAATTATTGATGCTTAAATCCACAGTATGCAAGGCGTGAAGTTGTCAACGGCCATCCTAAGCTGAACGTGCCTGCTCTCCTCAGATCGCAGACTGCTGCCCGGCAAGTACCGGCATCGGAGACTGGCTGGCAATCCAAGGTGCCATTGACATTTTGCTCTGTTGCCGCCTTCCTCTCCGATTAATAAAAATATTTATTGATGCTTAAATCCACAGTATACAAGGCGTGAAGCTGTCAACGGCCATCCTAAGCTGAACGCGCATGCTCTCGTCAGATCGCAGACTGCTACCCTGCTTAGGGCCCGGTAAGTACCGGCATGGGAGACTTGCTGGGAATCCCGGGTGCAGTTGACATTTTGCTCTGTTGCCGCCTTCCGTTCCGTTCCGATTCCGAAAAGGATTTATTGATGCTTAAATGCACAGTATAAAGGGCAAGAAGCTGTCAACAGCCTTCCTAAGCTGAACACGCCTGCTCTTGTCAGATCGCAGACTGCTACCAAGCTTAGGGCCCAGTAAGTAACGGCATGGGAGACTGGCTGGGAATCCCGGGTGCCGTTGACATTTTGCTCTATTGACGCCTTTTGCTCCAATTCCGAAAAGGATTTATTGATGCTTAAATCCACAGTATACAAGGTGTGAAGCTGTCGACGGCCATCCTAAGCTGAACGCGCCTGCTCTCGTCAGATCGCAGACTGGTACAGATCTTAGGGCCCGGTAAGTACCGGCATGGAACACTGGCTGGGAATCCCGGGTGCCGTTGACATTTTGCTCTGTTGCTGCCTTCCGTTCCAATTCCGAAAAGGATTTATTGATGCTTAAATGCACAGTATAAAGGGCGTGAAGCTGTCAATGGCAATCCTAAGCTGAACGCGCCTGCTCTCGTCAGATCGCAGACTGCTATCCAGCTTAGGGCTTGGTAAGTACCAGCATGGGAGACTGGCTGGGAATCCCGGGTGCAGTTGACATTTTGCTCAGTTGCTGCCTTCCGCTCCGATTCTGAAAAGATTTATTGATGCTTAAATCCACAGTACAAAGGGTTTAAAGGGTGTGAAGCTGTTAACGGCCATCTTAAGCTGATCGCGAATGCTCTCGTCAGATTGCAAATTGCTACTCAGCTTAGGGCCTGGTGAGTACCAGCATGGGAGACTGGCTGGGAATCTCGGGTGCCGTTGACATTTTGCTCTGTTGCTGCCTTCCGTTCCAATTCCGAAAATGATTTATTGATGCTTAAATCCACAGTATACAAGGTGTGAAGCTGTCAAAGGCCATCCTAAGCTGAACGCGCCTGCTCCCGTAAAATCGCAGACTGCTACCCAGCTTCGGGCCTGGTAAGTACCAGCGTGGGAGACTGGCTGGGAATCCCGGGTGCAGTTGACATTTTGCTCTGTTGCCGCCTTCCGCTCCGATTCCGAAAAGGATTTATTGATGCTTAAATCCACAGTGTACAAGGCGTGAAGCTGTCAATGGCCATCCTAAGCTGAACGTACCTGCTCTCCTCAGATCACAGACTGCTGCCCGGCAAGTACCGGCATGGGAGACTGTCTCTCAATCCAAGGTGCCATTGACATTTTGCTCTGTTGCCGCCTTCCTCTCCGATTAATAAAAATATTTATTGATGCTTAAATCCACAGTTTACAAGGCGTGAATCTGTCAACGGCCATCCTAAGCTGAACGCGCATGCTCTTGTCAGATCGCAGACTGGTACAGATCTTAGGGCCCGGTAAGTACCCGCATGGGACACTGGCTGGGAATCCCAGGTGCAGTTGACATTTTGCTTAGTTGCCGCCTTCCGTTCCGATTCCGAAAAGGATTGATTGATGCTTAAATGCAAAGTATAAAGGGCAATAAGCTGTCAACGGCCATCCTAAGCTGAACGCGCCTTCTCTCGTCAGATCGCAGACTGCTACCCAGTTTAGGGCCCGGTAAGTACCGGCATGGGAGACTGGCTGGGAATCCCGGGTGCCATTGACATTTTGCTCTATTTCCGCTCCGATTCCGAAAAGGATTTATTGATGCTTAAATCCACAGTATACAAGGTGTGAAGCTGTCGACGGCCATCCTAAGCTGAACGCGCCTGCTCTCGTCAGATCGCAGACTGGTACAGATATTAGGGCCCGGTAAGTATCGGCATGGGACACTGGCTGGGAATCCCGGGTGCCGTTGACATTTTGCTCTGTTGCCGCCTTCCGTACGGTTCCGGTTCCAAAAAGGATTTATTGATGCTTAAATCCACAGTATACAAGGTGTGAAGCTGTCAACGGCCATCCTAAGCTGAACGCGCCTGCTCTCGTCAGATCGCAGACTGCTACTCAGCTTAGGGCCCGGTAAGTACCAGCATGGGAGACTGGCTGGAAATCCCAGGTGTCGTTGAGATTTTGCTCTGTTGACGCCTTCCGCTCCGATTCCGAAAAGGATTTATTGATGCTTATTCCAAAGTATACAGGGTTTGAAGCTGTCTACGGCCATCCTAAGCTGAATGCGCCTGTTTTCATCACATCGCAGACTGGTACCTGGCTTAGGGCCAGGTAAATACCAGCATGGGAGACTGGCTGGGAATCCCGGGTGCAGTTGACATTTTGCTCTGTTTCTGCTCCGATTCCGAAAAGGATTTATTGATGCTTAAATCCACAGTATACAGGGTGTGAAGCTGTCAACGGCCATCCTAAGCTGAACGTGCCTGCTCTTGTCAGTTTGCAGACTGCTACCCAGCTTAGGGCCTGGTAAGTACCGGCATGGGAGACTGGCTGGGAATCCCGGGTGCAGTTGACATTTTGCTCTGTTGCCGCCTTCCTCTCCGATTAATAAAAATATTTATTGATGCTTAAATCCACAGTATACAAGGAGCGAAGCTGTCAACGGCCATCCTAAGCTGAACACGCCTGCTCTCCTCAGATCGCAGACTGCCACCCAGCCCAGGGCCCGGCAAGCACCGGCATGGGAGACTGGCTGGGAATCACGGGTGCAGTTGACATTTTGCTCTGTTGCCGCCTTCCGTCTCGATTCCGAAAAGGAGTTATTGATGCTTAAATGCACAGTATAAAGGGCAAGAAGCTGTCAATGGCCATCCTATGCTGGACGCGCCTGCTCTGGTCAGATCACAGTCTGCTACCCAGCTTAGAGCCCGGTAAGTACCGGCATGGGAGACTGGCTTGGAATCCTGGGTGCCATTGACATTTTACTCTGTTGCCGCCTTCCGCTCCGATTCCGAGAAGCATTTATTGATGCTTAAATTCACAGTATAAAGGGTGTGATGCTGTTAACGGCCATCCTAAGCTGAACGTGCCTGCTCTCGTCAGTTTGCAGACTGCTACCTAGCTTAGGGCCTGCTAAGTACCGGCATGGGAGACTGGCTGGGAATCGGCATTTCGCTCTGTTGCCGCCTTTCGCTTTGATTCCAAAAAGGATTTATTGATGCTTAAATCCACAGTATGCAAGGCGTGAAGATGTCAACGGCCATCCTAAGCTGAACGTGCCTGCTCTCCTCAGAACGCAGACTGCTGCCCGGCAAGTACCGGCATGGGAGACTGGCTGGCAATCCAAGGTGCCATTGACATTTTGCTCTGTTGTCGCCTTCCTCTCCGATTAATAAAAATATTTATTGATGCTTAAATCCACAGTATACAAGGCGTGAAGCTGTCAACGGCCATCCTAAGCTGAACGCGCATGCTCTCGTCAGATCGCAGACTGCTACCCAGCTTAGGGCCCGGTAAGTACCAGCATGGGAGACTGGCTGGGAATCCCAGGTGTCGTTGACATTTTGCTCTGTTGACGCCTTCCGCTCCGATTCCGAAAAGGATTTATTGATGCTTAAATCCACAGTATACAGGGTTTGTAGCTGTCTACGGCCATCCTAAGCTGAATGTGCCTGTTTTCATCACATCGCAGACTGGTACCCAGCTTAGGGCCAGGTAAATACCAGCATGGGAGACTGGCTGGGAATCCCGGGTACAGTTGACATTTTGCTCTGTTTCTGCTCCGATTCCGAAAAGGATTTATTGATGCTTAAATCCACAATATACAGGGTGTGAAGCTGTCAACGGCCATCCTAAGCTGAATGTGCCTGCTCTTGTCAGTTTGCAGACTGCTAACCATCTTAGGGCCTGGTAAGTACCAGCATGGTAGACTGGCTGGGAATCCTGGGTGCAGTTGACATTTTGCTCTGTTGCCGCCTTCCGCTCCGATTCCGAAAAGGATTTATTGATGCTTAAATGCACAGTATAAAGGGTGAGAAGCTGTCAACGGCCATCCTAAACTGAACGGGCCTGCTCTCGTGAGATCGCAAATTGCTACTCAGCTTTGGAACTGGTAAGTTCCAGCATGGGAGACTGGCTGGGAATCCCGGGAGTAGTTGACATTTTGCTCTGTTGCCGCCTTCCTCTCTGATTCCAAAAAGGATTTATTGATGCTTAAATCCACAGTATACAAGGCGTGAAGCTGTCAACGGCCATCCTAAGCTGAACGTACCTGCTCTCCTCAGATCGCAGACTGCTGCCCGGCAAGTACCAGCATGGGAGACTGGCTGGCAATCCAAGGTACCATTGACATTTTGCTCTGTTGCCGCCTTCCTCTCCGATTAATAAAAATATTTATTGATGCTTAAATTCACAGTATACAAGGCGTGAAGCTGTCGTCAACGACCATCCTAAGCTGAACGCGCCTGCTCTTGTCAGTTTGCAGACTGCTAACCATCTTAGGGCCTGGTAAGTACCAGCATGGTAGACTGGCTGGGAATCCCGGGTGCCGTTGACATTTTGCTCTGTTGCTGCCTTCCGTTCCGATTCCGAAAAGGATTTATTGATGCTTAAATCCACAGTATACAGGGTTTGAAGCTGTCTACGGCCATCCTAAGCTGAATGCGCCTGTATTCATCACATCGCAGACTGGTACCCAGCTTAGGGCCAGGTAAATACCAGCGTGGGAGACTGGCTGGGAATCCCGGGTGCAGTTGACATTTTGCTCTGTTTCTGCTCCGATTCCGAAAAGGATTTATTGATGCTTAAATCCACAATATACACGGTGTGAAGCTGTCAACGGCCATCCTAAGCTGAACGTGCCTGCTTTTGTCAGTTTGCAGACTGCTACCCAGCTTAGGGCCTGGTAAATACCGGCATGGGAGACTGGCTGGGAATCCTGGGTGCAGTTGACATTTTGCTCTGTTGCCGCCTTCCTCTCCGATTAATAAAAATATTTAATGATGCTTAAATCCACAGTATACAAGGAGTGAAGCTGTCAACGGCCATCCTAAGCTGAACGCGCCTGCTCTCGTCAGATAGCATACTGCTACCCAGCTTAGGGCCCGGAAAGTGCCGGCATGGGAGACAGGATGGGAATCCCGGGTGCAGTTGACATTTTGTTCTGTTGCCGCCTTCTGCTCGGATTCTGAAAAGGATTTATTGATGCTTAAATCCACAGTTTACAAGGCTTGAAGCTATCAACGGCCATCCTAAGCTGAACACGCCTGCTCCCGTCAGATTGCAGACTGCTAACCATCTTAGGGCCTGGTAAGTACCAGCATGGGAGACTGGCTGGGAATCCCGGGTGCAGTTGACATATTGCTCTGTTGCCGCCTTACGCTCAAATTCCGAAAATAATTTATTGATGCTTAAATGCACAGTATAAAGGGTGAGAAGCTGTCAATGGCCATCCTAAACTGAACGCGCCTGCTCTCGTCAGATCGCAAATTGCTGCTCAACTTTGGAACCGGTAAGTTCCAGCATGGGAGACTGGCTGGGAATCCCGGGTGTATTTGACATTTTGCTCTGTTGCCGCCTTCTGCTCTGATTCCAAAAAGGATTTATTGATGCTTAAATCCACAGTATACAAGGTGTGAAGCTGTCGACGGCCATCCTAAGCTGAATGCGCCTGCGCTCGTCAGATTGCAGACTGGTACAGATCTTAGGGCCCGGTAAGTACCGGCATGGGAAACTGGCTGGATATCCCGGGTGCCGTTGACATTTTGCTCTGTTGCCGCCTTCCGTTCCGTTCCGAAAAGGATTTATTGATGCTTAAATGCACAGTATAAAGGGTGTGAAGCTGTCAACGGCCATCCTAAGCTGAACGCGCCTGCTCTCGTCAGATCGCAGACTGGTACAGATCTTAGGGCCCGGTAAGTACCGGCATGGGAGACTGGCTGGGAATCCCGGGTGCAGTTGACATTTTGCTCTGTTGACGCCTTCCGCTCCGATTCCGAAAAGGATTTATTGATGCTTAAATCCACAGTATACAGGGTTTGAAGCTGTCTACGGCCATCCTAAGCTGAATGCGCCTGTTTTCATCACATCGCAGACTGGTACCCAGCTTAGGGCCAGGTAAATACCAGCATGGGAGACTGGCTTGGAATCCCGGGTGCCGTTGACATTTTGCTCTGTTGCCGCCTTCCGCTCCGATTCGGAAAAGGATTTATTGATGCTTAAATTCACATTTTAAAGGGTGTGATGCTGTTAACGGCCATCCTAAGTTGAACGTGCCTGCTCTCGTCAGATCGGAGCAGAAGGCGGCAACAGAGCAAAATGTCCCTTAGGGCCCGGTAAGTACCAGCATGGGAGACTGGCTGGGAAACCCGGGTGCAGTAGACATTTTGCTCTGTTGCCGCCTTCCCTTCCGTTCCGATTTCGAAAAAGAATTATTGATGCTTAAATACACAGTATAAAGTGTGTGGAGTTGTCAATGGCCATCCTAAGCTGAACGTGCCTGCTCTCATCAGTTTGCAGACTGCTACCTAGCTCAGGGCCTGGTAAGTACCGGCATGGGAGACTGGCTGGGAATCGGCATTTCGCTCTGTTGCCGCATTTTGCTTTGATTCCAAAAAGGATTTATTGATGCTTAAATCCACAGTATGCAAGGCGTGAAGATGTCAACGGGCATCCTAAGCTGAACGTGCCTGCTCTCCTCAGAACGCAGACTGCTGCCTGGCAAGTACCGGCATGGGAGACTGGCTGGCAATCCAAGGTGCCATTGACATTTTGCTCTGTTGCCGCCTTCCTCTCCAATTAATAAAAATATTTATTGATGCTTAAATCCACAGTATACAAGGCGTGAATCTGTCAACGGCCATCCTAAGCTGGACGCGCATGCTCTCGTCAGATCGCAGACTGGTACAGATCTTAGGGCCCGGTAAGTACCGGCATGGGACACTGGCTGGGAATCCCGGGTGCAGTTCACATTTTGTTTTGTTGCCGCCTTCCGTTCCGATTCCGAAAAGGATTGATTTATGCTTAAATGCACAGTATAAAGGGCGGAAAGCTGTCAACGGCCATCCTAAGCTGAACGCGCCTGCTCTTGTCAGATCGCAGACTGCTACCCAGCTTAGGGCCTGGTAAGTACCGACATGGGAGACTGGCTGGGAATCCCGGGTGCCGTTGACATTTTGCTCCGATTCCGAAAAGGATTTATTGACGCTTAAATCCACAGTATACAAGGTGTGAAGCTGTCGACGGCCATCCTAAGCTGAACGAGCCCGCGCTCGTCAGATCGCAGACTGGTACAGATCTTAGGGCCCGGTAAGTACCGGCATGGGACACTGGCTGGGAATCCCGGGTGCCGTTGACATTTTGCTCTGTTGCCGCCTTCCGTTCCGTTCCGATTCCGAAAAGGATTTATTGATGCTTAAATGCACAGTATAAAGGGTGTGAATCTGTCAACGGCCTTCCTAACCTGAACGCGCCTGCTCTCGTCAGATCGCAGACTGGTACAGATCTTAGGGCCCGGTAAGTACCGGCATGGGAGACTGGCTGGGAATCCCGGGTGCAGTTGACATTTTGCTCTGTTGACGCCTTCCGCTCCGATTCCGAAAAGGATTTATTGATGCTTAACCCCTTAAGGACCGGAGGTTTTTCCGTTTTTGCATTTTCGTTTTTTGCTCCTTGCCTTTAAAAAATCATAACTCTTTCAAATTTACACCTAAAAATCCATATGATGGCTTATTTTTTGCGCCACCAATTCTACTTTGTAATGATGTTAGTCATTTTGCCCAAAAATCTATGGTGAAGCGGGAAAAAAAATCATTGTGCGACAAAATTGAAAAAAAAAACGCTGTTTTGTAACTTTTGGGGGCTTCCGTTTCTACGTAGTACATTTTTCGGTAAAAATGACACCTGATATGTATTCTGTAGGTCCATACGATTAAAATGATCCCCTACTTATATAGGTTTGATTTTGTCGGACTTCTGGAAAAAATCATAACTACATGCAGGAAAATTTATACTTTTAAAATTGTCATCTTCTGACCCCTATAACTTTTTTATTTTTCCGTGTATGGGGCGGTATGAGCGCTCATTTTTTGCGCCGTGATCTGAAGTTTTTAACGGTACCATTTTTGCATTGATAGGACTTATTGATCACTTTTTATTCATTTTTAAATGATATAAAAAGTGACCAAAAATGCACTATTTTGGACTTTGGAATTTTTTTGCGCGCACGCCATTGACCGAGCGGTTTAATTAATGATATATTTTTATAATTCGGACATTTCCGCACGCGGTGATACCACATATGTTTATTTTTATTTTTATTTACACTGTGTTTTTTTTTTTATTGGAAAAGGGGGGTGATTCAAACTTTTAATAGGGGAGGAGTTAAATGATGTTTATTCACTTTTTTTTTTCACTTTTTTTTGCAGTGTTATAGGTCCCATAGGGACCTATAACACTGCACACACTGATCTTCTATGTTGATCACTGGTTTCTCATAAGAAACCAGTGATCAACGATTCTGCCGGATGACTGCTCATGCCTGGATCTCAGGCACTGAGCAGTCATTCGGCGATCGGACAGCGAGGAGGCAGGAAGGGGCCCTCCCGCTGTCCTGACAGCTGTTCGGGATGCCGCGATTAGCCGCGGCTATCCCGAACAGCTCGACTGAGTTGGCCGGGAACTTTCACTTTCACTTTTAGCCGCGCGGCTCAGCTTTGAGCGCGCGGCTAAAGGGTTAATAGCGCGCGGCGCCGCGATCGGCGCTGCGCGCTATTAGAGGCGGGTCCCGGCTTCACTATGACGCCGGGCCCGCCATGATATGACGCGGGGTTACTGTGTAACCCCGTGTTATATCAGAAGAGCAGGACCAAGGACGTACCGGTACGTCCTTGGTCCTTAAGGGGTTAAATCCACAGTATACAGGGTTTGAAGCTGTCTACGGCCATCCTAAGCTGAATGCGCCTGTTTTCATCATATCGCAGACTGGTACCCAGCTTAGGGCCAGGTAAATACCAGCATGGGAGACTGGCTGGGAATCCCGGGTGCAGTTGACATTTTGCTCTGTTTCTGCTCCGATTCCGAAAAGGATTTATTGATGCTTAAATCCACAATATACAGGGTGTGAAGCTGTCAACGGCCATCCTAAGCTGAACGTGCCTGCTTTTGTCAGTTTGCAGACTGCTACCCAGCTTAGGGCCTGGTAAGTACCGGCATGGGAGACTGGCTGGGAATCCTGGGTGCAGTTGACATTTTGCTCTGTTGCTTCCTTCCTCTCCGATTAATAAAAATATTTATTGATGCTTAAATCCACAGTATACAAGGAGTGAAGCTGTCAACGGCCATCCTAAGCTGAACGCGCCTGCTCTCATCAGATAGCATACTGCTACCCATCTTAGGGCCTGGTAAGTACCAGCATGGGAGACTGGCTGGGAATCCCGGGTGCAGTTGACATTTTGCTCTGTTGCCGCCTTCCGCTCCGATTCCGAAAAGGATTTATTGATGCTTAAATGCACAGTATAAAGGGTGAGAAGCTGTCAACGGCCATCCTAAACTGAACGTGCCTGCTCTCGTCAGATTGCTACTCAACTTTGGAACCGGTAAGTTCCAGCATGGGAGACTGGCTGGGAATCCTGGGTGTATTTGACATTTTGCTCTGTTGCCGCCTTCTGCTTTGATTCCAAAAAGGATTTATTGATGCTTAAATCCACTGTATACAAAGTGGAAGCTGTCAACGGCCATCCTAAGCTGAACGTACCTGCTCTCCTCAGATCGCAGACTGCTGCCCGGCATGGGAGACTGGCTGGCAATCCAAGGTGCCATTGACATTTTGCTCTGTTGCCGCCTTCCTCTCCGATTAATAAAAATATTTATTGATGCTTAAATCCACAGTATACAAGGCGAGAAGCTGTCAACGGCCATCCTAAGCTGAACGTTCCTGCTCTCGTCAGATCGCAGACTGCTGCCCAGCTTAGGGCCCGGTAAGTACCGGCATGGGAGACTGGCTTGGAATCCCGGGTGCAGTTGACATTTTGCTCTGTTGCCGCCTTCCGCTCCGATTCGGAAAAGGATTTATTGATGCTTAAATTCACATTTTAAAGGGTGTGATGCTGTTAACGGCCATCCTAAGTTGAACGTGCCTGCTCTCGTCAGATCGGAGCAGAAGGCGGCAACAGAGCAAAATGTCCCTTAGGGCCCGGTAAGTATCAGCATGGGAGACTGGCTGGGAAACCCGGGTGCAGTAGACATTTTGCTCTGTTGCCGCCTTCCCTTCCGTTCCGATTTCGAAAAAGAATTATTGATGCTTAAATACACAGTATAAAGTGTGTGAAGTTGTCAATGGCCATCCTAAGCTGAACGTGCCTGCTCTCGTCAGTTTGCAGACTGCTACCCAGCTTAGGGCCTGGTAAGTACCGGCATGGGAGACTGGCTGGGAATCCCGGGTGCAGTTGACATTTTGCTCTGTTGCCGCCTTCCGCTTTGATTCCAAAAAGGATTTATTGATGCTTAAATCCACAGTATGCAAGGCGTGAAGATGTCAACGGCCATCCTAAGCTGAATGTGCCTGCTCTCCTCAGATCGCAGACTGCTGCCCGGCAAGTACCGGCATGGGAGACTGGCTGGCAATCCAAGGTGCCATTGACATTTTGCTCTGTTGCCGCCTTCCTCTCCGATTAATAAAAATATTTATTGATGCTTAAATCCACAGTATACAAGGCGTGAGGCTGTCAACGGCCATCCTAAGCTTAACGCGCATGCTCTCGTCAGATCGCAGACTGCTACCCAGCTTAGGGCCCGGTAAGTACCGGCATGGGAAACTTGCTGGGAATCCCGGGTGCAGTGGACATTTTGCTCTGTTGCCGCCTTCCGTTCCGTTCCGATTCCGAAAAGGATTTATTGATGCTTAAATGCACAGTATAAAGGGCAAGAAGCTGTCAACAGCCTTCCTAAGCTGAACGCGCCTGCTCTTGTCAGATCGCAGACTTCTACCGAGCTTAGGGCCCGGTAAGTAACGGCATGGGAGACTGGCTGGCAATCCCGGGTGCCGTTGACATTTCGCTCTATTGACGGCTTTTGCTCCGATTCCGAAAATAATTTATTGATGCTTAAATCCACAGTATACAAGGTGTGAAGCTGTCGACGGCCATCCTAAGCTGAACGCGCCTTCTCTCGTCAGATCGCAGACTGGTACAGATCTTAGGGCCCGGTAAGTACCGGCATGGGACACTGGCTGGGAATCCCGGGTGCAGTTGACATTTTGCTCTGTTGACGCCTTCCGCTCCGATTCCGAAAAGGATTTATTGATGCTTAAATCCACAGTATACAGGGTGTTAAGACATCTGCGGCCATCCTAAGCTGAATGCGCCTGTTCTCGTCAGATCACAGACTGCTACCCAGCTTAGGGCCTGGCAAGTACCAGCATGGGAGACTGGCTGGGAATCCCGGGTGCAGTTGACATTTTGTTCGTTTTCTGCTCCGATTCCGAAAAGGATTCATTGATGCTTAAATTTACAGTATACAAGGCAAGAAGCTGTCAATGGCCATCCTAAGCTGAATGCGCCTGTTCTCGTCAGATCGCAGACTGCTACCCAGCTTAGAGCCTGGTAAGTACCAGCATGGGAGACTGGCTGGGAATCCCGGGTGCAGTTGCCATTTTGCTCTGTTTCTGCTCCGATTCCGAAAATTAATTATTTATGCTTAAATCCACAGTATACAAGGTGTGAAGCTGTGAAGCTGTCAAGCTGTCAAGCTGTCCCTGGGAATCCCGGGTGCAGTTGACATTTTAATTTGTTGCCGCCTTCCGCTCCGATTCGGAAAAGGATTTATTGATGCTTAAATCCACAATATACAGGGTGTGAAGCTGTCAATGGCCATCCTAAGCTGAGCGTGCCTGCTCTCGTCTGTTTGCAGACTGCTACCCAGCTTAGGGCCTGGTAAGTACCGGCATGGGTGCAGTTGACATTTTGCTCTGTTGCCGCCTTCCGCTCTGATTCCGACAAGGATTTATTGATGCTTAAATCCACAGTATAAAGGGCGTGAAGCTGTCATTTTTCCATCCTAAGCTGAATGCGCCTGCTCTCGTCAAATCTCAGACTGTTACCCAGCTTAGGGCCCGGTAAGTACCGGCATGGGAGACTGGCTGGAAATCCCGGGTGCCGTTGACGTTTTGCTATGATGCCGCCTTCCGCTCAGAATCCGAAAAGGATTTATTGATGCTTAAATCCACAGTATAAAGGGTATAAAGGGTATAAAGGGTATAAAGGGTATAAAGGGTGTGAAGCTGTCAACAGCCATCCTAAGCTGAGCGTGTCTGCTCTCGTCAGATTGCAGACTGCTACCCAGCTTAGGGGCTGGTAAGTACCAGCATCGGAGACTGGCTGGGAATCCAGGGTGCTGTTGACATTTTGGTCTGTTGCCGCTTTCCGCTCCGATTCCGAAAAGGATTTATTGATGCTTAAATCCACAGTATACAAGGCGTGAAGCTATCAACAGCCTTCCTAAGCTGAGCCCGCCTGCTCTCATCAGATCGCAGACTGCTACCCAGCTTAGGGATTGGTAAGTACCAGCATGGGAGACTGGCTGGGAATCCTGGGTGCTGTTGACATTTTCTCAGTTGCCGCCTTCCGCTCCGATTACGTAAAGTATTTATTGATGCTTAAATCCACAGTATAAAGGATGTGATGCTGTTAACGGCCATCCTAAGCTGAACGTGCCTGTTCTCGTCAGATTGAGGACTGCTACCCAGCTTAGGGATTGGTAAGTACCAGCATGGGAGACTGGCTGGGAATCCCAGGTGTTGTTGACATTTTGCTCTGTTGCCACCTTCCGCTCCGATTCCGAAAAGAATTTATTGATGCTTAAATCCACAGTATACAAGGCGTTAAGCTGTCAATGGCCATCCTAAGCTAAACGTGCCTGCTCTTGTCAGATCGCAGACTGCTACCTAGCTTTGGGCCCAGTAAGTACCGGCATGGGAGACTGGCTGGGAATCCCGGGTGCCGTTAACGTTTTGCTCTGTTGCTGCCTTCCGCTCGAATTCCGAAAAGGATTTATTGATGCTTAAATCCACAGTATAAAGGGTGTGAAGCTGTCAACGGCCATCTTAAGCTGAACGCGCCTGCTCTTGTCAGATCGCAGACTGCTACCTAGCTTTGGGCCCGGTAAGTACCAGCATGGGAGACTGGCTGGGAATCCCAAGTGTCGTTGACATTTTGCTCTGTTGCCGCCTTCCGCTCCGATTCCGAAAAGGATTTATTGATGCTTAAATCCACAGTATACAGGGTGTGAAGCCGTCTACGGCTATCCTAAGCTGAATGTGCCTGTTCTTGTCAGATCACAGACTGCTGCCCGGGAAAGTACGGGCATGGGAGACTGGCTGGCAATCCAAGGTGCTATTGACATTTTGCTCTGTTGCCGCCTTCCTCTCCGATTCCGAAAAGGATTTATTGATGCTTAAATTTACAGTATACAAGGCAAGAAGCTGTCAATGGCCATCCTAAGCTGAATGCGCCTGTTCTCGTCAGATCGCAGACTGCTACCCAGCTTAGAGCCTGGTAAGTACCAGCATGGGAGACTGGCTGGGAATCCCGGGTGCAGTTGCCATTTTGCTCTGTTTCTGCTCCGATTCCGAAAATTAATTATTTATGCTTAAATCCACAGTATACAAGGTGTGAAGCTGTGAAGCTGTCAAGCTGTCAAGCTGTCCCTGGGAATCCCGGGTGCAGTTGACATTTTAATTTGTTGCCGCCTTCCGCTCCGATTCTTAAAAGGATTTATTGATGCTTAAATCCACAATATACAGGGTGTGAAGCTGTCAATGGCCATCCTAAGCTGAGCGTGCCTGCTCTCGTCTGTTTGCAGACTGCTACCCAGCTTAGGGCCTGGTAAGTACCGGCATGGGTGCAGTTGACATTTTGCTCTGTTGCCGCCTTCCGCTCTGATTCCGACAAGGATTTATTGATGCTTAAATCCACAGTATAAAGGGCGTGAAGCTGTCATTTTTCCATCCTAAGCTGAATGCGCCTGCTCTCGTCAAATCTCAGACTGTTACCCAGCTTAGGGCCCGGTAAGTACCGGCATGGGAGACTGGCTGGAAATCCCGGGTGCCGTTGACGTTTTGCTATGATGCCGCCTTCCGCTCAGAATCCTAAAAGGATTTATTGATGCTTAAATCCACAGTATAAAGGGTATAAAGGGTATAAAGGGTATAAAGGGTATAAAGGGTATAAAGGGTATAAAGGGTGTGAAGCTGTCAACGGCCATCCTAAGCTGAGCGTGTCTGCTCTCGTCAGATTGCAGACTGCTACCCAGCTTAGGGGCTGGTAAGTACCAGCATCGGAGACTGGCTGGGAATCCAGGGTGCTGTTGACGTTTTGGTCTGTTGCCGCTTTCCGCTCCGATTCCGAAAAGGATTTATTGATGCTTAAATCCACAGTATACAAGGCGTGAAGCTATCAACAGCCTTCCTAAGCTGAGCCCGCCTGCTCTCATCAGATCGCAGACTGCTACCCAGCTTAGGGATTGGTAAGTACCAGCATGGGAGACTGGCTGGGAATCCCAGGTATTGTTGACATTTTGCTCTGTAGCCGCCTTCTGCTCCGATTCCGAAAAGGATTTATTGATGCTTAAATCCACAGTATACAGGGTGTGAAGCCGTCTACGGCTATCCTAAGCTGAATGTGCCTGTTCTTGTCAGATCGCAGACTGCTACCCAGCTTAGGGCCCGGTAAGTACCAGCATGGGAGACTGGCTGTGAATCCCAGGTGTTGTTGACATTTTGCTCTGTAGCCGCCTTCCGCTCCGATTCCGAAAAGGATTTATTGATGCTTAAATCCACAGTATACAGGGTGTGAAGCCGTCTACGGCTATCCTAAGCTGAATGTACCTGTTCTTGTCAGATCGCAGACTGCTGCCCGGCAAGTACGGGCATGGGAGACTGGCTGGCAATCCAAGGTGCTATTGACATTTTGCTCTGTTGCCGCCTTCCTCTCCGATTCCGAAAAGGATTTATTGATGCTTAAATGCACAGTATAAAGGGCATGAAGCTGTCAACAGCCATCCTAAGCTGAACGCACCTGCTCTCGTCAGATCGCAGCCTGCTACCCAGCTTAGGGCCCGGTAAGTACCAGCATGGGAGACTGGCTGGGAATATCAGGTTTTGTTGACATTTTGCTTTGTAGCTCTGTAGCCATTTTGCTCCGATTCCGAAAAGGATTTATTGATGCTTAAATCCACAGTATACAGGGTGTGAAGCCGTCTACGGCTATCCTAACCTGAATGCGCCTGTTCTTGTCAGATTGCAGACTGCTGCCCGGCAAGTATGGGCATGGGAGTCTGGCTGGCAATCCAAGGTGCTATTGACATTTTGCTCTGTTGCCGCCTTCCTCTCAGATTAAAAAAAATATTTATTGATGCTTAAATCCACAGTATACAAGGCATGAAGATGTCAACGGCCATCCTAAGCTGAACGCGCCTGCTCTCGTCAGATCGCAGACTGCTACGCAGCTTAGGGCCCAGTAAGTACCGGCATGGGAGACTGGCAGGGAATCCCGGGTGCAGTTGACATTTTGCTCTGTTGCGGCCTTCCGTTCCGATTTCGAAAAGGATTTATTGATGATTAAATGCACAGTATAAAAAGCATGAAGCTGTCAATGGCCATCCTAAGCTGAACTCGCCTGCTCTCGTCAGTTCGCAGACTGCTATCCAGCTTAGGGCCCGGTAAGTACTGGCATGGGAGACTGGCTGGGAATCCCGGGTGCTGTTGACTTTTTGCTCTATTGCTGCCTTCCGCTCCGATTCAGAAAATAATTTATTGATGCTTAAATGCACAGTATAAAGGGCGAGAAGCTGTCAACGGCCATCCTAAGCTGAACGCGCCTGCTCTCGTCAGATCGCAGACTGCTACCCAGCTTAGGGCCTGGTAAGTACCAGCATGGGAGACTGGCTGGGAATCCCAAGTGTCGTTGACATTTTGCTCTGTTGCCGCCTTCCGCTCCGATTCCGAAAATAATTTATTGATGCTTAAATCCACAGTATACAGGGTGTGAAGCCGTCTACGGCTATCCTAAGCTGAATGTGCCTGTTCTTGTCAGATCGCAGACTGCTGCCCTGCAAGCACGGGCATGGGAGACTGGCTGGCAATCCAAGATGCTGTTGACATCCAAGATGCCGCCTTCCTCTCCGATTCCGAAAAGGATTTATTGATGCTTAAATGCACAGTATAAAAAGCATGAAGCTGTCAATGGCCATCCTAAGCTGAACGCGCCTGCTCTCGTCAGATCGCAGACTGCTACCCAGCTTAGGGCGTGGTAAGTACTGGCATGGAAGACTGGCTGGGAATCCCAGGTGTTGTTGACATTTTGCTCTGTTGCCACCTTCCGCTCCGATTCCGAAAATAATTTATTGATGCTTAAATCCACAGTATACAAGGCGTGAAGCTGTCAATGGCCATCCTAAGCTAAACGTGCCTGCTCTTGTCAGATCGCAGACTGCTACCTAGCTTTGGGCCCAGTAAGTACCGGCATGGGAGACTGGCTGGGAATCCCGGGTGCCGTTAACGTTTTGCTCTGTTGCTGCCTTCCGCTCGGATTCCGAAAAGGATTTATTGATGCTTAAATCCACAGTATAAAGGGTGTGAAGCTGTCAACGGCCATCTTAAGCTGAACGCGCCTGCTCTTGTCAGATCGCAGACTGCTACCTAGTTTTGGGCCCGGTAAGTACCAGCATGGGAGACTGGCTGGGAATCCCAAGTGTCGTTGACATTTTGCTCTGTTGCCGCCTTCCGCTCCGATTCCGAAAAGGATTTATTGATGCTTAAATCCACAGTATACAGGGTGTGAAGCCGTCTACGGCTATCCTAAGCTGAATGTGCCTGTTCTTGTCAGATCACAGACTGCTGCCCGGGAAAGTACGGGCATGGGAGACTGGCTGGCAATCCAAGGTGCTATTGACATTTTGCTCTGTTGCCGCCTTCCTCTCCGATTCCGAAAAGGATTTATTGATGCTTAAATGCACAGTATAAAAAGCATGAAGCTGTCAATGGCCATCCTAAGCTGAACGTGCCTGCTCTCGTCAGATCGCAGACTGCTACCCACCTTAGGGCCCGGTAAGTACTGGCATGGAAGACTGGCTGGGAATCCCGGGTGACATTGACATTTTGCTCTATTGCTGCCTTCCGCTCCGATTCCGAAAATAATTTATTGATGCTTAAATCCACAGTATACAAGGTGTGAAGCTGTCGACGGCCATCCTAAACTGAACGCGCCTGCTCTCTTCAGATCGCAGACTGCTACCCAGCTTAGGGCCCGGTAAGTACCAGCATGGGAGACTGGCTGGGAATCCCAGGTGTCGTTGACATTTTGCTCTGTTGCCGCCTTCCTCTCCGATTCCGAAAAGGATTTATTGATGCTTAAATGCACAGTATAAAGGGCATGAAGCCGTCAACAGCCATCCTAAGCTGAACGCGCCTGCTCTCGTCAGATCGCAGACTGCTACCCAGCTTAGGGCCCGGTAAGTACCAGCATGGGAGACTGGCTGGGAATATCAGGTTTTGTTGACATTTTGCTCTGTAGCTCTGTAGCCATTTTGCTCCGATTCCGAAAAGGATTTATTGATGCTTAAATCCACAGTATACAGGGTGTGAAGCCGTCTACGGCTATCCTAAGCTGAATGCGCCTGTTCTTGTCAGATTGCAGACTGCTGCCCGGCAAGTATGGGCATGAGAGTCTGGCTGGCAATCCAAGGTGCTATTGACATTTTGCTCTGTTGCCGCCTTCCTCTCAGATTAAAAAAAATATTTATTGATGCTTAAATCCACAGTATACAAGGCGTGAAGATGTCAACGGCCATCCTAAGCTGAACGCGCCTGCTCTCGTCAGATCGCAGACTGCTACGCAGCTTAGGGCCCAGTAAGTACCGGCATGGGAGACTGGCTGGGAATCCCGGGTGCAGTTGACATTTTGCTCTGTTGCCGCCTTCCGTTCCGATTTCGAAAAGGATTTATTGATGATTAAATGCACAGTATAAAAAGCATGAAGCTGTCAATGGCCATCCTAAGCTGAATGCGTCTGCTCTAGTCAGATCGCAGACTGCTACCCAGCTTATGGCCTGGTAAGTACCAGCCTGGGAGACTGGTTGGGAATCCCGGGTGCAGTTGACATTTTGCTCTGTTGCCGCTTTCTGCTCCGATTCCGAAAAGGATTTATTGATGCTTAAATCCACAGTATACAAGGCGTGAAGCTGTCAACGGCCATCCTAAGCTAAACGTGCCTGCTCTCGTAAGATCGCAGACTGCTACCTAGCTTTGGGCCCGGTAAATACCGGCATGGGAGACTGGCTGGTAATCCCAGTTGCCGTTAACGTTTTGCTCTGTTGCTGCCTTCTGCTCGGATTCCGAAAAGGATTTATTGATGCCTAAATCCATAGTATAAAAGGTGTGAAGCTGTCAACGGCCATCTTAAGCTGAACGCGCCTGCTCTCGTCAGATCGCAAATTGCTACCCAGCTTAGGGCCCGGTAAGTACCAGCATGGGAGACTGGCTGGGAATCCCGGGTGCAGATGACATTTTGCTCTGTTGCCGCCTTCCGTTCTGATTCCGAAAAGCATTTATTGATGCTTACATCCACAGTATACAAGGAGTGACGCTATCAACAGCCATCCTAAGCTGAACCCGCCTGCGCTTGTCAGATTGCAGACTGCTACGCAGCTTAGGGCTTGGTAAGAAACGGCATGGGAGACTGGCTGGGAATCCTGGCTGCTGTTGACATTTTCTCTGTTGCCGCCTTCCGCTCCTATTCCTAAAATAATTTTTTGATGCTTAAATCCACAGTATAAAGCGTGAGAAGCTGTGAACGGCCATCCTAAGCTGAGCGCGCCTGCTCTCGTCAGATTGCAGACTGCTACCCAGCTTAGGGCTTGGTAAGTACCGGCATTGGAAACTGGCTGGGAATCTTGGCTGCCTTTGACATTTTCTCTGTTGCCGCCTTCCGCTCCGATTACGTAAAGTATTTATTGATGCTTAAATCCACAGTATAAAGGGTGTGATGCTGTTAACGGCCATCCTAAGATGAACGTGCCTGCTCTTGTCAGATCGCAGCCTGCTACCCTGCTTAGGGCCCGGTAAGTACCGGCATGTGAGACTGGCTTGCAATCCAAGGTGCCATTGACATTTTGCTCTGTTGCCGCCTTCCGCTCTGATTCCTAAAAGGATTTATTGATGCTTAAATCCACAGTATAAAGGGTGTGATGCTGTCAACGGCCATCCTAAGCTGAATGTGCCTGCTCTCATCAGATCGCAGACTGCTACCCAGCTTAGGGCCTGGTAAGTACCAGCAAGGAAGACTGGCTGGGAATCCCGGGTGCAGATTCCATTTTGCTCTGTTGCCGCCTTCCGTTCCGTTCCGATTCCGAAAAGGATTTATTGATGCTTAAATGCACAGTATAAAGGGCGTGAAGCTGTCATTTTTCCATCCTAAGCTGAATGCGCCTGCTCTCGTCAAATCTCAGACTGTTACCCAGCTTAGGGCCCGGTAAGTACCGGCATGGGAGACTGGCTGGAAATTCCGGGTGCCCTTGACGTTTTGCTATGATGCCGCCTTCCGCTCAGAATCCGAAAAGGATTTATTGATGCTTAAATCCACAGTATAAAGGGTATAAAGGGTATAAAGGGTATAAAGGGTATAAAGGGTGTGAAGCTGTCAACGGCCATCCTAAGCTGAGCGTGTCTGCTCTCGTCAGATTGCAGACTGCTACCCAGCTTAGGGGCTGGTAAGTACCAGCATCGGAGACTGGCTGGGAATCCAGGGTGCTGTTGACGTTTTGGTCTGTTGCCGCTTTCCGCTCCAATTCCGAAAAGGATTTATTGATGCTTAAATCCACAGTATACAAGGCGTGAAGCTATCAACAGCCTTCCTAAGCTGAGCCCGCCTGCTCTCATCAGATCGCAGACTGCTACCCAGCTTAGGGCCCGGTAAGTACCAGCATGGGAGACTGGCTGTGAATCCCAGGTGTTGTTGACATTTTGCTCTGTAGCCGCCTTCCGCTCCGATTCCGAAAAGGATTTATTGATGCTTAAATCCACAGTATACAGGGTGTGAAGCCGTCTATCCTAGGCTGAATGTACCTGTTCTTGTCAGATCGCAGACTGCTGCCCGGCAAGTACGGGCATGGGAGACTGGCTGGCAATCCAAGGTGCTATTGACATTTTGCTCTGTTGCCGCCTTCCTCTCCGATTCCGAAAAGGATTTATTGATGCTTAAATGCACAGTATAAAGGGCATGAAGCTGTCAACAGCCATCCTAAGCTGAACGCACCTGCTCTCGTCAGATCGCAGCCTGCTACCCAGCTTAGGGCCCGGTAAGTACCAGCATGGGAGACTGGCTGGGAATATCAGGTTTTGTTGACATTTTGCTTTGTAGCTCTGTAGCCATTTTGCTCCGATTCCGAAAAGGATTTATTGATGCTTAAATCCACAGTATACAGGGTGTGAAGCCGTCTACGGCTATCCTAAGCTGAATGCGCCTGTTCTTGTCAGATTGCAGACTGCTGCCCGGCAAGTATGGGCATGGGAGTCTGGCTGGCAATCCAAGGTGCTATTGACATTTTGCTCTGTTGCCGCCTTCCTCTCAGATTAAAAAAAATATTTATTGATGCTTAAATCCACAGTATACAAGGCATGAAGATGTCAACGGCCATCCTAAGCTGAACGCGCCTGCTCTCGTCAGATCGCAGACTGCTACGCAGCTTAGGGCCCAGTAAGTACCGGCATGGGAGACTGGCAGGGAATCCCGGGTGCAGTTGACATTTTGCTCTGTTGCCGCCTTCCGTTCCGATTTCGAAAAGGATTTATTGATGATTAAATGCACAGTATAAAAAGCATGAAGCTGTCAATGGCCATCCTAAGCTGAACTCGCCTGCTCTCGTCAGTTCGCAGACTGCTATCCAGCTTAGGGCCCGGTAAGTACTGGCATGGGAGACTGGCTGGGAATCCCGGGTGCTGTTGACTTTTTGCTCTATTGCTGCCTTCCGCTCCGATTCAGAAAATAATTTATTGATGCTTAAATGCACAGTATAAAGGGCGAGAAGCTGTCAACGGCCATCCTAAGCTGAACGCGCCTGCTCTCGTCAGATCGCAGACTACTACCCAGCTTAGGGCCTGGTAAGTACCAGCATGGGAGACTGGCTGGGAATCCCAAGTGTCGTTGACATTTTGCTCTGTTGCCGCCTTCCGCTCCGATTCCGAAAAGGATTTATTGATGCTTAAATCCACAGTATACAGGGTGTGAAGCCGTCTACGGCTGTCCTAAGCTGAATGTGCCTGTTCTTGTCAGATCGCAGACTGCTGCCCTGCAAGTACGGGCATGGGAGACTGGCTGGCAATCCAAGATGCTATTGACATTTTGCTCTGTTGCCGCCTTCCTCTCCGATTCCGAAAAGGATTTATTGATGCTTAAATGCACAGTATAAAAAGCATGAAGCTGTCAATGGCCATCCTAAGCTGAACGCGCCTGCTCTCGTCAGATCGCAGACTGCTACCCAGCTTAGGGCGTGGTAAGTACTGGCATGGAAGACTGGCTGGGAATCCCAGGTGTTGTTGACATTTTGCTCTGTTGCCACCTTCCGCTCCGATTCCGAAAAGAATTTATTGATGCTTAAATCCACAGTATACAAGGCGTGAAGCTGTCAATGGCCATCCTAAGCTAAACGTGCCTGCTCTTGTCAGATCGCAGACTGCTACCTAGCTTTGGGCCCAGTAAGTACCGGCATGGGAGACTGGCTGGGAATCCCGGGTGCCGTTAACGTTTTGCTCTGTTGCTGCCTTCCGCTCGGATTCCGAAAAGGATTTATTGATGCTTAAATCCACATTATAAAGGGTGTGAAGCTGTCAACGGCCATCTTAAGCTGAACGCGCCTGCTCTTGTCAGATCGCAGACTGCTACCTAGCTTTGGGCCCGGTAAGTACCAGCATGGGAGACTGGCTGGGAATCCCAAGTGTCGTTGACATTTTGCTCTGTTGCCGCCTTCCGCTCCGATTCCGAAAAGGATTTATTGATGCTTAAATCCACAGTATACAGGGTGTGAAGCCGTCTACGGCTATCCTAAGCTGAATGTGCCTGTTCTTGTCAGATCACAGACTGCTGCCCGGGAAAGCACGGGCATGGGAGACTGGCTGGCAATCCAAGGTGCTATTGACATTTTGCTCTGTTGCCGCCTTCCTCTCTGATTCCGAAAAGGATTTATTGATGCTTAAATGCACAGTATAAAAAGCATGAAGCTGTCAATGGCCATCCTAAGCTGAACGTGCCTGCTCTCGTCAGATCGCAGACTGCTACCCACCTTAGGGCCCGGTAAGTACTGGCATGGAAGACTGGCTGGGAATCCCGGGTGCCATTGACATTTTGCTCTATTGCTGCCTTCCGCTCCGATTCCGAAAATAATTTATTGATGCTTAAATCCACAGTATACAAGGTGTGAAGCTGTCGACGGCCATCCTAAACTGAACGCGCCTGCTCTCTTCAGATCGCAGACTGCTACCCAGCTTAGGGCCCGGTAAGTACCAGCATGGGAGACTGGCTGGGAATCCCAGGTGTCGTTGACATTTTGCTCTGTTGCCGCCTTCCTCTCCGATTCCGAAAAGGATTTATTGATGCTTAAATGCACAGTATAAAGGGCATGAAGCTGTCAACAGCCATCCTAAGCTGAACGCGCCTGCTCTCGTCAGATCGCAGACTGCTACCCAGCTTAGGGCCCGGTAAGTACCAGCATGGGAGACTGGCTGGGAATATCAGGTTTTGTTGACATTTTGCTCTGTAGCTCTGTAGCCATTTTGCTCCGATTCCGAAAAGGATTTATTGATGCTTAAATCCACAGTATCCAGGGTGTGAAGCCGTCTACGGCTATCCTAAGCTGAATGCGCCTGTTCTTGTCAGATTGCAGACTGCTGCCCGGCAAGTATGGGCATGAGAGTCTGGCTGGCAATCCAAGGTGCTATTGACATTTTGCTCTGTTGCCGCCTTCCTCTCAGATTAAAAAAAATATTTATTGATGCTTAAATCCACAGTATACAAGGCGTGAAGATGTCAACGGCCATCCTAAGCTGAACGCGCCTGCTCTCGTCAGATCGCAGACTGCTACGCAGCTTAGGGCCCAGTAAGTACCGGCATGGGAGACTGGCTGGGAATCCCGGGTGCAGTTGACATTTTGCTCTGTTGCCGCCTTCCTCTCCGGTTCCGAAAAGGATTTATTGATGCTTAAATGCACAGTATAAAAAGCATGAAGCTGTCAATGGCCATCCTAAGCTGAACGCGCCTGCTCTCGTCAGATCGCAGACTGCTACCCAGCTTAGGGCGTGGTAAGTACTGGCATGGAAGACTGGCTGGGAATCCCAGGTGTTGTTGACATTTTGCTCTGTTGCCACCTTCCGCTCCGATTCCGAAAAGAATTTATTGATGCTTAAATCCACAGTATACAAGGCGTGAAGCTGTCAATGGCCATCCTAAGCTAAACGTGCCTGCTCTTGTCAGATCGCAGACTGCTACCTAGCTTTGGGCCCAGTAAGTACCGGCATGGGAGACTGGCTGGGAATCCCGGGTGCAGTTGACATTTTGCTCTGTTGCCGCCTTCCGTTCCGTTCCGATTCCGAAAAGGATTTATTGATGATTAAATGCACAGTATACAAGATGTGAAGCTGTCGACGGCCATCCTAAGCTGAACTCGCCTCCTCTCGTCAGATTGCAGACAGCTACCCAGCTTAGGGCCCGGTAAATACTGGCATGGGAGACTGGCTGGGAATCCCGGGTGCTGTTGACATTTTGCTCTATTGCTGCCTTCCGCTCCTATTCCGAAAAGAATTTATTGATGCTTAAATCCACAGTATACAAGGTGTGAAGCTGTCGACGGCCATCCTAAGCTTAACGCGCCTGCTCTCGTCAGATCGCAGACTGGTACAGATCTTAGGGCACGGTAAGTACCGGCATGGGACACTGGCTGGGAATCCCGGCTGCCGTTGACATTTTGCTCTGTTGCCGCCTTCCGTTCCGATTCCGAAAAGGATTTATTGATGCTTAAATGCACAGTATAAAGAGCGAGAAGCTGTCAACAGCCATCCTAAGCTGAACGCGCCTGCTCTCGGCAGATCGCAGACTGCTACCCAGCTTAGGGCCCGGTAAGTACCAGCATGGGAGACTGGCTGGGAATCCCAAGTGTCGTTGACATTTTGCTCTGTTGCCGCCTTCCGCTCCGATTCCGAAAATAATTTATTGATGCTTAAATCCACAGTATACAGGGTGTGAAGCCGTCTACGGCTATCCTAAGCTGAATGTGCCTGTTCTTGTCAGATCGCAGACTGTTGCCTGGCAAGTACGGGCATGGGAGACTGGCTGGCAATCCAAGGTGCTATTGACATTTTGCTCTGTTGCCGCCTTCCTCTCCGATTCCGAAAAGGATTTATTGATGCTTAAATGCACAGTATAAAAAGCATGAAGCTGTCAATGGCCATCCTAAGCTGAACTCGCCTGCTCTCGTCAGATCGCAGACTGCTACCCAGCTTAGGGCCCGGTAAGTACTGGCATGGAAGACTGGCTGGGAATCCCGGGTGCCGTTGACATTTTGCTCTATTGCTGCCTTCCGCTCCGATTCCGAAAAGAATTTATTGATGCTTAAATCCACAGTATACAAGGTGTGAAGCTGTCGATGGCCATCCTAAGCTGAACGCGCCTGCTCTCGTCAGATCGCAGACTGCTACCCAGCTTAGGGCCCGGTAAGTACCAGCATGGGAGTCTGGCTGGGAATCCCAGGTGTCGTTGACATTTTGCTCTGTTGCCGCCTTTCGCTCCGATTCCGAAAAGGATTTATTGATTCTTAAATCCACAGTATACAGGGTGTGAAGATGTCTACGGCCATCCTAAGCTGAACGCGCCTGCTCTCGTCAGATCGCAGACTGCTACCCAGCTTAGGGCCCGGTAAGTACCAGCATGGGAGACTGGCTGGGAATCCCAGGTGTTGTTGACAATTTGCTCTGTAGCCGCCTTCCGCTCCGATTCCGAAAAGGATTTATTGATGCTTAAATCCACAGTATACAGGGTGTGAAGCCGTCTACGGCTATCCTAAGCTGAATGTGCCTGTTCTTGTCAGATCGCAGACTGCTGCCCGGCAAGTACGGGCATGGGAGACTGGCTAGCAATCCAAGGTGCTATTGACATTTTGCTCTGTTGCCGCCTTCCTCTCCGATTCCGAAAAGGATTTATTGATGCTTAAATGCACAGTATAAAGGGCGTGAAGCTGTCAACGGCCATCCTAAGCTGAACGTGCCTTCTCTCCTCAGATCGCAGACTGCTGCCCGGCAAGTACCGGCATGGGAGACTGGCTGGCAATCCAAGGTGCCATTGACATTTTGCTCTGTTGCCGCCTTCCTCTCCGATTAATAAAAATATTTATTGATGCTTAAATCCACAGTATAGAAGGCGTGAAGCTGTCAACGGCCATCCTAAGCTGAACGCGCCTGCTCTCGTCAGATCGCAGACTGGTACAGATCTTAGGCCCCGGTGAGTACCGGCATGGGACACTGGCAGGGAATACCGGGTGCCGTTGACATTTTGCTCTGTTGCAGCCTTCCGTTCCGATTCCGAAAAGGATTTATTGATGCTTAAATGCACAGTATAAAGGGCATGAAGCTATCAACAGCCATCCTAAGCTGAACGCGCCAGCTCTCGTCAGATCGCTGACTGCTATCCAGCTTAGGGCTTGGTAAATACCAGCATGGGAGACTGGCTTGGAATCCTGGGTGCAGTTGACATTTTGCTCTGTTGCTGCCTTCCGCTCCGATTCTGAAAAGATTTATTTATGCTTAAATCCACAGTATAAAGGCTATAAAGGGTATAAAGGGAGTGAAGCTGTCAACGGCCATCCTAAGCTGAACGCGCCTGCTCCCGTCAGATCGCAGACTGGTACAGATCTTAGGGCTCGGTAAGTACCAGCATGGGACACTGGCTGGAAATCCCGGGTGCCGTTGACATTTTGCTCTGTTGCTGCCTTCCGTTCCGATTCCGAAAAGGATTTATTGATGCTTAAATGCACAGTATAAAGAGCGTGAAGCTGTCAACGGCCATCCTAAGCTGAACGCGCCTGCTCTCGTCAGAATGCAGACTGCTACCCAGCTTAGGGCCCGGTACGTACCAGCAAGGGAGACTGGCTGGGAATGCCAGGTGTCGTTGACATTTTGCTTTGTTGCCGCCTTCCGCTCCGATTCCGAAAAGGGTATAAAGGGTATAAAGGGTATAAAGGGTATAAAGGGTATAAAGGGTTTAAGCTGTCAACGGCCATCCTAAGCTGAACGCGACTGCTCTCGTCAGAACGCAAATTGCTACTCAGCTTAGGGCCCGGTAAGTACCAGCATGGGAGACTGGCTGGGAATCCCGGGTGCTGTTGACGTTTTGCTCTGTTGACGCCTTCCGCTCAGATTCCGAAAAGGATTTATTGATGCTTAAATCCACAATATACAGGGTGTGAAGCTGTCAACAGCCATCCTAAGCTGAACATGCCTGCTCTCATCAGTTTGCAGACTGCTACCCAGCTTAGGGCCTGGTAAGTACCGGCATGGGAGACTGGCTGGGAATCCAGGGTGCAGTTGACATTTTTCTCTGTTGCCGCCTTCTGCTCTGATTCCAAAAAGGATTTATTGATGCTTAAATCCACGGTATACAAGGCATGAAGCTGTCAACGGCCATCCTAAGCTGAACGTGCCTGTTCTCCTCAGATCGCAGACTGCTGCCCGGCAAGTACCGGCATGGGAGACTGGCTGGAAATCCAAGGTGCCATTGACATTCTGCTCTGTTGCCGCCTTCCTCTCCGATTAATAAAAATATTTATTGATGCTTAAATCCATAGTATACAAAGTGTGAAGCTGTCAACTGCCATCCTAAGCTGAACGTGCCTGCTCTCGTCAGATCGCAGACTGCTATCCAGCTTAGGGCCCGGTAAGTACCGGCATGGGAGACTGGCTGGGAATCCCGGGTGCAGATGACATTTTGTTCTGTTGCCGCCTTCCGTTCCGATTCCGAAAAGGATTTATTGATGCTTAAATGCACAGTATAAAGGGCGAGAAGCTGTAAACGGCCATCCTAAGCCGAACGCGCCTGCTCTCGTCAGATCGCAGACTGGTACAGAGCTTTGGGCCCGGTAAGTACCGGCATGGGACACTGGCTGGGAATCCCGGGTGCAGTTGACATTTTGCTCTGTTGCCGCCTTCTGCTCCAATTTCAAAAAGGATTTATTGATGCTTAAATCCACAGTATACAGGGTGTGAAGCTGTCTATGGCCATCCTAAGCTGAATGCGCCTGTTCTCGTCAGATCGCAGACTGCTACCCAGCTTAGGGCCTGGTAAGTACCAGCATGGGAGACTAGCTGGGAATCCCGGGTGCAGTTGACAT
Source organism: Hyla sarda (assembly GCF_029499605.1). Classification (NCBI taxonomy): domain Eukaryota; kingdom Metazoa; phylum Chordata; class Amphibia; order Anura; family Hylidae; genus Hyla; species Hyla sarda. The sequence continues at coordinate 256,326,186 of NC_079189.1, forward strand.
TTTGCTCTGTTGCTGCCTTCCGCTCCGATTCTGAAAAGATTTATTGATTCTTAAATCCACGGTATAAAGGGTATAAAGGGTATAAAGCGTATAAAGGGTATAAAGGGTATAAAGGGTATAAAGGGTATAAAGGGTATAAAGGGTGTGAAGGGTGTGAAGCTGTCAACGGCCATCCTAAGCTGAACGCGCCTGCTCTCGTCAGATCGCAAACTGCTACCCAGCTTAGGGCCCTGTAAGTACCGGCATGGGAGACTGGCTGGGAATCCCGGGTGCAGTTGACATTTTGCTCTGTTGCCGCCTTCCTCTCCGATTGAGAAAAATATTTATTGATGCTTAAATCCACAGTATACAAGGCGTGAAGCTGTCAACGGCCATCCTAAGCTGAACGCGGCTGCTCTCGTCAGATCGCAGACTGCTACCCAGCTTAGGGCCCAGTAAGTACCGGCATGGGAGACGGGCTGGGAATCCCTGGTGCAGTTGACATTTTGCTCTGTTGCCGCCTTCCGTTCCGATTCCGAAAAGGATTTTGATGCTTAAATGCACAGTATACAAAGTGTGAAGCTGTCAACGGCCATCCTAAGCTGAACGCGCCTGCTCTCGTCAGATCGCAGACTGCTACCCAGCTTAGGGCCTGGTAAGTACCGGCATGGGAGACTGGCTGGGAATCCCGGGTGCCGTTAACATTTTGCTCTATTGCCGCCTTCCACTCCGATTCCGAAAACTATTTATTGATGCTTAACCCCTTAAGGACCAGGCCATTTTATACCTTAAGGACCGGAGCGTTTTTTGCAATTCTGACCACTGTCACTTTAAACATTAATAACTCTGGAATGCTTTTAGTTATCATTCTGATTCCGAGATTGTTTTTTCGTGACATATTCTTCTTTAACTTAGTGGTAAAATTTTATGGTAACTTGCATCCTTTCTTGGTGAAAAATCCCAAAATTTGATGAAAAAAATGAAAATTTTGCATTTTTCTAACTTTGAAGCTCTCTGCTTGTAAGGAAAATGGATATTCAAAATATATTTTTTTGGGGTTCACATATACAACATGTCTACTTTATGTTTGCATCATAAAATTTATGAGTTTTTACTTTTGGAAGACACCATAGGGCTTCAAAGTTCAGCAGCAATTTTGAAATTTTTCACAAAATTTTCAAACTCACTATTTTTCAGGGACCAGTTCAGTTTTGAAGTTGATTTGAAGGGTCTTCATATTAGAAATACCCCATAAAAGACCCCATTATAAAAACTAAACCCCCTAAAGTATTCAAAAAAACATTCAGTAAGTGTATTAACCCTTTAGGTGTTTCACAGGAATAGCAGCAAAGTGAAGGAGAAAATTCAAAATCTTCATTTTTTACACTCGCATGTTCTTGTAGACCCAATTTTAGAATTTTTGCAAGTGGTAAAAAGGAGAAAATTTTTACTTTTATTTGAAACCCAATTTCTCTCGAGTAAGCACATACCTCATATGTCTATGTTAATTGTTCGGCGGGCGCAGTAGAGGGCTCAGAAGGGAAGGAGCGACAAATGGTTTTTGGGGGGCATGCCGCATTTAGGAAGCCCCTTTGGTGCCAGGACAGCAAAAAAAAACACATGGCATACCATTTTGGAAATTAGACCCCTCAGGGAACGTAACAAGGGGTAAAGTGAACCTTAATACCCTACAGGTGATTCATTACTTTTGCATATGTAAAAATATATATATATTTTTTTTACCTAAAATGCTTGGTTTCCCAAAATTTTACATTTTTAAAAAGGGTAATAGCAGAAAATACCCCCCAAAATTTGAAGCCCAATTTCTCCCGATACAGAAAACACCTCGCATGGGGGTGAAAAGTGCTCTGCTGGTGCACTACAGGTCTCAGAAGAGAAGGAGTCACATTTGGCTTTTTGAAAGCAAATTTTGCTCTGGGGGCATGCCGCATTTAGGAAGCCCCTATGGTGCCAGAACAGCAAAAAGAAAAACACATGGCATACCATTTTGGAAACTAGACCCCTCGGGGAACGTAACAAGGGGTAACGTGAACCTTAATGCCCTACAGGTGTTTCACGACTTTTGCATATGTAAAAAAAAAAAAAAATTTTTTACCTAAAATGTTTATTTTCCCAAAATGTTTACATTTTTTAAAAGGTAATAGCGGAAAATACCCCCCAAAATTTGAAGCCCAATTTCTCCCAATTCAGAAAACACCCCATATGGGGGTGAAAAGTGCTCTGCTGGCGCACTACAGGTCTCAGAAGAGGAGGAGTCACATTTGGCTTTTTGAAAGCGAATTTTGCTCTGGGGGCATGCCGCATTTAGGAAGCCCCTATGGTGCCAGGACAGCAAAAAAAAAACACATGGCATACCATTTTGGAAACTAGACCCCTTGGGGAACGTAACAAGGGGTAATTTGAACCTTAATACCCTACAGGTGTTTCACGACTTTTGCATATGTAAAAAAATATATATATTTTTTTTACCTAAAATGCTTGTTTTCCCAAAAATTTTACATTTTTTAAAAGTGTAATAGCAGAAAATACCCCCCAAAATTTGAAGCCCAATTTCTCCCGATTCAGAAAACACCCCATATGGGGGTGAAAAGTGCTCTGCTGGCGCACTACAGGTCTCAGAAGAGGAGGAGTCACATTTGGCTTTTTGAAAGCGAATTTTGCTTTGGGGGCATGCCGCATTTAGGAAGCCCCTATGGTGCCAGAACAGCAAAAAAAAACACATGGCATACCATTTTGGAAACTAGACCCCTCGGGGAACGTAACAAGGGGTAATGTGATCCTTAATACCCTACAGGTGTTTCACGACTTTTGCATATGTAAAAAAATATATATATTTTTTCCCTAAAATGCTTGGTTTCCCAAAATTTTTACAATTTTAAAAAGGGTAATAGGAGAAAATACCCCCCAAAATTTGAAGCCCAATTTCTCCCGATTCAGAAAACACCCCATATGGGGGTGAAAAGTGCTCTGCTGGCGCACTACAGGTCTCAGAAGAGGAGGAGTCACATTTGGCTTTTTGAAAGCGAATTTTGCTCTGGGGGCATGCCGCATTAAGGAAGCCCCTATGGTGCCAGAACAGCAAAAAAAAAAAACACATGGCATACCATTTTGGAAACTAGACCCCTCGGGGAACGTAACAAGGGGTAATTTGAACCTTAATACCCTACAGGTGTTTCACGACTTTTGCATATGTAAAAAAATATATATATATTTTTACCTAAAATGCTTGTTTTCCCAAAAATTTTACATTTTTAAAAAGTGTAATAGCAGAAAATACCCCTCAAAATTTGAAGCCCAATTTCTCCCGATTCAGAAAACACCCCATATGGGGGTGAAAAGTGCTCTGCTGGCGCACTACAGGTCTCAGAAGAGGAGGAGTCACATTTGGCTTTTTGAAAGCGAATTTTGCTTTGGGGGCATGCCGCATTTAGGAAGCCCCTATGGTGCCAGAACAGCAAAAAAAAAACACATGGCATACCATTTTGGAAACTAGACCCCTCGGGGAACGTAACAAGGGGTAATGTGATCCTTAATACCCTACAGGTGTTTCACGACTTTTGCATATGTAAAAAAATATATATATTTTTTCCCTAAAATGCTTGGTTTCCCAAAATTTTTACAATTTTATAAAGGGTAATAGGAGAAAATACCCCCAAAATTTGAAGCCCAATTTCTCCCGATTCAGAAAACACCCCATATGGAGGTGAAAAGTGCTCTGCTGGCGCACTACAGGTCTCAGAAGAGGAGGAGTCACATTTGGCTTTTTGAAAGCGAATTTTGCTCTGGGGGCATGCCGCATTTAGGAAGCCCCTATGGTGCCAGGACAGCAAAAAAAAAAACACATGGCATACCATTTTGGAAACTAGACCCCTCGGGGAACGTAACAAGGGGTAATTTGAACCTTAATACCCCACAGGTGTTTCACGACTTTTGCATATGTAAAAAAATATATATTTTTTTTTACCTAAAATGCTTGTTTTCCCAAAAATTTTACATTTTTTAAAAGGGTAATAGCAGAAAATACCCCCCAAAATTTGTTAGGCAATTTCTCCCGAGTACGGCGATACCACATATGTGTCCCTAAACTGTTGCCTTGAAATACGACAGGGCTCCAAAGTGAGAGCGCCATGCTCATTTGAGGCCTAAATTAGGGACTTGCATAGGGGTGGACATAGGGGTATTCTACGCCAGTGATTCCCAAACAGGGTGCCTCCAGTTGTTGTAAAACTCCCAGCATGCCTGGACAGTGAATGGCTATCTGGCAATACTGGGAGTAGTTGTTTTGCAACAGCTGGAGGCTCCGTTTTGGAAACAGTGGCGTACCAGACGTTTTTCATTTTTATTGGGGAGGGGGGTTGTATAGGGGTATGTGTATATGTTTATGCTTTTTATTTTATTGTGTGTTAGTGTAGTGTAGTGTTTTTAGGGTACAGTCACACGGGCGGGGGGTTCACAGTAGTTTCTCGCTGGCAGTTTGAGCTGCGGCAGAAATTTTGCCGCACCTCAAACTTGCAGCCGGATACTTACTGTAATCCTCCGCCCATGTGAGTGTACCCTGTACGTTCACATTGGGGGGGGGGGGGGAACATCCAGCTGTTGCAAAACTACAACTCCCAGCATGTACGGTCTATCAGTGCATGCTGGGAGTTGTAGTTTTGCAACAGCTGGAGGCACACTGGTTGTGAAACACCGAGTTTGGTAACAAACTCAGTGTTTTGCAACCAGTGTGCCTTCAGCTGTTGCAAAAGCTACAACCCCCAGCATGTACGGACAGCGGAAGGGCATGCTGGGTGTTGTAGTTATGCAACAGCTGGAGGCATACTACTTTGGCTGGGGATGCTGGGGATTGTAGTTATGCAACAGCTGGAGACACACTGGTTTGCTACTTAACTCAGTGTGCCTTCAGCTGTTGCAAAACTACAACTCTCAGCATAAGGGTATGCTGGGAGTTGTGGTGGTCTGCCTCCTGCTGTTGCATAACTACAGCTCCCAGCATGCCTTTTTTGCATGCTGGGAGCTGTTGCTAAGCAACAGCAGGAGGCTGTCACTCACCTCCAACGATCCTCGCTGCACCAGGTCAGTCCCTCGTCGTCTCCGCCGCCGCCGCTGCTCCTGGGGCCCCGATCCCAACATGGGCACCGGGGATCGGGGTCCCCAGCACCCGGGGTGCACGTCCCGCACCCGCTCACGTCCTCCGGAAGAGGGGCGGAGCGGGTTGCGGGAGTGACACCCGCAGCAGGCGCCCTGATTGGTCGGCCGGTAATCCGGCCGACGAATCAGGGCGATCGTGAGGTGGCACCAGTCTTTGACGGCCCCGTTCAGCCAATAATTCCGGGTTAACGGGTCACTGGAGACCCGATTGACCCGGAATCCGCCGCAGATCGCTGGACTGAATTGTCCAGCAATCTGCGGACATCGCCGACATGGGGGGCGATATGCCCCGATGCCTGCTGAACGATTTCAGCAGGCATCGGGCACCGGCTCCGCTCCAGATGGTTGCGGGGGGCCGGTAAAACACATGACGTTCTCATACGTCATGTGTCCTTAAGGACTCGGAAATGGAGACTTATGAGAACGTCATGTGTCCTTAAGGGGTTAAATCCACAGTATACAGGGTGTGAAGCTGGCAACGGCCATCCTAAGCTGAACGTGCCTTCTCTCGTCAGATCGCAGACTGCTACCCAGCTTAGGGCCCGGTAAGTACCAGCATGGGAGACTGGCTGGGAATCCCAGGTGTCGTCGACATTCTGCTCTGATTCCGAAAAGGATTTATTGATGCTTAAATCCACAGTATACAAGGCATGAAGCTGTCAACAGCCATCCTAAGCTGAACGCGCCTGCTCTCGTCAGATCGCAATTTGCTACTCAGCTTAGGGCCCGATAAGTACCAACATGGGAGATTGGCTGGGAATCCCGGGTGCTGTTGACGTTTTGCTCTGTTGACACCTTCCGCTCTGATTCCGAAAATGATTTATTGATTCTTAAATCCACAGTATACAAGGGATGAAGCTATCAATGGTCATCCTAAGCTGAACACGCTTGCTCCCGTCAGTTTGCGAACTGCTAAACAGCTTAGGGCCTGGTAAGTACCGGCATGGGAGACTGGCTGGGAATCCAGGGTGCATTTGACATTTTGCTCTGTTTCCGCTCCGATTCCGAAAAGGATTTTTTGATGCTTAAATCCACAGTATAATGGGTGAGAAGCTGTGAACGGCCATCCTAAGCTGAATGCGCCTGCTCTCGTCAGATCGCAGACTGCTACCCAGCTTAGGGCCCAGTAAGTACCAGCATGGGAGACTGGCTGTGAATCCCAGGTGCCGTTGAAGTTTTGCTCTGTTGCCGCCTTCCGCGCCGATTCCGAAAAGGATTTATTGATGCTTAAATCCACAGTATACAAGATGGGAAGCTGTCGACAGCCATCCTAAGCTGAACGCGACTGCTCTCGTCAGATTGCAAATTGCTACTCAGCTTAGGGCCCGGTAAGTACCAGCATGGGGGACTGGCTGGGAATCCATTGTGCCGTTGATGTTTTGCTCTGTTGCCGCCTTCCGTTTCGATTCCAAAAAAGATTTATTGATGCTTAAATGCACAGTATGAAGGGCAAGAAGCTGTAAACGGCCATCCTAAGCTGAATGTGCCTGCTCTTGTCAGATTGCAGACGGCTACCCAGCTTAGGGGCTGGTAAGTACCGGCATGGGAGACTGGCTGGGAATCCCCGGTGCAGTTGACATTTTGCTCTGTTGCCGCCTTCCGTTCCAATTCCGAAAAGGATTTATTGATGCTTAAATCCACAGTATACAAGGCGTGAAGCTGTAAACAGCCATCCTAAGCTGAACGTACCTGCTCTCCTCAGATCGCAGACTGCTGCCCGGCAAGTACCGGCATGGGAGACTAGCTGGCAATCCAAGGTGCCATTGACATTTTGCTCTGTTGCCTCCTTCCTCTTCGATTCCTAAAAATATTTATTGATGCTTAAATGCACAGTATACAAGGCGTGAAACTGTCAACGGCCATCCTAAGCTGAATGCGCCTGCTCTCGTCAGATCGCAGACTGCTACCCAGCTTAGGGCCCGATAAGTACCGGCATGGGAGACTGGCTGGGAATCCCAGGTGCAGTTGACATTTTGCTCTGTTGCCGCCTTCCGTTCCTATTCCGAAAAGGATTTATTGATGCTTAAATCCACAGTATAAAGGGTGAGAAGCTGTGAACGGCCATCCTAAGCTGAATGCGCCTGATCTCGAAGGATCGCAGACTGCTACCCAGCTTAGGGCCTGGTAAGTACCGGCATGGGTGACTGGCTGGGAATCCTGGGTGCAGTTGACAGTTTGCTCTGTTGCTGATTCCAAAAAGGATTTATTGATGCTTAAATGCACAGTATAAAGGACAAGAAGCTGTCAACGGCCATCCTAAGCGGAATGCGCCTGCTCTCGGCAGATCGCAGACTGCTACCCAGATTAGGGCCCGGTAAGTACCAGCATGGGAGACTTGCTGGGAATCCTTGGTGCCGTTGATGTTTTGCTCTGTTGCCGCCTTCTGCTTCGATTACGTAAAGTATTTAGTGATGCTTAAATCCACAGTATAAAGGGTGGGATGCTGTTAGCGGCCATCCTAAGCTGAACGTGCCTGCTCTCGTCAGATCGCAGACTGCTACTCAGCTTAGGGCCCGGTAAGTACCAGCATGGGAGACCGGCTGGGAATCCCAGGTGTCGTTAACATTTTGCTCTGTTGCCGCCTTCTGCTCTGATTCCAAAAAGGATTTATTGATGCTTAAATCCACAGTATACAGGGTGTGAAGCTGTCAACGGCCATCCTAAGCTGAACGCGCCTGCTCTCGTCAGAACGCAGACTGCTACTCAGCTTAGGGCCTGGTAAGTACTAGCTTGGGAGACTGGCTGGCAATCCAAGGTGCCATTGACATTTTGCTCTGTTTCCACCTTCTGCTCCGATTCCTAAAAGGATTTATGATGCTTAAATCCGCAGTGTAAAAGGCGTGAAGCTGTCAACGGCCATCCTAAACTGAACGCGCATGCTCTCGTCAGATCGCGGACTGCTACCCCGCTTTGGGCCCGGTAAGTACCGGCATGGGAGACTGTCTGGGAATCCAGGGTGCAGTTGACATTTTGCTCTGTTGCCGCCTTCCGTTCCGTTCCGATTCCGAAAAGGATTTATTGATGCTTAAATCCACAGTATACAAGGCATGAAGCTGTCAACAGCCATCCTAAGCTGAACGTGCCTGCTCTCGTCAGATCGCAAACTGCTACCCAGCTTAGGGCCTGGTAAGTACCAGCATGGGAGACTGGCTGGGAATCCCGGGTGCAGTTGACATCTTGCTCTGTTGACGCCTTCCGCTCTGATTCCAAAAAGGATTTATTGATGCTTTAATCCACAGTATACAAGGTTTGAAGCTGTCGACGGCCATCCTAAGCTGAACGCGCCTGCTCTCGTCAGATCGCAGACTGGTACAGATCTTAGGGCCCGGTAAGTACCGGCATGGGACACTGGCTGGGAATCCCGGGTTCAGTTGGCATTTTTCTCTGTTGCCGCCTTCCGTTCCGATTCCGAAAAAGATTTATTGATGCTTAAATCCACAATATACAGGGTGTGAAGCTGTCAACGGCCATCCTAAGCTGAACGCACCTGCTCTGGTCAGATCGCAGACTGCTACCCAGCTTAGGGCCCGGTAAGTACCAGCGTGGCAGACTGGCTGGGAATCCAAGGTGCAGTTGACATTTTGCTAAGTTGCCGCCTTCCGCTCCGATTCCGAAAAGGATTTTTTGATGCTTAAATCCACAGTATAAAGGGTGAGAAGCTGTGAATGGCCATCCTAAGCTGAATGTGCCTGCTCTCGTCAGATCGCAGACTGCTACTCAGCTTAGGGCCCGGTAAGTACCGGCATGGGAGGCTGGCTGGGAATCCCGGGTGCTGTTGATGTTTCGCTCTGTTGACGCCTTCTGCTCCGATTCCGAAAAGGATTTATTGCTGCTTAAATCCACAGTATACAAGGTGTGAAGCTGTCGACGGCCATCCTAAGCTGAACGCGCCTGCTCTCGTCAGATCGCAAATTGCTACTCAGCTTAGGGCCCGGTAAGTACCAGCATGGGAGACTGGCTGGGAATGCCAGGTGTCGTCGACATTTTGCTCTGTAGACGCCTTCTGCTCCGATTACAAAAAGGATTTATTGATGCTTAAATGCACAGTATAAAAGGCAAGAAGGTGTCAACGGCCGTCCTAAGCTGAACGCACCTGCTCTCGTCAGATCGCAGACTGCTACCCAGCTCAGGGCCCGGTAAGTACTGGCATGGGAGACTGGCTGGGAATCTCAGGTGCCGTTGATGTTTTGCTCTGCTGCCGCCTTCCGCTCAGATTCCGAAAAGGATTTATTGATGCTTAAATCCACAGTATAAAGGGTGTGAAGCTGTCAATGGCCATCCTAAGCTGTACGTGCTTGCTCTCGTCAGATTGCAGACGGCTCCCCAGCTTAGGGCCTGGTAAGTACCGGCATGGGAGACTGGCTGGGAATCCTGGGTGCAGTTGACATTTTGCTCTGTTGAGGCCTTCCGTTCCAATTCCGAAAAGGATTTATTGATGCTTAAATGCACAGTATAAAAGTCGCGAACCTGTCAACGGCCATCCTAAGCTGAACGCGCCTGCTCTCATCAGATCGCAGACTGCTATCCAGCTTAGGGCCCGGTAAGTACAGGCTTGGGAGACTGGCTGGGAATCCCGAGTGCCGTTGACATTTTGCTCCGATTCCGAAAAGGATTTATTGATGCTTAAATCCACAGTATACAAGGTGTGAAGCTGTCGACGCCCATCCTAAGCTTAACGCGCCTGCTCTCGTCAGATCGCAGACTGGTACAGATCTTAGGGCCCGGTAAGTACCAGCATGGGACACTGGCAGGGAATCCCAGGTGCCGTTGACGTTTTGCTCTGTTGCCGCCTTCCGTTCCGATTACGAAAAGGATTTATTGATGCTTAAATTCACAGTATAAAGAGCGTGAAGCTGTCAACATCCTAAGCTGAACGCGCCTGCTCTCGTCAGATCGCAGACTACTACCCAGCTTAGGGCCCGGTAAGTACCAGCATGGGAGACTGGCTGGGAATCCCAGGTGATATTGACATTTTGCTCTGTTGCCGCCTTCCGCTTCGATTACGAAAAGGATTTATTGATGCTTAAATCCACAGTATACAGGGTGTGAAAATGTCTACGGCCATTCTAAGCTGAATGCGCCTGTTCTCATCAGATCGCAGACTGCTACCCAGCTTAGGGCCTGGTAAGTAACAGCATGGGAGACTGGCTGGGAATCCTGGGTGCAGTTGACATTTTGCTCTGTTTCGATTTTGAAAAGGATTTATTGATGCTTAAATCCACAGTATACAAGGCATGAAGCTGTCAACCGCCATCCTAAGCTGAACGCACCTACTCTCGGCAGATCGCAAATTGCTACTCAGCTTAGAGCCTGGTAAGTACCAGCATGGGAGACTGGCAGGGAATCCCAGGTGCCGTTGACGTTTTGCTCTGTTGACGCCTTCAGCTCTGATTCCGAAAATGATTTATTGATGCTTAAATCCACAGTATACAAGGTGTGAAACTGTCAACGGCCATCCTAAGCTGAACGCGCCTGCTCCCGTCAGATTACAGACTGCTACCCAGCTTAGGTCCTGGTAAGTACCAGCATGGGAGACTGGCTCGGAATCCCAGGTGCAGTTGACATTTTTCTCTGTTGCCGCCTTCCGCTCCGATTCCGAAAAGGATTTATTGATGCTTAAATCCACAGTATACAAGGCGTGAAGCTGTCAACGGCCATCCTAAGCTGAACGTGCCTGCTCTCCTCAGATCACAGACTGCTGCCTGGCATGTACCGGCATGGGAGACTGGCTGGCAATGCAAGGTGCCATTTACATTTTGCTCTGTTGCCGCCTTCCTCTCCGATTAATAAAAATATTTATTGATGCTTAAATCCACAGTATACAAAGAGTGAAGCTGTCAACGGCCATCCTAAGCTGAACGCGCCTGCTCTCGTCAGATTGCAGACTGCTACCCAACTTAGGGCCCGGTAAGTAGTGTTGCTCGCGAATATTCGCAATTCGAATATTATTCGCGAATATCGCATATTCGCGAATTCGCGAATTTCGCGAATATAGCGCTATATATTCGTAATTACGAATATTAGTTTTTTTTTTTTTTTCTTTTTTTTTCTTCACAGTACACATCACAGTGATCACCCCTCTCTGCTTCCAGCTTGTGTGGTGTAAAGAAGGCTGTAATACTACTGTGTGAGACTGGCGTGCGAAAATTCGCATATACGAAAATTAGCATATGCTAATTTTCGCATATGCGAATTTCCACATATGCTAATTTTCGCATGCGCGTATTTTCGCATACGCGAAAATAAAACGAGGATATAACGGATATGCGAATATTCGCGAATATATGACGAATATTCGTCCATATATTCGCGAATATTCGCGAATTCGAATATGGCCTATGCCGCTCAACACTACCGGTAAGTACCGGCATGGGAGACTGGCTGGGAATCCCGGGTGCAGTTGACATTTTTCTCTGTTGCCGCCTTCCGTTCCGATTCCGAAAAGGATTTATTGATGCTTAAATCCACAGTATACAAGGCGTGAAGCTGTCAACAGCCTTCCTAAGCTGAACGTACCTGCTCTCCTCAGGACGCAGACTGCTGCCCGGCAAGTACTGGCATGGGTGACTGGCTGGGAATCCCGGGTTCAGTTGGCATTTTTCTCTGTTGCCGCCTTCCGTTCCGATTCCGAAAAGGATTTATTGATGCTTAAATCCACAGTATACAAGGCGTGAAGCTGTCAACGGCCATCCTAAGCTGAACGTGCCTGCTCTCCTCAGATCACAGACTGCTGCCTGGCATGTACCGGCATGGGAGACTGGCTGGCAATGCAAGGTGCCATTGACATTTTGCTCTGTTGCCGCCTTCCTCTCCGATTAATAAAAATATTTATTGATGCTTAAATCCACAGTATACAAAGAGTGAAGCTGTCAACGGCCATCCTAAGCTGAACGCGCCTGCTCTCGTCAGATTGCAGACTGCTACCCAACTTAGGGCCCGGTAAGTACCGGCATGGGAGACTGGCTGGGAATCCCGGGTGCAGTTGACATTTTTCTCTGTTGCCGCCTTCCGTTCCGATTCCGAAAAGGACTTATTGATGCTTAAATCCACAGTATACAAGGCGTGAAGCTGTCAACAGCCTTCCTAAGCTGAACGTACCTGCTCTCCTCAGGACGCAGACTGCTGCCCGGCAAGTACTGGCATGGGTGACTGGCTGGGAATCCCGGGTTCAGTTGGCATTTTTCTCTGTTGCCGCCTTCCGCTCCGATTCCAAAAAGGATTAATTGATGCTTAAATCCACAGTATCCACAGTATCCACAGTATACAAAGAGTGAAGCTGTCAACGGCCATCCTAAGCTGAACGCGCCTGCTCTCGTCAGATAGCAGACTGCTGCCCGACATGGGTGACTGGCTGGCAATTCAAGGTGCCATTGACATTTTGCTGTGTTTCCACCTTCCGCTCCGATTCCTAAAAGGATTTATGATGCTTAAATCGACAGTGTACAGGGTGTGAAGCTGTCAACGGCCATCCTTAGCTGAACACGCCTGCTCTCGTCAGATCGCCGACTGCTACCCCGCTTTGGGCCCGGTAAGTACCAGCATGGGAGACTGGCTGGGAAACCCAGGTGCAGTTGACATTTTGCTCTGTTGCCGTCTTCCGTTCCGATTTTGAAAAAGATTTATTGAAGCTTAAATCCACAGTATAAAGGGTGTGAAGTTGTCAACGGCCATCCTAAGCTGGATGCGCCTGCTCCTGTCAGATCGCAGACTGCTACCCAGCTTAGGGCCTGGTAAGTACCAGCGTGGGAGACTGGCTGGGAATCCCGGATGCAGTTGACATTTTGCTCTGTTGTCGCCTTCCGCTCCGATTCTGAAAGGGATTTATTGATGCTTAAATCCACAGTATACAAGGCGTGATGCTGTCAACGGCCATGCTAAGCTGAACGTGCCTGCTCTCCTCAGATCGCAGGCTGCTGTCCGGCAAGTATCGACATGGGAGACTGGCTGGCAATCCAAGGTGCCATTGACATTTTGCTCTGTTGCCGCCTTCCTCTCCGATTAATAAAAATATTTATTGATGCTTAAATCCACAATATACAAGGCGTAAAGATGTCAACGGCCATCCTAAGCTGAACGCGCCTGCTCTCGTCAAAGCACAGACTGCTACCCAGCTTAGGGCCCAGTAAGTACCGGCATGGGAGACTGGCTGGGAATCCCAGGTGCAGTTGATATTTTGCTCTGTTGCCGCCTTCTGTTCCGATTCCGAAAAGGATATATTGATGCTTAAATGCACAGTATAAAAAGCATGAAGCTGTCAATGGCCATCCTAAGCTGAACACGCCTGTTCTCGTCAGATTGCAGACTGCTACCCAGCTTTGGGCCCGGTAAGTACTGGCATGGGAGACTGGCTGGGAATCCCGGTTGCCGTTGACATCTTGCTCTATTGCTGCCTTCCGCTCCGATTCCGAAAATAATTTATCGATGCTTAAATCCACAGTATACAAGGTGTGAAGCTGTCGACGGCCATCCTAAGCTTAACGCGCCTGCTCTCGTCAGATCGCAGACTGGTACAGATCTTAGGGCCCGGTAAGTACCGGCATGGGACACTGACTGGGAATCCCGGCTGCCGTTGACATTTTGCTCTGTTGCCGCCTTCCGTTCCGATTCCGAAAAGGATTTATTGATGCTTAAATGCACAGTGTACAAAGTGTGAAGCTGTCAACGGCCATCCTAAGCTGAACGCGCCTGCTCTCGTCAGATCGCAGACTGGTACAGATCTTAGGGCCCGGTAAGTACCGGCATGGGACACTGGCTGGGAATCCCGGCTGCCGTTGACATTTTGCTCTGTTGCCGCCTTCCGTTCCGATTCCGAAAAGGATTTATTGATGCTTAAATGCACAGTATAAAGGACGAGAAGCTGTCAACGGCCATCCTAAGCTGAACGCGCCTGCTCTCGTCAGATCGCAGACTGCTACCCCGCTTAGGGCCCGGTAAGTACCAGCATGGGAGACTGGCTGGGAATCCCAAGTGTCGTTGACATTTTGCTCTGTTGCCGCCTTCCTATCCGATTCCGAAAAGGATTTATTGATGCTTAAATGCACAGTATATAAAGTGTGAAGCTGTCAACGGCCATCCTAAGCTGAACGCGCCTGCTCTCGTCAGATCGCAGACTGATACCCAGCTTAGGGCCTGGTAAGTACCAGCATGGGAGACTGGCTGGGAATCCCGGGTGCAGTTGACATTTTAATCTGTTGCCGCCTTCCGCTCCGATTCCGAAAAGGATTTATTGATGCTTAAATCCACAGTATACAGGGTGTGAAGATGTCTACGGCCATCCTAAGCTGAATGCGCCTGTTCTCGTCAGATCGCAGACTGCTACCCAGCTTCGGGCCTGGTAAGTACCGGCATGGGAGACTGGCTGGGAATCCCGGGTGCAGTTGACATTTTGCTCTGTTTCTGTTCCGATTCCGAAAAATTATTTATTGATGCTTAAATCCACAGTATACAAAGTGTGAAGCTGTCAACGGCCATCCTAAGCTGAACGCGCCTGCTCTCGTCAGATCGCAGACTGCTACCCAGCTTAGGGCCTGGTAAGTACCAGCATGGGAGACTGGCTGGGAATCCCGGGTGCAGTTGACATATTAATCTGTTGCCGCCTTCCGCTCCGATTTGGAAAATGATTTATTGATGCTTAAATCCACAATATACAGGGTGTGAAGCTGTCAACGGCCATCCTAAGCCTGAACGTGCCTGCTCTCCTCAGATCGCAGACTGCTGCCCGGCAGATACCGGCATGGGAGACTGGCTGGCAATCCAAGGTGCCATTGACATTTTGCTATGTTGCCGCCTTCCTCTCCGATTAATAAAAATATTTATTGATGCTTAAATCCACAAAATACAAGGCGTAAAGATGTCAACAGCCATCCTAAGCTGAACGCGCCTGCTCTCGTCAGATCGCAGACTGCTACCCAGCTTAGGGCCCAGTAAGTACCGGCATGGGAGACTGGCTGGGAATCCCAGGTGCAGTTGATATTTTGCTCTGTTGCCGCCTTCTGTTCCGATTCCGAAAAGGATTTATTGATGCTTAAATGCACAGTATAAAAAGCATGAAGCTGTCAATGACCATCCTAAGCTGAACGCGCCTGCTCTCGTCAGATCGCAGACTGCTACCCAGCTTAGGGCCCGGTATGTACTGGCATGGGAGACTGGCTGGGAATCCTGGTTGCCGTTGAAATCTTGCTCTATTGCTGCCTTCCGCTCCGATTCCGAAAAGAATTTAATGATGCTTAAATCCACAGTATACAAGGTGTGAAGCTGTCGACGGCCATCCTAAGCTTAACGCGCCTGCTCTTGTCAGATCGCAGACTGGCACAGATCTTAGGGCCCGGTAAGTACCGGCATGGGACACTGGCTGGGAATCCCGGCTGCCGTTGACATATTGCTCTGTTGCCGCCTTCCGTTCCGATTCCGAAAAGGATTTATTGATGCTTAAATGCACAGTATACAAAGTGTGATGCTGTCAACGGCCATCCTAAGCTGAACGCGCCTGCTCTTGTCAGTTCGCAGACTGATACCCAGCTTAGGCCCTGGTAAGTACCAGCATGGGAGACTGGCTGGGAATCCCGGGTGCAGTTGACATTTTAATCTGTTGCCGCCTTCCGCTCCGATTCGGAAAAGGTTTTATTGATGCTTAAATGCACAGTATAAAGAGCGTGAAGCCGTCAACGGCCATCCTAAGCTGAACGCGCCTGCTCTCGTCAGATCACAGACTGCTACCCAGCTTAGGGCCCGGTAAATACCAGCATGGGAGACTGGCTGGGAATCCCAGGTGTTGTTGACATTTTGCTCTGTAGCCGCCTTCCGCTCCGATTCCGAAAAGGATTTACTGATGCTTAAATCCACAGTATACAGGGTGTGTAGCCGTCTACGGCTATGCTAAGCTGAATGTTCCTGTTCTTGTCAGATCGCAGACTGCTGCCCGGCAAGTACGGGCATGGGAGACTGGCTGGCAATCCAAGGTGCTATTGACATTTTGCTCTGTTGCCGCCTTCCTCTACGATTCCGAAAAGGATTTATTGATGCTTAAATGCACAGTATAAAGGGCGTGAAGCTGTCAACGGCCATCCTAAGCTGAACGCGCCTGTTCTCGTCAGATCGCAGACTGCTACCCAGCTTAGGGCCCGGTAAATACCAGCATGGGAGACTGGCTGGGAATATCAGGTGTTGTTGACATTTTGCTCTGTAGCTCTGTAGACATTTTGCTCCGATTCCGAAAAGGATTTATTGATGCTTAAATCCACAGTATACAGGGTGTGAAGCCGTCTACGGCTATCCTAAGCTGAATGCGCCTGTTCTTATCAGATCGCAGACTGCTGCCCGGCAAGTACGGGCATGGGAGACTGGCTGGCAATCCAAGGTGCTATTGACATTTTGCTCTGTTGCCGCCTTCCTCTCCGATTAAAAAAAATATTTATTGATGCTTAAATCCACAGTATACAAAGTGTGAAGATGTCAACGGCCATACTAAGCTGAACGCGCCTGCTCTCGTCAGATTGCAGACTGCTACGCAGCTTAGGGCCCAGTAAATACCGGCATGGGAGACTGGCTGGGAATCCCGGGTGCAGTTGAAATTTTGCTCTGTTGCCGCCTTCCGTTCCGATTCCGAAAAGGATTTATTGATGCTTAAATGCACAGTATAAAAAGCATGAAGCTTTCAATGGCCATCCTAAGCTGAACGCGCCTGCTCTCGTCAGATCGCAGACTGCTACCCAGCTTAGGGCCCGGTAAGTACTGGCATGGGAGACTGGCTGGGAATCCCGGGTGCTGTTGCCATTTTGCTCTATTGCTGCCTTCCGCTCCGATTCCGAAAATAATTTATTGATGCTTAAATCCACAGTATACAAGGTGTGAAGCTGTCGACGGCCATCCTAAGCTTAACGCGCCTGCTCTCGTCAGATCGCAGACTGGTACAGATCTTAGGGCCCGGTAAGTACCGGCATGGGACACTGGCTGGGAATCCCGGCTGCCGTTGACATTTTGCTCTGTTGCCGCCTTCCGTTCCGATTCCGAAAAGGATTTATTGATGCTTAAATGCACAGTATAAAGAACGAGAAACTGTCAACGGCCATCCTAAGCTGAACGCGCCTGCTCTCGTCAGATCGCAGACTGATACCCAGCTTAGGCCCTGGTAAGTACCAGCATGGGAGACTGGCTGGGAATCCCGGGTGCAGTTGACATTTTAATCTGTTGCCGCCTTCCGCTCCGATTCGGAAAAGGATTTATTGATGCTTAAATGCACAGTATACAAAGTGTGAAGCTGTCAACGGCCATCCTAAGCTGAACGCGCCTGCTCTCGTCAGATCGCAGACTGCTACCCAGCTTAGGGCCCGGTAAATACCAGCATGGGAGACTGGCTGGGAATCCCAGGTGTTGTTGACATTTTGCTCTGTAGCCGCCTTCCGCTCCGATTCCGAAAAGGATTTACTGATGCTTAAATCCACAGTATACAGGGTGTGTAGCCGTCTACGGCTATGCTAAGCTGAATGTTCCTGTTCTTGTCAGATCGCAGACTGCTGCCCGGCAAGTACGGGCATGGGAGACTGGCTGGCAATCCAAGGTGCTATTGACATTTTGCTCTGTTGTCGCCTTCCTTTCCGATTAAAAAAAATATTTATTGATGCTTAAATCCACAGTATACAAGGCGTGAAGATGTCAAAGGCCATCCTAAGCTGAACGCGCCTGCTCTCGTCAGATCGCAGACTGCTACGCAGCTTAGGGCCCAGTAAGTACCGGCATGGGAGACTGGCTGGGAATCCCGGGTGCAGTTGACATTTTGCTCTGTTGCCGCCTTCCGTTCCGATTCCGAAAAGGATTTATTGATGCTTAAATGCACAGTATAAAAAGCATGAAGCTGTCAATGGCCATCCTAAGCTGAATGCGCCTGCTCTCGTCAGATCGCAGACTGCTACCCAGCTTAGGGCCCGGTAAGTACTGGCATGGGAGACTGGCTGGGAATCCCCGGTGCTGTTGACATTTTGCTCTATTGCTGCCTTCCGCTCCGATTCCGAAATTTTTTTATTGATGCTTAAATCCACAGTATGCAAGGTGTGAAGCTGTCGACGGCCATCCTAAGCTTAACGCGCCTGCTCTCGTCAGATCGCAGACTGGTACAGATCTTAGGGCCCGGTAAGTACCGGCATGGGACACTGGCTGGGAATCCCGGCTGCCGTTGACATTTTGCTCTGTTGCCGCCTTCCGTTCCGATTCCGAAAAGGATTTATTGATGCTTAAATGCACAGTATAAAGGGCGAGAAGCTGTCAACGGCCATCCTAAGCTGAACGCGCCTGCTCTCCTCAGATCGCAGACTGCTGCCCGGCAGATATCGGCATGGGAGACTGGCTGGCAATCCAAGGTGCCATTGACATTTTGCTCTGTTGTCGCCTTCCTCTCCGATTAATAAAAATATTTATTGATGCTTAAATCCACAATATACAAGGCGTAAAGATGTCAACGGCCATCCTAAGCTGAACGCGCCTGCTCTCGTCAGATCGCAGACTGCTACCCAGCTTAGGGCCCAGTAAGTACCGGCATGGGAGACTGGCTGGGAATCCCAGGTGCAGTTGACGTTTTGCTCTGTTGCCGCCTTCTGTTCCGATTCCGAAAAGGATTTATTGATGCTTAAATGCACAGTATAAAAATCATGAAGCTGTCAATGGCCATCCTAAGCTGAACGCGCCTGCTCTCGTCAGATCGCAGACTGCTACCCAGCTTAGGGCCCGGTAAGTACTGGCATGGGAGGCTGGCTGGGAATCCCGGTTGCCGTTGACATCTTGCTCTATTGCTGCCTTCCGCTCCGATTCCGAAAAGAATTTATTGATGCTTAAATCCACAGTATACAAGGTGTGAAGCTGTCGACGGCCATCCTAAGCTTAACGCGCCTGCTCTCGTCAGATCGCAGACTGCTACCCAGCTTAGGGCCCAGTAAGTACCAGCATGGGAGACTGGCTGGGAATCCCAGGTGTTGTTGACATTTTGCTCTGTTGCCGCCTTCCGCTCCGATTCCGAAAAGGATTTATTGATGCTTAAATCCACAGTATACAGGGTGTGAAGCCATCTACGGCTATGCTAAGCTGAATGTGCCTGTTCTTGTCAGATCGCAGACTGCTGCCCGGCAAGTACGGGCATGGGAGACTGGCTGGCAATCCAAGGTGCTATTGACATTTTGCTCTGTTGCCGCCTTCCTCTACGATTCCGAAAAGGATTTATTGATGCTTAAATGCACAGTATAAAGGGCGTGAAGCTGTCAACGGCCATCCTAAGCTGAACGCGCCTGTTCTCGTCAGATCGCAGACTGCTACCCAGCTTAGGGCCCGGTAAGTACCAGCATGGGAGACTGGCTGGGAATATCAGGTGTTGTTGACATTTTGCTCTGTAGCTCTGTAGACATTTTGCTCCGATTCCGAAAAGGATTTATTGATGCTTAAATCCAGAGTATACAGGGTGTGAAGCCGTCTACGGCCATCCTAAGCTGAATGGGCCTGTTCTTGTCAGATCGCAGACTGCTGCCCGGCAATTACGGGCATGGGAGACTGGCTGGCAATCCAAGGTGCTATTGACATTTTGCTCTGTTGCCGCCTTCCTCTCTGATTAAAAAAAATATTTATTGATGCTTAAATCCACAGTATACAAGGCATGAAGATGACAACGGCCATCCTAAGCTGAACGCGCCTGCTCTCGTCAAATCGCAGACTGCTACGCAGCTTAGGGCCCAGTAAGTACCGGCATGGGAGACTGGTTGGGAATCCCGGGTGCAGTTGACATTTTGCTCTGTTGCTGCCTTCCGCTCCGATTCCGAAAATAATTTATTGATGCTTAAATCCACAGTATACAAGGTGTGAAGCTATCGACGGCCATCCTAAGCTTAACGCGCCTGCTCTCGTCAGATCGCAGACTGGTACAGATCTTAGGGCCCGGTAAGTACCGGCATGGGAAACTGGCTGGGAATCCCGGCTGCCGTTGACATTTTGCTCTGTTGCCGCCTTCCGTTCCGATTCCGAAAAGGATTTATTGATGCTTAAATCCACAGTATACAGGATGTGAAGATGTCTACGGCCATCCTAAGCTGAATGCGCCTGTTCTCGTCAGATCGCAGACTGCTACCCAGCTTCGGGCCTGGTCAGTACCAGCATGGGAGACTGGCTGGGAATCCTGAGTGCAGTTGACATTTTGCTCTGTTTCTGCTCCGATTCCGAAAATTATTTATTGATGCTTAAATCCACAGTATACAAAATGTGAAGCTGTCAATGGCCATCCTAAGTTGAACGCGCCTGCTCTTGTCAGATTGCCGACTGCTACCCAGCTTAGGGCCTGGTAAGTACCAGCATGAGAGACTGGCTGGGAATCCCGGGTGCAGTTGACATTTTAATCTGTTGCCGCCTTCCGCTCCGATTCGGAAAAGGATTTATTGATGCTTAAATCCACAGTATACAGGGTGTGAAGCTGTCAACGGCCATCCTAAGCCTGAACGTGCCTGCTCTCCTCAGATCACGGACTGCTGCCCGGCAGTTACCGGCATGGGAGACTGGCTGGCAATCCAAGGTGCCATTGACATTTTGCTCTGTTGCCGCCTTCCTCTCCGATTAATAAAAATATTTATTGATGCTGAAATCCACAATATACAAGGCATGAAGATGTCAACGGCCATCCTAAGCTGAACGCGCCTGCTCTCGTCATATCGCAGGCTGCTACCCATCTTAGGGCCCAGTAAGTACCGGCATGGGAGACTGGCTGGGAATCCCGGGTGCAGTTGACATTTTGCTCTGTTGCCGCGTTCCGATTCCGAAAATAATTTATTGATGCTTAAATCCACAGTATACAACGTGTGAAGCTGTCGACGGCCATCCTAAGCTTAACGCGCCTGCTCTCGTCAGATCGCACACTGCTACCCAGCTTAGGGCCCGGTAAGTACCAGCATGGGAGACTGGCTGGGAATCCCAGGTGTCGTAGACTTTTTGCTCTGTTGCCACCTTCCGCTCCGATTCTGAAAAGGATTTATTGATGCTTAAATCCACAGTATACAGGGTGTGAAGATGTCTACAGCCATCCTAAGCTGAATGCGCCTGTTCTTGTCAGATCGCACACTGCTACGCAGCTTAGGGCCCAGTAAGTACCGGCATGGGAGACTGGCTGGGAATCCCGGGTGCAGTTGACATTTTGCTCTGTTGCCGCCTTCCGCTCCTATTCGGAAAAGGATTTATTGATGCTTAAATGCACAGTATAAAGGGCATGAAGCTGTCAATGGCCATCCTAAGCTGAACGCGCCTGCTCTCGTCAGATCGCAGACTGCTACCCAGCTTAGGGCCCGGTAAGTACCAGCATGGGAGACTGGCTGGGAATCCCAGGTGTTGTTAACATTTTGCTCTGTAGCCGCCTTCCGCTCCGATTCCGAAAAGGATTTATTGATGCTTAAATCCACAGTATACAGGGTGTGAAGACGTCTATGGCTATCCTAAGCTGAATGTGCCTGTTCTTGTCAGATCGCAGACTGCTGCCCGGCAAGTACGGGCATGGGAGACTGGCTGGCAATCCAAGATGCTATTGACATTTTGCTCTGTTGCCGCCTTCCTCTCCGATTAAAAAAATATTAATAGATGCTTAAATCCACAGTATACAAGGCGTGAAGATGTCAACGGCCATCCTAAGCTGAACGCGCCTGCTCTCGTCAGATCGCACACTGCTACCCAGTTTAGGGCCCAGTAAGTACCGGCATGGGAGACTGGCTGGGAATCCCGGGTGCAGTTGACATTTTGCTCTGTTGCCGCCTTCCGCTCAGATTCGGAAAAGGATTTATTGATGCTTAAATGCACAGTATAAAGGGCGTGAAGCTGTCAACGGCCATCCTAAGCTGAACGCGCCTGCTCTCGTCCGATCGCAGACTGCTACCCAGCTTAGGGCCCGGTAAGTACCAGCATGGGAGACTGGCTGGGAATCCCAGGTGTTGTTGAAATTTTGCTCTGTAGCCGCCTTCCGCTCCGATTCCGAAAAGGATTTATTGATGCTTAAATCCACAGTATACAGGGTGTGAAGCCGTCTACGGCTATCCTAAGCTGAATGTGCCTGTTCTTGTCAGATCGCAGACTGCTGCCCGGCAAGTACGGGCATGGGAGACTGGCTGGCAATCCAAGGTGCTATTGACATTTTGCTCTGTTGCCGCCTTCCGCTCTGATTTCGAAAAGGATTTATTGATGCTTAAATCCACAGTATACAAAGTGTGAAGCTGTCAACGGCCATCCTAAGCTGAACGCGACTGCTCTTGTCAGATCGCAGTCTGCTACCCAGCTTAGGGCCTGGTAAGTACCAGCATGGGAGACTGGCTGGGAATCTCGGGTGCAGTTGACATTTTAATCTGTTGACGCCTTCCGCTCCGATTCTGAAAAGGATTTATTGATGCTTAAATCCACAATATACAGGGTGTGAAGCTGTCAACGGCCGTCCTAAGCCTGAACGTGCCTGCTCTCCTCAGATCGCAGACTGCTGCCCGGCAGATACAGGCATGGGAGACTGGCTGGCAATCCAAGGTGCCATTGACATTTTGCTCTGTTGCCGCCTTCTTCTCCGATTAATAAAAATATTTATTGATGCTTAAATCCACAATATACAAGGCGTAAAGATGTCATCGGCCATCCTAAGCCGAACGCGCCTGCTCTCGTCAGATCGCAGACTGCAACACAGCTTAGGGCCCGGTAAGTACTGGCTGGGAATCCCGGGTGCCATTGACATTTTGCTCTATTGCTGCCTTCCGCTCCGATTCCGAAAATAATTTATTGATGCTTAAATCCACAGTATACAAGGTGTGAAGCTGTCGACGGCCATCCTAAGCTTAACGCGCCTGCTCTCGTCAGATCGCAGACTGGTACAGATCTTAGCGCCCGGTAAGTACCGGCATGGGAGACTGGCTGGGAATCCCGGCTGCCGTTGACATTTTGCTCTGTTGCCGCCTTCCGTTCCGATTTCGAAAAGGATTTATTGATGCTTAAATGCACAGTATAAAAAGCATGAAGCTGTCAATGGCCATCCTAAGCTGAACGCGCCTGCTCTCGTCAGATTGCAGACTGCTACCCAGCTAAGGGCCCGGTAAGTACTGGCATGGGAGACTGGCTGGGAATCCCGGTTGCCGTTGACATATTACTCCGATTCCGAAAATAATTTATTGATGCTTAAACCACAGTATACAAGGTGTGAAGCTGTCGATGGCCATCCTAAGCTTAACGCGCCTGCTCTCGTCAGATCGCAGACTGGTACAGATCTTAGGGCCCGGTAAGTACCGGCATGGGATACTGGCTGGGAATCCCGGCTGCCGTTGACATTTTGCTCTGTTGCCGCCTTCCGTTCCGTTCCGATTCCGAAAAGGATTTATTGATGCTTAAATGCACAGTATACAACGTGTAAAGCTGTCAACGGCCATCCTAAGCTGAACGCCCCTGCTCTCGTCAGATCGCAGACTGCTACCCAGCTTAGGGCCTGGTAAGTACCAGCATGGGAGACTGGCTGGGAATCCCGGGTGCAGTTGACATTTTAATCTGTTGCCGCCTTCCTCTCCGATTCCGAAAATTATTTATTGATGCTTAAATCCACAGTATACAAAGAGTGAAGCTGTCAACGGCCATCCTAAGCTGAACGCGCCAGCTCTCGTCAGATCGCAGTCTGCTACCCAGCTTAGGGCCTGGTAAGTACCAGCATGGGAGATTGGCTGGGAATCTCGGGTGCAGTTGGCATTTTAATCTGTTGACGCCTTCCGCTCCGATTCTGAAAATGATTTATTGATGCTTAAATCCACAATATACAGGGTGTGAAGCTGTCAACGGCCGTCCTAACCCTGAACGTGCCTGCTCTCCTCAGATCACAGACTGCTGCCCGGCAGATACAGGCATGGGAGACTGGCTGGCAATCCAAGGTGCCATTGACATTTTGCTCTGTTACCGCCTTCTTCTCCGATTAATAAAAATATTTATTGATGCTTAAATCCACAATATACAAGGCGTAAAGATGTCATCGGCCATCCTAAGCTGAACGCGCCTGCTTTCGTCAGATCGCAGACTGCAACCCAGTTTAGGGCCCGGTAAGTACTGGCTGGGAATCCCGGGTGCCATTGACATTTTGCTCTATTGCTGCCTTCCGCTCCGATTCCGAAAAGAATTTATTGATGCTTAAATCCACAGTATACAAGGTGTGAAGCTGTCGACGGCCATCCTAAGCTTAACGCGCCTGCTCTCGTCAGATCGCAGACTGGTACAGATCTTAGCGCCCGGTAAGTACTGGCATGGGAGACTGGTTGGGAATCCCGGCTGCCGTTGACATTTTGCTCTGTTGCCGCCTTCCGTTCCGATTCGGAAAAGGATTTATTGATGCTTAAATGCACAGTATAAAGGGCGAAAAGCTGTCAACGGCCATCCTAAGCTGAACGCGCCTGCTCTCGTCAGATCGCAGACTGCTACCCAGCTTAGGGCCCGGTAAGTACCAGCATGGGAGACTGGCTGGGAATCCCAGGTGTCGTTGACATTTTGCTCTGTTGCCGCCTTCCGCTCCGATTCCGAAAAGGATTTATTGATGCTTAAATCCACAGTATACAGGGTTTGAAGATGTCTACGGCCATCCTAAGCTGAATGCGCCTGTTTTCGTCAGATCGCAGACTGCTACTCAGCTTCGGGCCTGGTAAGTACCAGCATGGGAGACTGGCTGGGAATCCCGGGTGCAGTTGACATTTTGCTCTGTTTCTGCTCCGATTCCGAAAATTATTTATTGATGCTTAAATCCACAGTATACAAAGTGTGAAGCTGTCAACGGCCATCCTAAGCTGAACGCGCCTGCTCTCGTCAGATCGCATTCTGCTACCCAGCTTAGGGCCTGGTAAGTACCAGCATGGGAGACTGGCTGGGAATCTTGGGTGCAGTTGACATTTTAATCTGTTACCCCCTTCCGCTCCGATTCGGAAAAGAATTTATTGATGCTTAAATCCACAATATACAGGGTGTGAAGCTGTCAACGGCCGTCCTAAGCTGAACGCGCCAGCTCTCGTCAGATCGCAGACTGCTGTCCGGCAGATACAGGCATGGGAGACTGGCTGGCAATCCAAGGTGCCATTGACATTTTGCTCTGTTGCCGCCTTCTTCTCCGATTAATAAAAATATTTATTGATGCTTAAATCCACAATATACAAGGCATAAAGATGTCAACGGCTATCCTAAGCTGAACGCGCCTGCTCTCGTCAGATCGCAGACTGCTACCCAGCTTTGGGCCCGGTAAGTACTGGCATGGGAGACTGGCTGCGAATCCCGGGTGCTATTGACATTTTGCTCTATTACTGCCTTCCGCTCCGATTCCGAAAATAATTTATTGATGCTTAAATCCACAGTATACAAAGCGTGAAGCTGTCAACGGCCATCCTAAGCTGAACGCGCCTGCTCTCGTGAGATCGCAGACTGCTACCCAGCTTAGGGCCTGGTAAGTACCAGCATGGGAGACTGGCTGGGAATCCCGGGTGCAGTTGACATTTTAATCTGTTGCCGCCTTCCGCTCCGATTCGGAAAAGGATTTATTGATGCTTAAATGCACAGTATAAAGGGCGTGAAGCTATCAACGGCCATCCTAAGCCTGAACGTGCCTGCTCTCCTCAGATCGCAGACTGCTGCCCGGCAGTTACCAGCATGGGAGACTGGCTGGCAATCCAAGGTGCCATTGACATCAATGCGCCTGCTCTCGTCAGATTGCAGACTGCTACCCAGCTTAGGGCCCGGTAAGTACTGGCATGGGAGACTGGCTGGGAATCCCGGTTGCCGTTGATATTTTGCTCTATTGCTCCGATTCCGAAAAGAATTTATTGATGCTTAAATCCACAGTATACAAGGTGTGAAGCTGTCGACGGCCATCCTAAGCTTAACGCACCTGCTCTCGTCAGATCGCAGACTGGTACAGATCTTAGGGCCCGGTAAGTACCGGCATGGGACACTGGCTGGGAATCCCGGCTGCCGTTGACATTTTAATCTGTTGCCGCCTTCCTCTCCGATTCGGAAAAGGATTTATTGATGCTTAAATGCACAGTATAAAGGGCGTGAAGCTATCAACGGCCATCCTAAGCTGAACGCGCCTGCTCTCGTCAGATCGCAGACTGCTACCCAGCTTAGGGCCTGTTAAGTACCAGCATGGGAGACTGGCTGGGAATGTCAGGTGTTGTTGACATTTTGCTCTGTAGCTCTGTAGACATTTTGCTCCGATTCCGAAAAGGATTTATTGATGCTTAAATCCACAGTATACAGGGTGTGAAGCCGTCTACGGCTATCCTAAGCTGAATGCGACTATTCTTGTCAGATCGCAGACTGCTGCCCGGCAAGTACGGGCATGGGAGACTGGCTGGCAATCCAAGGTGCTATTGACATTTTGCTATGTTGCCGCCTTCTTCTCCGATTAATAAAAAAATTTATTGATGCTTAAATCCACAATATACAAGGCATAAAGATGGCAACGGCCATCCTAAGCTGAACGCACCTCCTCTCGTCAGATTGCAGACTGCTACCCAGCTTAGGGCCCGGTAAGTACTGGCATGGGAGACTGGCTGGGAATCCCGGGTGCCGTTGACATTTTGCTCCATTGCTGCCTTCCGCTCCGATTCCGAAAATAATTTATTGATGCTTAAATCCACAGTATACAAGGTGTGAAGCTGTCGACGGCCATCCTAAGCTTAACACGCCTGCTCTCGTCAGATCGCAGACTGGTACAGATCTTAGGGCCCGGTAAGTACCGGCATGGGACACTGGCTGGGAATCCCGGCTGCCGTTGACATTTTGCTCTGTTGCCGCCTACCGTTCTGGTTCCGATTCCGAAAAGGATTTATTGATGCTTAAATGCACAGTATAAAGGGAGAGAAGCTGTCAACGGCCATCCTAAGCTGAACGCGAATGCTCTCGTCAGATTGCAGACTGCTACCCAGCTTAGGGCCCGGTAAGTTCCAGCATGGGAGACTGGCTTGGAATCCCAGGTGTCGTTGACATTTTGCTCTGTTGCCGCCTTCCGCTCCGATTCCGAAAAGGATTTATTGATGCTTAAATCCACAGTATACAGAGTGTGGAGATGTCTTCGGCCATCCTAAGCTGAATGCGCCTGTTCTCGTCAGATCGCAGACTGCTACCCAGCTTCGGGCCTGGTAAGTACCAGCATGGGAGACTGGCTGGGAATCTCGGGTGCAGATGACATTTTGCTCTGCTCCGATTCCGAAAATTATTTATTGATGCTTATATCCACAGTATACAAAGTGTGAAGCTGTCAACGGCCATCCTAAGCTGAACGCGCCTGCTCTCGTCAGATCGCAGACTGCTATCCAGCTTAGGGCCTGGTAAGTTCCAGCATGGGAGACTGGCTGGGAATCCCGGGTGCAGTTGACATTTTAATCTGTTGCCGCCTTCCGCTCCGATTCGGAAAAGGATTTATTGATGCTTATATCCACAATATACAGGGTGTGAAGCTGTCAACGGCCATCCTAAGCCTGAACGTGCCTGCTCTCCTCAGATTGCAGACTGATGCCCGGCAGTTACTGGCATGGGAGACTGGCTGGCAATCCAAGGTGCCATTGACATTTTGCTCTGTTGCCGCCTTCCTCTCCGATTAATAAAAATATTTATTGATGCTTAAATCCACAATATACAAGGCATGAAGATGTCAACGGCCATCCTAAGCTGAACGCGCCTGATCTCGTCAGATCGCAGACTGCTACCCAGCTTAGGGCCCAGTAAGTACCGGCATGGGAAACTGGCTGGGAATCCCGGGTGCAGTTGACATTTTGCTCTGTTGCCGCCTTCCGTTCCGATTCCGAAAAGGATTTATTGATGCTTAAATGCACAGTATAAAGGGCGTGAAGCTGTCAACGGCCATCCTAAGCTGAACGCGCCTGCTCTCGTCAGATCGCAGACTGCTACCCAGCTTAGGGCCTGGTAAGTACCAGCATGGGAGACTGGCTGGGAATCTCAGGTGTTGCTGACATGTAGCTCTGTAGACATTTTGCTCCGATTCCGAAAAGGATTTATTGATGCTTAAATCCACAATATACAGGGTGTGAAGCCGTCTACGGCTATCCTAAGCTGAATGCGCCTGTTCTTGTCAGATCGCAGACTGCTGCCCGGCAAGTACGGGCATGGGAGACTGGCTGGCAATCCAAGGTGCAATTGACATTTTGCTCTTTTGCCGCCTTCCTCTCCGATTAAAAAAAATATTTATTGATGCTTAAATCCACAGTATACAAGGCGTGAAGATGTCAACGGCCATCCTATGCTGAACGCGCCTGCTCTCGTCAGATCGCAGACTGCTACCCAGCTTAGGGCCTGGTAAGTACTGGCATGGGAGACTGGCTGGGAATCCCGGGTGCCGTTGACATTTTGCTCTATTGCTGCCTTCCGCTCCGATTCCGAAAATAATTTATCGATGCTTAAATCCACAGTATACAAGGTGTGAAGCTGTCGACGGCAATCCTAAGCTTAACGCGCCTGCTCTCGTCAGATCGCAGACTGGTACAGATCTTAGCGCCCGGTAAGTACCGGCATGGGAGACTGGCTGGGAAACCCGGCTGCCGTTGACATTTTGCTCTGTTGCCGCCTTCCGTTCCGATTCCGAAAAGGATTTATTGATGCTTAAATGCACAGTATAAAGGGCGAAAAGCTGTCAACGGCCATCCTAAGCTGAACGCGCCTGCTCTCGTCAGATCGCAGACTGCTACCCATCTTAGGGCCCGGTAAGTACCAGCATGGGAGACTGGCTGGGAATCCCAGGTGTCGTTGACATTTTGCTCTGTTGCCGCCTTCCGCTCCGATTCCGAAAATGATTTATTGATGCTTAAATCCACAGTATACAGGGTTTGAAGATGTCTACGGCCATCCTAAGCTGAATGCGCCTGTTTTCGTCAGATCGCAGACTGCTACCCAGCTTCGGGCCTGGTAAGTACCAGCATGGGAGACTGGCTGGGAATCCCGGGTGCAGTTGACATTTTGCTCTGTTTCTGCTCCGATTCCGAAAATTATTTATTGATGCTTAAATCCACAGTATACAAAGTGTGAAGCTGTCAACGGCCATCCTAAGCTGAACGCGCCTGCTCTCGTCAGATCGCAGTCTGCTACCCAGCTTAGGGCCTGGTAAGTACCAGCATGGGAGACTGGCTGGGAATCTTGGGTGCAGTTGACATTTTAATCTGTTGCCGCCTTCCGCTCCGATTCGGAAAAGAATTTATTGATGCTTAAATCCACAATATACAGGGTGTGAAGCTGTCAACGGCCGTCCTAAGCTGAACGCGCCAGCTCTCGTCAGATCGCAGACTGCTGTACGGCAGATACAGGCATGGGAGACTGGCTGGCAATCCAAGGTGCCATTGACATTTTGCTCTGTTGCCGCCTTCTTCTCTGATTAATAAAAATATTTATTGATGCTTAAATCCACAATATACAAAGCATAAAGATGTCAACGGCCATCCTAAGCTGAACGCGCCTGCTCTCGTCAGATCGCAGACTGCTACCCAGCTTTGGGCCCGGTAAGTACTGGCATGGGAGACTGGCTGCGAATCCCGGGTGCTGTTGACATTTTGCTCTATTACTGCCTTCCGCTCCGATTCCGAAAAGAATTTATTGATGCTTAAATCCACAGTATACAAAGCGTGAAGCTGTCAACGGCCATCCTAAGCTGAACGCGCCTGCTCTCGTGAGATCGCAGACTGCTACCCAGCTTAGGGCCTGGTAAGTACCAGCATGGGAGACTGGCTGGGAATCCCGGGTGCAGTTGACATTTTAATCTGTTGCCGCCTTCCGCTCCGATTCGGAAAAGGATTTATTGATGCTTAAATGCACAGTATAAAGGGCGTGAAGCTATCAACGGCCATTCTAAGCCTGAACGTGCCTGCTCTCCTCAGATCGCAGACTGCTGCCCGGCAGTTACCAGCATGGGAGACTGGCTGGCAATCCAAGGTGCCATTGACATGAATGCGCCTGCTCTCGTCAGATCGCAGACTGCTACCCAGCTTAGGGCCCAGTAAGTATCGGCATGGGAGACTGGCTGGGAATCCCGGGTGCAGTTGACATTTTGCTCTGTTGCCGCCTTCCGTTCCGATTCCGAAAAGGATTTATTGATGCTTAAATGCACAGTATAAAAAGCATAAAGCTGTCAATGGCCATCCTAAGCTGAACGCGCCTGCTCTCGTCAGATTGCAGACTGCTACCCAGCTTAGGGCCTGGTAAGTACTGGCATGGGAGACTGGCTGGGAATCCCGGTTGCCGTTGATATTTTGCTCTATTGCTCCGATTCCGAAAAGAATTTATTGATGCTTAAATCCACAGTATACAAGGTGTGAAGCTGTCGACGGCCATCCTAAGCTTAACGCACCTGCTCTCGTCAGATCGCAGACTGGTACAGATCTTAGGGCCCGGTAAGTACCGGCATGGGACACTGGCTGGGAATCCCGGCTGCCGTTGACATTTTAATCTGTTGCCGCCTTCCTCTCCGATTCGGAAAAGGATTTATTGATGCTTAAATGCACAGTATAAAGGGCGTGAAGCTATCAACGGCCATCCTAAGCTGAACGCGCCTGCTCTCGTCAGATCGCAGACTGCTACCCAGCTTAGGGCCTGTTAAGTACCAGCATGGGAGACTGGCTGGGAATGTCAGGTGTTGTTGACATTTTGCTCTGTAGCTCTGTAGACATTTTGCTCCGATTCCGAAAAGGATTTATTGATGCTTAAATCCACAGTATACAGTGTGTGAAGCCGTCTACGGCTATCCTAAGCTAAATGCGACTATTCTTGTCAGATCGCAGACTGCTGCCCGGCAAGTACGGGCATGGGAGACTGGCTGGCAATCCAAGGTGCTATTGACATTTTGCTATGTTGCCGCCTTCTTCTCCGATTAATAAAAATATTTATTGATGCTTAAATCCACAATATACAAGGCATAAAGATGGCAACGGCCATCCTAAGCTGAACGCACCTCCTCTCGTCAGATTGCAGACTGCTACCCAGCTTAGGGCCCGGTAACTACTGGCATGGGAGACTGGCTGGGAATCCCGGGTGCCGTTGACATTTTGCTCCATTGCTGCCTTCCGCTCCGATTCCGAAAAGAATTTATTGATGCTTAAATCCACAGTATACAAGGTGTGAAGCTGTCGACGGCCATCCTAAGCTTAACGCGCCTGCTCTCATCAGATCGCAGACTGGTACAGATCTTAGGGCCCGGTAAGTACCGGCATGGGACACTGGCTGGGAATCCCGGCTGCCGTTGACATTTTGCTCTGTTGCCGCCTACCGTTCTGGTTCCGATTCCGAAAAGGATTTATTGATGCTTAAATGCACAGTATAAAGGGCAAGAAGCTGTCAACGGCCATCCTAAGCTGAACGCGCCTGCTCTCGTCAGATTGCAGACTGCTACCCAGCTTAGGGCCCGGTAAGTTCCAGCATGGGAGACTGGCTTGGAATCCCAGGTGTCGTTCACATTTTGCTCTGTTGCCGCGTTCCGCTCCGATTCCGAAAAGGATTTATTGATGCTTAAATCCACAGTATACAGAGTGTGGAGATGTCTTCGGCCATCCTAAGCTGAATGCGCCTGTTCTCGTCAGATCGCAGACTGCTACCCAGCTTCGGGCCTGGTAAGTACCAGCATGGGAGACTGGCTGGGAATCTCGGGTGCATATGACATTTTGCTCTGCTCCGATTCCGAAAATTATTTATTGATGCTTATATCCACAGTATACAAAGTGTGAAACTGTCAACGGCCATCCTAAGCTGAACGCGCCTGCTCTCGTCAGATCGCAGACTGCTATCCAGCTTAGGGCCTGGTAAGTACCAGCATGGGAGACTGGCTGGGAATCCCGGGTGCAGTTGACATTTTAATCTGTTGCCGCCTTCCGCTCCGATTCGGAAAAGGATTTATTGATGCTTAAATCCACAATATACAGGGTGTGAAGCTGTCAACGGCCATCCTAAGCCTGAACGTGCCTGCTCTCCTCAGATTGCAGACTGATGCCCGGCAGTTACTGGCATGGGAGACTGGCTGGCAATCCAAGGTGCCATTGACATTTTGCTCTGTTGCCGCCTTCCTCTCCGATTAATAAAAATATTTATTGATGCTTAAATCCACAATATACAAGGCATGAAGATGTCAACGGCCATCCTAAGCTGAACGCGCCTGCTCTCGTCAGATCGCAGACTGCTACCCAGCTTAGGGCCCAGTAAGTACCGGCATGGGAGACTGGCTGGGAATCCCGGGTGCAGTTGACATTTTGCTCTGTTGCCGCCTTCCGTTCCGATTCCGAAAAGGATTTATTGATGCTTAAATGCACAGTATAAAGGGCGTGAAGCTGTCAACGGCCATCCTAAGCTGAACGCGCCTGCTCTCGTCAGATCGCAGACTGCTACCCAGCTTAGGGCCCGGTAAGTACCAGCATGGGAGACTGGCTGGGAATCTCAGGTGTTGCTGACATGTAGCTCTGTAGACATTTTGCTCCGATTCCGAAAAGGATTTATTGATGCTTAAATCCACAATATACAGGGTGTGAAGCCGTCTACGGCTATCCTAAGCTGAATGCGCCTGTTCTTGTCAGATCGCAGACTGCTGCCCGGCAAGTACGGGCATGGGAGACTGGCTGGCAATCCAAGGTGCTATTGACATTTTGCTCTGTTGCCGCCTTCCTCTCCGATTAAAAAAAATATTTATTGATGCTTAAATCGACAGTATACAAGGCGTGAAGATGTCAACGGCCATCCTAAGCTGAACACGCCTGCTCTCGTCAGATCGCAGACTGCTACCCAGCTTAGGGCCCAGTAAGTACTGGCATGGGAGACTGGCTGGGAATCCCGGGTGCCGTTGACATTTTGCTCTATTGCTGCCTTCCGCTCCGATTCCGAAAATAATTTATCGATGCTTAAATCCACAGTATACAAGGTGTGAAGCTGTCGACGGCCATCCTAAGCTTAACGCGCCTGCTCTCGTCAGATCGCAGACTGGTACAGATCTTAGGGCCCGGTAAGTACCGGCAAGGGACACTGGCTGGGAATCCCGGCTGCCGTTGACATTTTGCTCTGTTGCCGCCTTCCGTTCCAATTCCGAAAAGGATTTATTGATGCTTAAATGCACAGTATAAAGGGCGAGAAGCTGTCAATGGCCATCATAAGCTGAACGCGCCTGCTTTCGTCAGATCGCAGACTGCTACCCAGCTTAGGGCCCGGTAAGTACCAGCATGGGAGGCTGGCTGGGAATCCCAGGTGTCGTAGACATTTTGCTCTGTTGCCGCCTTCCGCTCCGATTCAGAAAAGGATTTATTGATGCTTAAATCCACAGTATACAGGGTGTGAAGATGTCTACGGCCATCCTAAGCTGAATGCGCCTGTTCTCGTCAGATCACAGACTGCTACCCAGCTTCGGGCCCAGTAAGTACCAGCATGGGAGACTGGCTGGGAATCCCGAGTGCAGTTGACAATTTGCTCTGTTTCTGCTCCGATTCCGAAAATTATTTATTGATGCTTAAATCCACAGTATACAAAGTGTGAAGCTGTCAACGGCCATCCTAAGCTGAACTCGCCTGCTCTCGTCAGGTCGCAGACTGCTACCCAGCTTAGGGCCTGATAAGTACCAGCATGGGAGACTGGCTGGGAATCCCGGGTGCAGTTGACATTTTGCTCTGTTCCCGCCTTCCGCTCCGATTCGGAAAAGGATTTATTGATGCTTAAATGCACAGTATAAAGGGCGTGAAGCTGTCAACGGCCATCCTAAGCTGAACGTGCCTGCTCTCGTCAGATCACAGACTGCTACCCAGCTCAGGGCCCGGTAAGTACCAGCATGGGAGACTGGCTGGGAATCCCAGGTGTTGTTGACATTTTGCTCTGTAGCCTCCTTCCGCTCCGATTCCTAAAAGGATTTATTGATGCTTAAATCCACAGTATACAGGGTGTGAAGCCGTCTACGGCCATCCTAAGCTGAACGCGCCTGCTCTCGTCAGATCGCAGACTGCTACCCATCTTAGGGCCCGGTAAGTACTGGCATGGGAGACTGGCTGGGAATCCCGGTTGCCGTTGACATTTTGCTCTATTGCTGCCTTCCGCTCCGATTCCGAAAAGGATTTATTGATGCTTAAATGCACAGTATAAAGGGTAAAAAGCTGTCAACGGCCATCCTAAGCTGAACGCGCCTGCTCTCGTCAGATTCCAGACTGCTATCCAGCTTAGGGCCCGGTAAGTACCAGCATGGGAGACTGGCTGGGAATCCCGGGTGCAGTTGACATTTTAATCTGTTGCCGCCTTCCGCTCCGATTCGGAAAAGGATTTATTGATGCTTAAATCTACAATATACAGGGTGTGAAGCTGTCAACGGCCATCGTAAGCCTGAACGTGCCTGCTCTCCTCAGATCGCAGACTGCTGCCCGGCAGTTAACGGCATGGGAGACTGGCAGGCAATCCAAGTTGCCATTGACATTTTGCTCTCTTGCCGCCTTCCTCTCCGATTAATAAAAATATTTATTGATGCTTAAATCCACAATATAAAAGTCGTGAAGATGTCAACGGCCATCCTAAGCTGAACGCGCCTGCTCTCGTCAGATCGCAGACTGCTACCCAGTTTAGGGCCCAGTAAGTACCGACATGGGAGACTGGCTGGGAATCCCGGGTGCAGTTGACATTTTGCTCTGTTGCCGCCTTCCGTTCCGATTCCGAAAAGGATTTATTGATGCTTAAATGCACAGTATAAAAAGCATGAAGCTGTCAATGGCCATCCTAAGCTGAACGCGCCTGCTCTCGTCAGATCGCAGACTGCTACCCAGCTTAGGGCCCGGTAAGTACTGGCATGGGAGACGGGCTGGGAATCCCGGTTGCCATTGACATTTTGCTCTATTGCTCGAATTCCGAAAATAATTTATTGATGCTTGAATCCACAGTATACAAGGTGTGAAGCTGTCGACGGCCATCCTAAGCTTAACGCACCTGCTCTCGTCAGATCGCAGACTGGTACAGATCTTAGGGCCCGGTAAGTACCGGCATGGGACACTGGCTGGGAATCCCGGCTGCCGTTGACATTTTGCTCTGTTGCCGCCTTCCGTTCCGATTCCGAAAAGGATTTATTGATGCTTAAATCCACAGTATACAGGGTATGAAGATGTCTACGGCCATCCTAAGCTGAATGCGCCTGTTCTCGTCACATCGCAGACTGCTACCCAGCTTCGGGCCTGGTAAGTACCAGCATGGGAGACTGGCTGGGAATCCCGAATGCAGTTGACATTTTGCTCTGTTTCTGCTCCGATTCCGAAAATTATTTATTGATGCTTAAATCCACAGTATACAAAGTGTGAAGCTGTCAACGGCCATCCTAAGCTGAACGCGCCTGCTCTTGTCAGATCGCAGACTGCTTCCCAGCTTAGGGCCTGGAAAGTACCAGCATGGGAGACTGGCTGGGAATCCCGGGTGCAGTTGACATTTTAATCTGTTGCCGCCTTCCGCTCCGATTCAGAAAAGGATTTATTGATGCTTTAATCCACAATATACAGGGTGTGAAGCTGTCAACGGCCATCCTAAGCCTGAACATGCCTGCTCTCCTCCGATCGCAGGCTGCTGCCCGGCAGATGCAGGCATGGGAGACTGGCTGGCAATCCAAGGTGCCATCAACATTTTGCTCTCTTGCCGCCTTCTTTTCCGATTAAAAAAAATATTTATTGATGCTTAAATCCACAATATACAAGGCGTAAAGATGTCAACGGCCATCCTAAGCTGAACG
Organism: Hyla sarda; assembly: GCF_029499605.1. Taxonomy (NCBI): domain Eukaryota; kingdom Metazoa; phylum Chordata; class Amphibia; order Anura; family Hylidae; genus Hyla; species Hyla sarda. The sequence continues at coordinate 256,362,052 of NC_079189.1, forward strand.
CGCCTGCTCTCGTCAGATCGCAGACTGCTACCCAGCTTAGGGCCTGGTAATTACCAGCATGGGAGACTGGCTGGGAATCCCGAGTGCAGTTGACATTCTGCTCTGATTCCGAAAATTATTTATTGATGCTTAAATCCACAGTATACAAAGTGTGAAGCTGTCAACGGCCATCCTAACCTGAACGCGCCTGCTCTCGTCAGATCGCAGACTGCTACCCAGCTTAGGGCCTGGTAATTACCAGCATGGGAGACTGGCTGGGAATCCCAGGTGTTGTTGACATTTTGCTCTGTAGCCGCCTTCCGCTCCGATTCCGAAAAGGATTTATTGATGCTTAAATCCACAGTATACAGGGTGTGAAGCCGTCTACGGCTATCCTAAGCTGAATGTGCCTGTTCTTGTCAGATCGCAGACTGCTGCCCGGAAAGTACGGGCATGGGAGACTGGCTGGCAATCCAAGGTGCTATTGACATTTTGCTCTGTTGCCGCCTTCCTCTCCGATTAAAAAAAATATTCATTGATGCTTAAATCCACAGTATACAAGGCGTGAAGATGTCAACGGCCATCCTAAGCTGATCGCGCCTGTTCTCGTCAGATCGCAGACTGCTACGCAGCTTAGGGCCCAGTAAGTACCGGCATGGGAGACTGGCTGGGAATCCCGGGTGCAGTTGACATTTTGCTCTGTTGCCGCCTTCCGTTCCGATTCCGAAAAGGATTTATTGATGATTAAATGCACAGTATAAAAAGCATGAAGCTGTCAATGGCCATCCTAAGCTGAACTCGCCTGCTCTCGTCAGATTGCAGACTGCTACCCAGCTTCGGGCCCGGTAAGTACTGGCATTTGAGACTGGCTGGGAATCCCGGGTGCTGTTGACATTTTGCTCTATTGCTGCCTTCCGCTCCGATTCCGAAAATAATTTATTGATGCTTAAATCCACAGTATACAAGGTGTGAAGCTGTCGACGGCCATCCTAAGCTTAACGCGCCTGCTCTCGTCAGATCGCAGACTGGTACAGATCTTAGGGCCCGGTAAGTACCGGCATGGGACACTGGCTGGGAATCCCGGCTGCCGTTGACATTTTGCTCTGTTGCCGCCTTCCGTTCCGATTCCGAAAAGGATTTATTGATGCTTAAATGCACAGTATAAAGGGCGAGAAGCTGGCAACGGCCATCCTAAGCTGAACGTGCCTGCTCTCTGCAGATCGCAGACTGCTACCCAGCTTAGGGCCCGGTAAGTACCAGCATGGGAGACTGGCTGGGAATCCCAAGTGTCGTTGACATTTTGCTCTGTTGCCGCCTTCCGCTCCGATTCCGAAAAGGATTTATTGATGCTTAAATCCACAGTATACAGGTTGAGAAGATGTCTACGGCCATCCTAAGCTGAATGTGCCTGTGCTTGTCAGATCGCAGACTGCTACCCAGCTTAGGGCCCGGTAAGTACCAGCATGGGAGACTGGCTGGGAATCCCAAGTGTCGTTGACATTTTGCTCTGTTGCCGCCTTCCGCTCCGATTCGGAAAAGGATTTATTGATGCTTAAATCCACAATATACAGGGTGTGAAGCTGTCAATGGCCATCCTAAGCTGAACGCGCCTGCTCTCGTCAGATCGCAGACTGCTAGCCAGCTTAGGGACCGGTAAGTACTAGCATAGGAGACTGGCTGGGAATCCCAGGTGTTGTTTACATTTTGCTCTATTGCTGCCTTCCGCTCCGATTCCGAAAAGAATTTATTGATGCTTAAATGTACAGTAGAAAGGGCAAGAAGCTGTCAACGGCCATCCTAAGCTGAACGCGCATGCTCTCGTCAGATCGCAGACTGCTACCCAGCTTAGGGCCCGGTAAGTACTGGCATGGGAAACTGGCTGGGAATCCCGGGTGCCGTTGACATTACGCTCTATTGCTGCCTTCCGCTCCGATTCCGAAAATAATTTATTGATGCTTAAATCCACAGTATACAAGGTGTGAAGCTGTCGACGGCCATCCTAAGCTTAACGCGCCTGCTCTCGTCAGATCGCAGACTGGTACAGATCTTAGGGCCCGGTAAGTACCGGCATGGGACACTGGCTGTTAATCCCGGCTGCCGTTGACATTTTGCTCTGTTGCCGCCTTCCGTTCCGATTCCGAAAAGGATTTATTGATGCTTAAATGCACAGTATACAAAGTGTGAAGCTGGCAATGGCCATCCTAAGCTGAACGCGCCTGCTCTCATCAGATCGCAGACTGCTACCCAGCTTAGGGCCCGGTAAGTACCTGCATGGGAGACTGGCTGGGAATCCCAGGTGTTGTTTACATTTTGCTCTGTGGCCGCCTTCCGCTCCGATTCCGAAAATGATTTATTGATGCTTAAATCCACAGTATACAGGGTGTGAAGCCGTCTACGGCTATCCTAAGCTGAATGTGCCTGTTCTTGTCAGATCGCAGACTGCTGCCTGGCAAGTACGGGCATGGGAGACTGGCTGGCAATCCAAGGTGCTATTGACATTTTGCTCTGTTGCCGCCTTCCTCTCCGATTCCGAAAAGGATTTATTGATGCTTAAATGCACAGTATAAAAAGCATGAAGCTGTCAATGGCCATCCTAAGCTGAACGCGCATGCTCTCGTCAGATCGCAGACTGCTACCCAGCTTAGGGCCCGGTAAATACTGGCATGGGAGTCTGGCTGGGAATCCCGGGTGCCGTTGACATTTTGCTCTATTGCTGCCTTCCGCTTCGATTCCGAAAATAATTTATTGATGCTTAAATCCACAGTATACAAGGTGTGAAGCTGTCGACGGCCATCCTAAGCTTAACGCGCCTGCTCTCGTCAGATCGCAGACTGGTACAGATCTTAGGGCCCGGTAAGTACCGGCATGGGACACTGGCTGTTAATCCCGGCTGCCGTTGACATTTTGCTCTGTTGCCGCCTTCCGTTCCGATTCCGAAAAGGATTTATTGATGCTTAAATGCACAGTATACAAAGTGTGAAGCTGGCAACGGCCATCCTAAGCTGAACGCGCCTGCTCTCGTCAGATCGCAGACTGCTACCCAGCTTAGGGCCTGGTAAGTACCAGCATGGGAGACTGGCTGGGAATCTCAGGTGTTGTTGACATTTAGCTCTGTAGCTCTGTAGACATTTTGCTCCGATTCCGAAAAGGATTTATTGATGCTTAAATCCACAGTATACAGGGTGTGAAGCCGTCTACAGCCATCCTAAGCTGAATGCGCCTGTTCTTGTCAGATCGCAGACTGCTGCCCGGCAAGTACGGGCATGGGAGACTGGCTGGCAATCCAAGGTGCTATTGACATTTTGCTCTGTTGCCGCCTTCCTCTCCGATTAAAAAAAATATTTATTGATGCTTAAATCCACAGTATACAAGGTGTGAAGATGTCAACGGCCATCCTAAGCTGAACGCGCCTGCTCTCGTCAGATCGCAGACTGCTACGCAGCTTAGGGCCCAGTAAGTACCGGCATGGGAGACTGGCTGGGAATCCCGGGTGCAGTTGACATTTTGCTCTGTTGCCGCCTTCCGTTCCGATTCCGAAAAGGATTTATTGATGCTTAAATGCACAGTATAAAAAGCATGAAGCTGTCAATGGCATCCTAAGCTGAACGTGCCTGCTCTCGTCAGATCGCAGACTGGTACAGATCTTAGGGCCCGGTAAGTACCGGCATGGGACACTGGCTGGGAATCCTGGCTGCCGTTGACATTTTGCTCTGTTGCCGCCTTCCTCTCCGATTCCGAAAAGGATTTATTGATGCTTAAATGCACAGTATAAAGGGCATGAAGCTGTCAACGGCCATCCTATGCTGAACGCGCCTGCTCTCGTCAGATCGCAGACTGCTACCCAGCTTAGGGCCTGGTAAGTACCAGCATGGGAGTCTGGCTGGGAATCTCAGGTGTTGTTGACATTTTGCTCTGTAGCTCTGTAGACATTTTGCTCCGAAAAGGATTTATTGATGCTTAAATCCACAGTATACAGGGTGTGAAGCCGTCTACGGCTATCCTAAGCTGAATGCGCCTGTTCTTGTCAGATCGCAGACTGCTGCCCGGCAAGTACGGGCATGGGAGACTGGCTGGCAATCCAAGGTGCTGTTGACATTTTGCTCTGTTGCCGCCTTCCTCTCCGATTCCGAAAAGGATTTATTGATGCTTAAATGCACAGTATAAAAAGCATGAAGCTGTCAATGGCCATCCTAAGCTGAACGCGCCTGCTCTCGTCAGATCGCAGACTGCTACTCAGTTTTGGGCCCGGTAAGTACCAGCATGGGAGACTGGCTGGGAATCCCGGCTGCCGTTGACATTTTGCTCTATTGCCGCCTTCCGCTCCGATTCCGAAAAGGATTTATTGATGCTTAAATGCACAGTATAAAGGGCGAGAAGCTGTCAACGGCCATCCTAAGCTGAACGTGCCTGTTCTCGTCAGATCGCAGACTGCTACCCAGCTTAGGGCCCGGTAAGTAATAGCATGGGAGACTGGCTGGGAATCCCAAGTGTTGTTGACATTTTGCTCTGTTGCCGCCTTCCGCTCCGATTCCGAAAAGGATTTATTGATGCTTAAATCCACAGTATATAGGGTGTGAAGATGTCTACGGCCATCCTAAGCTGAATGCGCCTGTTCTTGTCAGATCGCAGACTGCTACCCAGCTTCGGGCCTGGTAAGTACCAGCAATGGAGACTGGCTGGGAATCCCGAGTGCAGTTGACATTTTGCTCTGTTTCTGCTCCGATTCCGAAAATTATTTATTGATGCTTAAATCCACAGTATACAAAGTGTTAAGCTGTCAACGGCCATCCTAACCTGAACGCGCCTGCTCTCGTCAGATCGCAGACTGCTACCCAGCTTAGGGCCCAGTAAGTACCGGCATGAGAGACTGGCTGGGAATCCCGGGTGCAGTTGACATTTTGCTCTGTTGCCGCCTTCCGTTCCGATTCCGAAAAGGATTTATTGATGATTAAATGCACAGTATAAAAAGCATGAAGCTGTCAATGGCCATCCTAAGCTGAACTCGCCTGCTCTCGTCAGATCGCAGACTGCTACCCAGCTTAGGGCCCGGTAAGTACTGGCATGGGAGACTGGCTGGGAATCCCGGGTGCCGTTGACATTTTGCTCTATTGCTGCCTTCCGCTCCGATTCCGAAAAGAATTTATTGATGCTTAAATCCACAGTATACAAGGTGTGAAGCTGTCGACGGCCATCCTAAGCTTAACGCGCCTGCTCTCGTCAGATCGCAGACTGGTACAGATCTTAGGGCCCGGTAAGTACCGGCATGGGACACTGGCTGGGAATCCCGGCTGCCGTTGACATTTTGCTCTGTTGCCGCCTTCCGTTCCGATTCCGAAAAGGATTTTTTGATGCTTAAATGCACAGTATAAATGGTGAGAAGCTGTCAACGGCCATCCTAAGCTGAACGCGCCTGCTTTTGTCAGATCGCAGATTGCTACCCAGCTTAGGGCCCGGTAAGTAATAGCATGGGAGACTGGCTGGGAATCCCAATTGTTGTTGACATTTTGCTCTGTTGCCGCCTTCCGCTCCGATTCCGAAAAGGATTTATTGATGCTTAAATCCACAGTATACATGGTGTGAAGATGTCTACGGCCATCCTAAGCTGAATGCACCTGTTCTCGTCAGATTGCAGACTGCTACCCAGCTTCGGGCCTGGTAAGTACCAGCAATGGAGACTGGCTGGGAATCCCGAGTGCAGTTGACATTTTGCTCTGTTTCTGCTCCGATTCCGAAAATTATTTATTGATGCTTAAATCCACAGTATACAAAGTGTTAAGCTGTCAACGGCCATCCTAACCTGAACGCGCCTGCTCTTGTCAGATCACAGACTGCTACCCAGCTTAGGGCCCAGTAAGTACCGGCATGGCAGACTGGCTGGGAATCCCGGGTGCAGTTGACATTTTGCTCTGTTGCGGCCTTCCGTTTCGATTCCGAAAAGGATTTATTGATGATTAAATGCACAGTATAAAAAGCATGAAGCTGTCAACGGCCATCCTAAGCTGAACTCGCCTGCTTTCGTCAGATCGCAGACTGCTACCCAGCTTAGGGCCCGGTAAGTACTGGCATTTGTGACTGGCTGGGAATCCCGGGTGCTGTTGACATTTTGCTCTATTGCTGCCTTCTGTTCAGATTCCGAAAAGGATTTATTAATGCTTAAATCCACAGTATACAAGGTGTGAAGCTGTCGATGGCCATCCTAAGCTTAACGCGCCTGCTCTCGTCAGATCGCAGACTGGTACAGATCTTAGGGCCTGGTAAGTACCGGCATGGGACACTGGCTGGGAATCCCGGCTGCCGTTGACATTTTGCTCTGTTGCCGCCTTCCGTTCAGATTCCGAAAAGGATTTATTAATGCTTAAATGCACAGTATAAAGAGCGAGAAGCTGTCAACGGCCATCCTATGCTGAACGCGCCTGCTTTCGTCAGATCGCAGACTGCTACCCAGCTTAGGGCCAGGTAAGTACCAGCATGGGAGACTGGCTGGGAATCCCAAGTGTCGTTGACATTTTGCTCTTTTGCCGCCTTCCGCTCCGATTCCGAAAAGGATTTATTGATGCTTAAATCCACAGCATACAGGGTGAGAAGATGTCTGCGGCCATCCTAAGCTAAATGTGCCTGTTCTCGTCAGAACGCAGACTGCTACCCAGCTTAGCGCCCGGTAAGTACCAGCATGGGAGACTGGCTGGGAATCCCGGGTGCAGTTGACATTTCAATCTGTTGCCGCCTTCCGCTCCGATTCGGAAAAGGATTTATTGATGCTTAAATCCACAATATACAGGGTGTGAAGCTGTAAACGGCCATCCTAAGCTGAATGTGCCTGTTCTTGTCAGATAGCAGACTGCTGCCCGGCAAATACGGGCATGGGAGACTGGCTGGCAATCCAAGGTGCTATTGACATTTTGCTCTGTTGCCGCCTTCCTCACCGATTCCGAAAAGGATTTATTGATGCTTAAATGCACAGTATAAAAAGCATGAAGCTGTCAATGGCCATCCTAAGCTGAACGCGCATGCTCCCGTCAGATCGCAGACTGCTACCCAGCTTAGGGCCCGGTAAGTACTGGCATCGGAGACTGGCTGGGAATCCCGGGTGCCGTTGACATTTTGCTCTATTGCTGCCTTCCGCTCCGATTCCGAAAAGAATTTATTGATGCTTAAATCCACAGTATACAAGGTGTGAAGCTGTCGACGGCCATCCTAAGTTTAACGCGCCTGCTCTCGTCAGATCGCAGACTGGTACAGATCTTAGGGCCCGGTAAGTACCGGCATGGGACACTGGCTGGGAATCCCGGGTGCAGTTGACATTTTAATCTGTTGCCGCCTTCCGCTCCGATTCCGAAAAGGATTTATTGATGCTTAAATGCACAGTATAAAGAGCGAGAAGCTGTCAACGGCCATCCTATGCTGAACGCGCCTGCTTTTGTCAGATCGCAGACTGCTACCCAGCTTAGGGCCAGGTAAGTACCAGCATGGGAGACTGGCTGGGAATCCCAAGTGTCGTTGACATTTTGCTCTTTTGCCGCCTTCCGCTCCGATTCCGAAAAGGATTTATTGATGCTTAAATCCACAGCATACAGGGTGAGAAGATGTCTGCGGCCATCCTAAGCTAAATGTGCCTGTTCTCGTCAGAACGCAGACTGCTACCCAGTTTAGGGCCTGGTAAGTACCAGCATGGGAGACTGGCTGGGAATCCCGGGTGCAGTTGACATTTCAATCTGTTGCCGCCTTCCGCTCCGATTCGGAAAAGGATTTATTGATGCTTAAATCCACAATATACAGGGTGTGAAGCTGTAAACGGCCATCCTAAGCTGAACGCGCCTGCTCTCGTCAGATCGCAGACTGCTACCCAGCTTAGCGCCCGGTAAGTACCAGCATGGGAGACTGGCTTGGAATCCCAGGTGTTGTTCACATTTTGCTCTGTAGCCGCCTTCCGCTCCGATTCAGAAAAGGATTTATTGATCCTTAAATCCACAATTTACAGGGTGTGAAGCCGTCTACGGCTATCCTAAGCTGAATGTGCCTGTTCTTGTCAGATCGCAGACTGCTGCCCGGCAAATACGGGCATGGGAGACTGGCTGGCAATCCAAGGTGCTATTGACATTTTGCTCTGTTGCCGCCTTCCTCTCCGATTCCGAAAAGGATTTATTGATGCTTAAATGCACAGTATAAAAAGCATGAAGCTGTCAATGGCCATCCTAAGCTGAACGCGCATGCTCCCGTCAGATCGCAGACTGCTACCCAGCTTAGGGCCTGGTAAGTACTGGCATCGGAGACTGGCTGGGAATCCCGGGTGCCGTTGACATTTTGCTCTATTGCTGCCTTCCGCTCCGATTCCGAAAAAAATTTATTGATGCTTAAATCCACAGTATACAAGGTGTGAAGCTGTCGACGGCCATCCTAAGTTTAACGCGCCTGCTCTCGTCAGATCGCAGACTGGTACAGATCTTAGGGCCCGGTAAGTACCGGCATGGGACACTGGCTGGGAATCCCGGGTGCAGTTGACATTTTAATCTGTTGCCGCCTTCCGCTCCGATTCCGAAAAGGATTTATTGATGCTTAAATGCACAGTATAAAAAGCATGAAGCTGTCAATGGCCATCCTAAGCTGAACGCGCCTGCTCTCGTCAGATCGCAGACTGGTACAGATCTTAGGGCCCGGTAAGTACCGGAATGGGACACTGGCTGGGAATCCTGGCTGCCGTTGACATTTTGCTCTGTTGCCGCCTTCCTCTCCGATTCCGAAAAGGATTTATTGATGCTTAAATGCACAGTATAAAGGGTATGAAGCTGTCAACGGCCATCCTAAGCTGAACGCGCCTGCTCTCGTCAGATCGCAGACTGCTACCCAGCTTAGGGCCCGGTAAGTACCAGCATGGGAGACTGGCTGGGAATCTCAGGTGTTGTTGACATTTTGCTCTGTAGCTCTGTAGACATTTTGCTCCGATTCCGAAAAGGATTTATTGATGCTTAAATCCCCAGTATACAGGGTGTGAAGCCGTCTACGGCTATCCTAAGCTGAATGCGCCTGTTCTTGTCAGATCGCAGACTGCTGCCCGGCAAGTACGGGCATGGGAGACTGGCTGGCAATCCAAGGTGCTATTGACATTTTGCTCTGTTGCCGCCTTCCTCTCCGATTCCGAAAAGGATTTGTTGATGCTTAAATGCACAGTATAAAAAGCATGAAGCTGTCAATGGCCATCCTAAGCTGAACACGCCTGCTCTCGTCAGATCGCAGATTGCTACCCAGCTTAGGGCCCGGTAAGTACTGGCATGGGAGACTGGCTGGGAATCTCGGGTGCCGTTGACATTTTGCTCTATTGCTGCCTTCCGCTCCGATTCCGAAAATAATTTATTGATGCTTAAATCCACAGTATACAAGGTGTGAAGCTGTCGACGGCCATCCTAAGCTTAACGCGCCTGCTCTCGTCAGATCGCAGACTGGTACAGATCTTAGGGCCCGGTAAGTACCGGCATGGGACACTGGCTGGGAATCCCGGGTGCAGTTGACATTTTAATCTGTTGCCGCCTTCCGCTCCGATTCGGAAAAGGATTTATTGATGCTTAAATGCACAGTATAAAGGGCGTGAAGCTGTCAACAGCCATCCTAAGCTGAACGCGCCTGCTCTCGTCAGATTGCAGACTGCTACCCAGCTTAGGGCCCGGTAAGTACCAGCATGGGAGACTGGCTGGGAATCTCAGGTGTTGTTGACATTTAGCTCTGTAGCTCTGTAGACAATTTGCTCCGAATCCGAAAAGGATTTATTGATGCTTAAATCCACAGTATACAGGGTGTGAAGCCGTCTACGGCTATCCTAAGCTGAATGCGCCTGTTCTTGTCAGATCGCAGACTGCTGCCTGGCAAGAACGGGCATGGGAGACTGGCTGGCAATCCAAGGTGCTATTGACATTTTGCTCTGTTGCCGCCTTCCTCTCCGATTAAAAAAAATATTTATTGATGCTTAAATCCACAGTATACAAGGTAAAAAATGTCAACGGCCATCCTAAGCTGAACGCGCCTGCTCTCGTCAGATCGCAGACTGCTATGCAGCTTAGGGCCCAGTAAGTACCGGCATGGGAGACTGGCTGGGAATCCCGGGTGCAGTTGACATTTTGCTCTGTTGCCTCCTTCCGTTCCGATTCCGAAAAGGATTTATTGATGCTTAAATGCACAGTATAAAAAGCATGAAGCTGTCAATGGCCATCCTAAGCTGAACGCGCCTGCTCTCGTCAGATCGCAGACTGGTACAGATCTTAGGGCCCGGTAAGTACCGGCATGGGACACTGGCTGGGAATCCTGGCTGCCGTTGACATTTTGCTCTGTTGCCGCCTTCCTCTCCGATTCCGAAAAGGATTTATTGATGCTTAAATGCACAGTATAAAGGGCATGAAGCTGTCAACGGCCATGCTATGCTGAACGCGCCTGCTCTCGTCAGATCGCAGACTGCTACCCAGCTTAGGGCCCGGTAAGTACCAGCATGGGAGATTGGCTGGGAATCTACAGGGTGTGAAGCCGTCTACGGCTATCCTAAGCTGAATGCGCCTGTTTTTGTCAGATCGCAGACTGCTGCCCGGCAAGTACGGGCATGGGAGAATGGCTGGCAATCCAAGGTGCTATTGACATTTTGCTCTGTTGCCGCCTTCCTCTCCAATTCCGAAAAGGATTTATTGATGCTTAAATGCACAGTATAAAAAGCATGAAGCTGTCAATGGCCATCCTAAGCTGAACGCGCCTGCTGTCGTCAGATCGCAGACTGCTACCCAGCTTAGGGCCCGGAAAGTACTGGCATGGGAGACTGGCTGGGAATCCCGGGTGCCGTTGACATTTTGCTCTATTGCTGCCTTCCGCTCCGATTCCGAAAATAATTTATTGATGCTTAAATCCACAGTATACAAGGTGTGAAGCTGTCGAAGCTTAAATCCACAGTATACAGGGTGTGAAGCCGTATTTTGCTATGTTGCTGCCTTCCGTGCCGATTCCGAAAAGGATTTTGATGCTTAAATGCACAGTATACAAAGTGTGAAGCTTTCAACGGCCATCCTAAGCTGAACGTGCCTGCTCTCGTCAGATCGCAGACTGCTACCCAGCTTAGGGCCTGGTAAGTACCAGCATGGGAGACTGGCTGGGAATCCCGGGTGCAGTTGACATTTTAATCTGTTGCCGCCTTCCGCTCCGATTCGGAAAAGGATTTATTGATGCTTAAATGCACAGTATAAAGGGGGTGAAGCTGTCAACAGCCATCCTAAGCTGAACGCGCCTGCTCTCGTCAGATTGCAGACTGCTACCCAGCTTAGGGCCCGGTAAGTACCAGCATGGGAGACTGGCTGGGAATCTCAGGTGTTGTTGACATTTAGCTCTGTAGCTCTGTAGACATTTTGCTCCGATTCCGAAAAGGATTTATTGATGCTTAAATCCACAGTATACAGGGTGTGAAGCCATCTACGGCTATCCTAAGCTGAATGCGCCTGTTCTTGTCAGATCGCAGACTGCTGCCCGGCAAGTACGGGCATGGGAGACTGGCTGGCAATCCAAGGTGCCATTGACATTTTGCTCTGTTGCCGCCTTCCTCTCCGATTAAAAAAAATATTTATTGATGCTTAAATCCACAGTATACAAGGTGTGAAGATGTCAACGGCCATCCTAAGCTGAACGTGCCTGCTCTCGTCAGATCGCAGACTGCTACCCAGCTTAGGGCCCAGTAAGTACCGGCATGGAAGACTGGCTGGGAATCCTGGGTGCAGTTGACATTTTGCTCTGTTGCCGCCTTCCGTTCCGATTCCGAAAAGGATTTATTGATGCTTAAATGCACAGTATAAAAAGCATGAAGCTGTCAATGGCCATCCTAAGCTGAACGCGCCTGCTCTCGTCAGATCGCAGACTGGTACAGATCTTAGGGCCCGGTAAGTACCGGCATGGGACACTGGCTGGGAATCCTGGCTGCCGTTGACATTTTGCTCTGTTGCCGCCTTCCTCTCCGATTCCGAAAAGGATTTATTGATGCTTAAATGCACAGTATAAAAAGCATGAAGCTGTCAATGGCCATCCCAAGCTGAACACGCCTGCTCTCGTCAGATCGCAGACTGCTACCCAGCTTAGGGCCCGGTAAATACTGGCATGGGAGACTGGCTGGGAATCCCGGGTGCCGTTGACATTTTGCTCTATTGCTGCCTTCCGCTCCGATTCCGAAAAGAATTTATTGATGCTTAAATCCACAGTATACAAGGTGTGAAGCTGTCGACGGCCATCCTAAGCTTAACGCGCCTGCTCTCGTCAGATCGCAGACTGGTACAGATCTTAGGGCCCGGTAAGTACCGGCATGGGACACTGGCTGGGAATCCCGGGTGCAGTTGACATTTTAATCTGTTGCCGCCTTCCGCTCCGATTCGGAAAAGGATTTATTGATGCTTAAATGCACAGTATAAAGGGCGTGAAGCTGTCAACAGCCATCCTAAGCTGAACGCGCCTGCTCTCGTCAGATTGCAGACTGCTACCCAGCTTAGGGCCCGGTAAGTACCAGCATGGGAGACTGGCTGGGAATCTCAGGTGTTGTTGACATTTAGCTCTGTAGCTCTGTAGACAATTTGCTCCCATTCCGAAAAGGATTTATTGATGCTTAAATCCACAGTATACAGGGTGTGAAGCCGTCTACGGCTATCCTAAGCTGAATGCGCCTGTTCTTGTCAGATCGCAGACTGCTGCCTGGCAAGTACGGGCATGGGAGACTGGCTGGCAATCCAAGGTGCTATTGACATTTTGCTCTGTTGCCGCCTTCCTCTCCGATTAAAAAAAATATTTATTGATGCTTAAATCCACAGTATACAAGGTAGAAGATGTCAACGGCCATCCTAAGCTGAACGCGCCTGCTCTCGTCAGATCGCAGACTGCTATGCAGCTTAGGGCCCAGTAAGTACTGGCATGGGAGACTGGCTGGGAATCCCGGGTGCAGTTGACATTTTGCTCTGTTGCCGCCTTCCGTTCCGATTCCGAAAAGGATTTATTGATGCTTAAATGCACAGTATAAAAAGCATGAAGCTGTCAATGGCCATCCTAAGCTGAACGCGCCTGCTCTCGTCAGATCGCAGACTGGTACAGATCTTAGGGCCCGGTAAGTACCGGCATGGGACACTGGCTGGGAATCCTGGCTGCCGTTGACATTTTGCTCTGTTGCCGCCTTCCTCTCCGATTCCGAAAAGGATTTATTGATGCTTAAATGCACAGTATAAAGGGCATGAAGCTGTCAACGGCCATCCTATGCTGAACGCGCCTGCTCAGATCGCAGACTGCTACCCAGCTTAGGGCCCGGTGAGTACCAGCATGGGAGACTGGCTGGGAATCTCAGGTGTTGTTGAAATTTTGCTCTGTAGCTCTGTAGACATTTTGCTCCGATTCCGAAAAGGATTTATTGATGCTGAAATCCACAGTATACAGGGTGTGAAGCCGTGTACGGCTATCCTAAGCTGAATGCGCCTGTTCTTGTCAGATCGCAGACTGCTGCCCGGCAAGTACGGGCATGGGAGACTGGCTGGCAATCCAAGGTGCTATTGACATTTTGCTCTGTTGCCGCCTTCCTCTCCGATTCCGAAAAGGATTTATTGATGCTTAAATGCACAGTATAAAAAGCATGAAGCTGTCAATGGCCATCCTAAGCTGAACGCGCCTGCTCTCGTCAGATCGCAGACTGCTACCCAGCTTAGGGCCCGGAAAGTACTGGCATGGGAGACTGGCTGGGAATCCCGGGTGCCGTTGACATTTTGCTCTATTGCTGCCTTCCGCTCCGATTCCGAAAATAATTTATTGATGCTTAAATCCACAGTATACAAGGTGTGAAGCTGTCGACGGCCATCCTAAGCTTAACGCACCTGCTCTCGTCAGATCGCAGACTGGTACAGATCTTAGGGCCCGGTAAGTACCGGCATGGGACACTGGCTGGGAATCCCGGCTGCCGTTGACATTTTGCTCTGTTGCCGCCTTCCGTTCCGATTCCGAAAAGGATTTATTGATGCTTAAATGCACAGTATAAAGGGCAAGAAGCTGTCAACGGCCATCCAAAGCTGAACGCGCCTGCTCTCGTCAGATCGCAGACTGCTATCCAGCTTAGGGCCCGGTAAGTACCAGCATCGGAAACTGGCTGGGAATCCCAGGTGTCGTTGACATTTTGCTCTGTTGCCGCCTTCCGCTCCGATTCCGAAAATAATTTATTGATGCTTAAATCCACAGTATACAAGGTGTGAAGCTGTCGACGGCCATCCTAAGCTTAACGCGCCTGCTCTTGTCAGATCGCAGACTGGTACAGATCTTAGGGCCCGGTAAGTACCGGCATGGGACACTGGCTGTTAATCCCGGCTGCCGTTGACATTTTGCTCTGTTGCCGCCTTCCGTTCCGATTCCGAAAAGGATTTTGATGCTTAAATGCACAGTATACAAAGTGTGAAGCTGTCAACGGCCATCCTAAGCTGAACGCGCCTGCTCTCGTCAGATCGCAGACTGCTACCCAGCTTAGGGCCTGGTAAGTACCAGCATGGGAGACTGGCTGGGAATCCCGGGTGCAGTTGACATTTTAATCTGTTGCCGCCTTCCGCTCCGATTCGGAAAAGGATTTATTTATGCTTAATTGCACAGTATAAAGGGCATGAAGCTGTCAACAGCCATCCTAAGCTGAACGCGCCTGCTCTCGTCAGATTGCAGACTGCTACCCAGCTTAGGGACCGGTAAGTACCAGCATGGGAGACTGGCTGGGAATCTCAGGTGTTGTTGACATTTAGCTCTGTAGCTCTGTAGACATTTTGCTCCGATTCCGAAAAGGATTTATTGATGCTTAAATCCACAGTATACAGGGTGTGAAGCCGTCTACGGCTATCCTAAGCTGAATGCGCCTGTTCTTGTCAGATCGCAGACTGCTGCCCGGCAAGTACGGGCATGGGAGACTAGCTGGCAATCCAAGGTGCTATTGATATTTTGCTCTGTTGCCGCCTTCCTCTCCGATTAAAAAAAATATTTATTGATGCTTAAATCCACAGTATACAAGGTGTGAAGATGTCAACGGCCATCCTAAGCTGAACACGCCTGCTCTCGTCAGATCGCAGACTGCTACGCAGCTTAGGGCCCAGTAAGTACCGGCATGGGAGTAAGGCTGGGAATCCCGGGTGCAGTTGACATTTTGCTCTGTTGCCGCCTTCCGTTCCGATTCCGAAAAGGATTTATTGATGCTTAAATGCACAGTATAAAAAGCATGAAGCTGTCAATGGCCATCCTAAGCTGAACGCGCCTGCTCTCGTCAGATCGCAGACTGGTACAGATCTTAGGGCCCGGTAAGTACCGGCATGGGACACTGGCTGGGAATCCTGGCTGCCGTTGACATTTTGCTCTGTTGCCGCCTTCCTCTCCGATTCCGAAAAGGATTTATTGATGCTTAAATGCACAGTATAAAGGGCGAGAAGCTGTCAACGGCCATCCTAAGCTGAACGCCCCTGGCTCTCGTCAGATCGCAGACTGCTACCCAGCTTAGTGCCCGGTAAGTACCAGCATGGGAGACTGGCTGGGAATCCCAGGTGTCGTTGACATTTTGCTCTGTTGCCGCCTTCCGCTCCGATTCCGAAAATAATTTATTGATGCTTAAATCCACAGTATACAAAGTGTGAAGCTGTCGACGGCCATCCTAAGCTTAACACGCCTGCTCTCGTCAGATCGCAGACTGGTACAGATCTTAGGGCCCGGTAAGTACCGGCATGGGACACTGGCGGTTAATCCCGGCTGCCGTTGACATTTTGCTCTGTTGCCGCCTTCCGTTCCGATTCCGAAAAGGATTTATTGATGCTTAAATGCACAGTATAAAGGGCGAGAAGCTGACAACGGCCATCCTAAGCTGAACGCGCCTGCTCTCGTCAGATCGCAGACTGCTACCCAGCTTAGGGCCCGGTAAGTACCAGCATGGGAGACTGGCTGGGAATCCCAGGTGTCGTTGACATTTTGCTCAGTTGCCGCCTTCCGCTCCAATTCCGAAAAGGATTTATTGATGCTTAAATCCACAGTATAAAGGGCGAGAAGCTGTCAACGGCCATCCTAAGCTGAACGTGCCTGCTCTCGTCAGATCGCAGACTGCTACCCAGCTTAGGGCCCAGTAAGTACCGGCATGGAAGACTGGCTGGGAATCCTGGGTGCAGTTGACATTTTTGCTCTGTTGCCGCCTTCCGTTCTGATTCCGAAAAGGATTTATTGATGCTTAAATGCACAGTATAAAAATCATGAAGCTGTCATTGGCCATCCTAAGCTGAACGCGCCTGCTCCCGTCAGATCGCAGACTGCTACCCAGCTTAGGGCCCAGTAAGTACTGGCATGGGAGACTGGCTGGGAATCCCGGTTGCCGTTGCCGTTGCCGTTGACATTTTGCTCTATTGCTGCCTTTCGCTTTGATTCCAAAAATAATTTCTTGATGCTTAAATCCACAGTATACAAGGTGTGAAGCTGTCGACGGCCATCCTAAGCTTAACGCGCCTGCTCTCGTCAGATCGCAGACTGGTACAGATCTTAGGGCCCGGTAAGTACCGGCATGGGACACTGGCTGGGAATCCCAGGTCTTGTTGACATTTTGCTCTGTAGCCGCCTTCCGCTCCGATTCGGAAAAGGATTTATTGATGCTTAAATGCACAGTATAAAGGGTGTGAAGCTGTCAACGGCCATCATAAGCTGAACGCGCCTGCTCTCGTCAGATTGCAGACTGCTACCCAGCTTAGGGCCCGGTAAGTACCAGCATGGGAGACTGGCTGGGAATCTCAGGTGTTGTTGACATTTTGCTCTGTAGCTCTGTAGACATTTTTCTCCGATTCCGAAAAGGATTTATTGATGCTTAAATCCACAGTATACAAGGTGTGAAGCTGTCGACGGCCATCCTAAGCTTAACGCGCCTGTTCTTGTCAGATCGCAGACTGCTGCCCGGCAAGTACGGGCATGGGAGACTGGCTGGCAATCCAAGGTGCTATTGACATTTTGCTCTGTTGCCGCCTTCCTCTCCGATTAAAAAAAATATTTATTGATGCTTAAATCCACAGTATACAAGGTAGAAGATGTCAACGGCCATCCTAAGCTGAACGCGCCTGCTCTCGTCAGATCGCAGACTGCTATGCAGCTTAGGGCCCAGTAAGTACCGGCATGGGAGACTGGCTGGGAATCCCGGGTGCAGTTGACATTTTGCTCTGTTGCCGCCTTCCGTTCCGATTCCAAAAAGGATTTATTGATGCTTAAATGCACAGTATAAAAAGCATGAAGCTGTCAATGGCCATCCTAAGCTGAACGCGCCTGCTCTCGTCAGATCGCAGACTGGTACAGATCTTAGGGCCCGGTAAGTACCGACATGGGACACTGGCTGGGAATCCTGGCTGCCGTTTGACATTTTGCTCTGTTGCCGCCTTCCTCTCCGATTCCGAAAAGGATTTATTGATGCTTAAATGCACAGTATAAAGGGCATGAAGCTGTCAACGGCCATCCTAAGCTGAACGCACCTGCTCTCGTCAGATCGCAGACTGCTACCCAGCTTAGGGCCTGGTAAGTACCAGCATGGGAGACTGGCTGGGAATCTCAGGTGTTGTTGACATTTTGCTCTGTAGCTCTGTAGACATTTTGCTCCGATTCCGGAAAGGATTTATTGATGCTTAAATCCACAGTATACAGGGTGTGAAGCCGTCTACGGCTATCCTAAGCTGAATGCGCCTGTTCTTGTCAGATCGCAGACTGCTGCCCGGCAAGTACGGGCATGGGAGAATGGCTGGCAATCCAAGGTGCTATTGACATTTTGCTCTGTTGCCGCCTTCCCCTCTGATTCCGAAAAGGATTTATTGATGCTTAAATGCACAGTATAAAAAGCATGAAGCTGTCAATGGCCATCCTAAGCTGAACGCGCCTGCTCTCGTCAGATCGCAGACTGCTACCCAGCTTAGGGCCCGGAAAGTACTGGCATGGGAGACTGGCTGGGAATCCCGGGTGCCGTTGACATTTTGCTCTATTGCTGCCTTCCGCTCCGATTCCGAAAATAATTTATTGATGCTTAAATCCACAGTATACAAGGTGTGAAGCTGTCGACGGCCATCCTAAGCTTAACGCGCCTGCTCTCGTCAGATCGCAGACTGGTACAGATCTTAGGGCCCGGTAAGTACCGTCATGGGACACTGGCTGGGAATCCCGGCTGCCGTTGACATTTTGCTCTGTTGCCGCCTTCCGTTCCGATTCCGAAAAGGATTTATTGATGCTTAAATGCACAGTATAAAGGGCAAGAAGCTGTCAACGGCCATCCTAAGCTGAACGCGCCTGCTCTCGTCAGATCGCAGACTGCTATGCAGCTTAGGGCCCAGTAAGTACCGGCATGGGAGACTGGCTGGGAATCCCGGGTGCAGTTGACATTTTGCTCTGTTGCCGCCTTCCGTTCCGATTCCAAAAAGGATTTATTGATGCTTAAATGCACAGTATAAAAAGCATGAAGCTGTCAATGGCCATCCTAAGCTGAACGCGCCTGCTCTCGTCAGATCGCAGACTGGTACAGATCTTAGGGCCCGGTAAGTACCGACATGGGACACTGGCTGGGAATCCTGGCTGCCGTTTGACATTTTGCTCTGTTGCCGCCTTCCTCTCCGATTCCGAAAAGGATTTATTGATGCTTAAATGCACAGTATAAAGGGCATGAAGCTGTCAACGGCCATCCTAAGCTGAACGCACCTGCTCTCGTCAGATCGCAGACTGCTACCCAGCTTAGGGCCTGGTAAGTACCAGCATGGGAGACTGGCTGGGAATCTCAGGTGTTGTTGACATTTTGCTCTGTAGCTCTGTAGACATTTTGCTCCGATTCCGGAAAGGATTTATTGATGCTTAAATCCACAGTATACAGGGTGTGAAGCCGTCTACGGCTATCCTAAGCTGAATGCGCCTGTTCTTGTCAGATCGCAGACTGCTGCCCGGCAAGTACGGGCATGGGAGAATGGCTGGCAATCCAAGGTGCTATTGACATTTTGCTCTGTTGCCGCCTTCCCCTCTGATTCCGAAAAGGATTTATTGATGCTTAAATGCACAGTATAAAAAGCATGAAGCTGTCAATGGCCATCCTAAGCTGAACGCGCCTGCTCTCGTCAGATCGCAGACTGCTACCCAGCTTAGGGCCCGGAAAGTACTGGCATGGGAGACTGGCTGGGAATCCCGGGTGCCGTTGACATTTTGCTCTATTGCTGCCTTCCGCTCCGATTCCGAAAATAATTTATTGATGCTTAAATCCACAGTATACAAGGTGTGAAGCTGTCGACGGCCATCCTAAGCTTAACGCGCCTGCTCTCGTCAGATCGCAGACTGGTACAGATCTTAGGGCCCGGTAAGTACCGTCATGGGACACTGGCTGGGAATCCCGGCTGCCGTTGACATTTTGCTCTGTTGCCGCCTTCCGTTCCGATTCCGAAAAGGATTTATTGATGCTTAAATGCACAGTATAAAGGGCAAGAAGCTGTCAACGGCCATCCTAAGCTGAACGCGCCTGCTCTCGTCAGGTCGCAGACTGCTACCCAGCTTAGGGCCCGGTAAGTACCAGCATCGGAAACTGGCTGGGAATCCCAGGTATCGTTGACATTTTGCTCTGTTGCCGCCTTCCGCTCCGATTCCGAAAATAATTTATTGATGCTTAAATCCACAGTATAAAAGGTGTGAAGCTGTCGACGGCCATCCTAAGCTTAACGCGCTTGCTCTTGTCAGATCGCAGACTGGTACAGATCTTAGGGCCCGGTAAGTACCGGCATGGGACACTGGCTGTTAATCCCGGCTGCCGTTGACATTTTGCTCTGTTGCCGCCTTCCGTTCCGATTCCGAAAAGGATTTTGATGCTTAAATGCACAGTATACAAAGTGTGAAGCTGTCAACGGCCATCCTAAGCTGAACGCGCCTGCTCTCGTCAGATCGCAGACTACTACCCAGCTTAGGGCCTGGTAAGTACCAGCATGGTAGACTGGCTGGGAATCCCGGGTGCAGTTGACATTTTAATCTGTTGCCGCCTTCCGCTCCGATTCGGAAAAGGATTTATTGATGCTTAAATCCACAGTGTACAGGGTGTGAAGCCGTCTACGGCTATCCTAAGCTGAATGCGCCTGTTCTTTTCAGATCGCAGACTGCTGCCCGGCAAGTACGGGCATGGGAGACTGGCTGGCAATCCAAGGTGCTATTGACATTTTGCTCTGTTGCCGCCTTCCTCTCTGATTAAAAAAAATATTTATTGATGCTTAAATCCACAGTATACAAGGTGTGAAGATGTCAACGGCCATCCTAAGCTGAACACGCCTGCTCTCGTCAGATCACAGACTGCTAGGCAGCTTAGGGCCCAGTAAGTATCGGCATGGGAGTAAGGCTGGGAATCCCGGGTGCAGTTGACATTTTGCTCTGTTGCCGCCTTCCGTTCCGATTCCGAAAAGGATTTATTGATGCTTAAGTGCACAGTATAAAGGGCATGAAGCTGTCAACGGCCATCCTATGCTGAACGCGCCTGCTCTCGTCAGATCGCAGACTGCTACCCAGCTTAGGGCCCGGTAAGTACCAGCATGGGAGACTGGCTGGGAATCTCAGGTGTCGTTGACATTTTGCTCTGTAGCTCTGTAGACATTTTGCTCCGATTCCGAAAAGGATTTATTGATGCTTAAATCCACAGTATACAGGGTGTGAAGCCGTCTACGGCTATCCTAAGCTGAATGTGCCTGTTCTTGTCAGATTGCAGACTGCTGCCCGGCAAGTACGGGCATGGGAGACTGACTGAAAATCCAAGGTGCTATTGACATTTTGCTCTGTTGCCGCCTTCCTCTCCGATTCCGAAAAGGATTTATTGATGCTTAAATGCACAGTATAAAAAGCATGAATTTGTCAATGGCCATCCTAAGCTGAACGCGCCTGCTCTCGTCAGATCGGAGACTGCTACCCAGCTTAGGGCCCGGTAAGTACTGGCATGGGAGACTGGCTTGGAATCCCGGGTGCCGTTGACATTTTGCTCTATTGCTGCCTTCCGCTCCGATTCCGAAAATAATTTATTGATGCTTAAATCCACAGTATACAAGGTGTGAAGCTGTTGACGGCCATCCTAAGCTTAACGCGCCTGCTCTCGTCAGATCGCAGACTGGTACATATCTTAGGGCCCGGTAAGTACCGGCATGGGACACTGGCTGGGAATCCCGGCTGCCGTTGACATTTTGCTCTGTTGCCGCCTTCCGTTCCGATTCCGAAAAGGATTTATTGATGCTTAAATGCACAGTATAAAGGGCGAGAAGCTGTCAACGGCCATCCTAAGCTGAACGCTCCTGCTCTCGTCAGATCGCAGACTGCTACCCAGCTTAGGGCCCGGTAAGTACCAGCATGGGAGACTGGCTGGGAATCCCAGGTGTCGTTGACATTTTGCTCTGTTGCCGCCTTCTGCTCCGATTCCGAAAATAATTTATTGATGCTTAAATCCACAGTATACAAAGTGTGAAGCTGTCGACGGCCATCCTAAGCTTAACGCGCCTGCTCTCGTCAGATCGCAGACTGGTACAGATCTTAGGGCCCGGTAAGTACCGGCATGGGACACTGGCTGTTAATCCCGGCTGCCGTTGACATTTTGCTCTGTTGCCGCCTTCCGTTCCGATTCCGAAAAGGATTTATTGATGCTTAAATGCACAGTATAAAGGGCGAGAAGCTGACAACGGCCATCCTAAGCTGAACGCGCCTGCTCTCGTCAGATCGCAGACTGCTACCCAGCTTAGGGCCCGGTAAGTACCAGCATGGGAGACTGGCTGGGAATCCCAGGTGTCGTTGACATTTTGCTCTGTTGCCGCCTTCCGCTCCGATTCGGAAAAGGATTTATTGATGCTTAAATCCACAGTATAAAGGGCGAGAAGCTGTCAACGGCCATCCTAAGCTGAACGCGCCTGCTCTTGTCAGATCGCAGACTGCTACCCAGCTTAGGGCCCAGTAAGTACCGGCATGGGAGACTGGCTGGGAATCCTGGGTGCAGTTGACATTTTTGCTCTGTTGCCGCCTTTCGTTCTGATTCCGAAAAGGATTTATTGATGCTTAAATGCACAGTATAAAAATCATGAAGCTGTCAATGGCCATCCTAAGCTGAACGCGCCTGCTCCCGTCAGATCGCAGACTGCTACCCAGCTTAGGGCCCAGTTAGTACTGGCATGGGAGACTGGCTGGGAATCCCGGTTGCCGTTGCCGTTGACATTTTGCTCTATTGCTGCCTTCCGCTTTGATTCCGAAAATAATTTCTTGATGCTTAAATCCACAGTATACAAGGTGTGAAGCTGTCGACGGCCATCCTAAGCTTAACGCGCCTGCTCTCGTCAGATCGCAGACTGGTACAGATCTTAGGGCCCGGTAAGTACCGGCATGGGACACTGGCTGGGAATCCCGGCTGCCGTTGACATTTTGCTCTGTTGCTGCCTTCCGTTCCGATTCCGAAAAGGATTTATTGATGCTTAACCCCTTAAGGACCAGGCCATTTTACACCTTAGGACCAGAGCGTTTTTTGAACATCTGACCACTGTCACTTTAAGCATTAATAACTCTAAGACGCTTTTACCTATCATTCTGATTCCAAGATTGTTTTTTCGTGACATATTCTACTTTATGTTATTGGTAAAATTTTGTCGATACTTGCATCGTTTCTTAGTGAAAAATTCCAAAATTTGATGAAAAAACTTGAAAATTTTGCATTTTTCTAACTTTTAAGCTCTCTGCTTGTAAGGAAAATGGATATTCCAAATAATTTTTTTTTTATTCACATATACAATATGTCCACTTTATGTTTGCATCATAAAATTTACGATTTTTTACTTTTGGAAGACACCAGAGGGCTTCAAAGTTCAGCAGCAATTTTCCAATTTTTCACAAAATTTCCAAAATCACAATTTTTCAGGGACCAGTTCAGGTTTGAAGTGGATTTGAAGGGTCTTCATATTAGAAATACCCCATAAATGACCCCATTATAAAAACTGCACCCCCCAAAGTATTCAAAATGACATTCAGTCAGCGTTTTAACCCTTTAGGTGTTTCACAGGAATAGCAGCAAAGTGAAGGAGAAAATTCACAATCTTCATTTTTTACACTTGCATGTTCTTGTAGACCCAATTTTTGAATTTTTACAAGGGGTAAAAGGAGAAAATGTATACTTATATTTGTAGCCCAATTTCTCTCGAGTAAGCACATACCTCATATGTCTATGTAAATTGTTCGGCGGGCGCAGTAGAGGGCTCAGAAGCGAAGGAGCGACGAGGGGATTTTGGAGAGTACGTTTTTCTGAAATGGTTTTTGGGGGGCATGTTGTATTTAGGAAGCCCCTATGGTGCCAGAACAGGAAAAAATACCCACATGGCATACCATTTTGGAAACTAGACCCCTTGAGGAACGTAACAAGGAATAAAGTGAGCCTTAATACCCCACAGGTGTTTCACAACTTTTGCATATGTAAAAAAATGTTTTAAAAATGGCACTAAAATGTGTGTTTCCACCCAAATTTCACATGTATGCAAGGGTTAATAGCAGAAAATACCCCCCAAAATTTGTAACCCCATCTCTTCTGAGTATGGAGGTACCCCATAAGTTGACCTGAAGTGTACTACGGGCGAACTACAATGCTCAGAAGAGAAGGAGTCATATTTGGCTTTTTGAGAGCAAATTTTGCTCGGGGGCATGTCGCATTTAGGAAGCCCCTATGGTGCCAGGACAGCAAAAAATACCCACATGGCATACCATTTTGGAAACTAGACCCCTTGAGGAACGTAACAAGAAATAAAGTGAGCCTTAATACCCCACAGGGGTTTCACGACTTTTGCATACGTAAAAAAAAAAAAAAATAATTTTCACTAAAATGTGTGTTTCCCCCCCAAATTTCACATTTTTGCAAGGGTTAATAGCAGAAAATACCCCCCAAAATTTGTAACCCCATCTCTTATGAGTATGAAGGTACCCCATAAATTGACCTGAAGCGCACTACGGGCAAACTACAATGCTCAGAAGAGAGGGAGTCATATTTGGCTTTTTGAGAGCAAATTTTGCTCGGGGGGCATGTCGCATTTAGGAAGCCCCTATGGTGCCAGGACAGCAAAATAACCCCCACATGGCATACCATTTTGGAAACTAAACCCCTTGAGGAACGTAACAAGGGGTACAGTGAGCATTTACCCCCCACTGGTGTCTGTCAGATCTTTGGAACAGTGGGCTGTACAAAATGTTTAATTTGCACAGCCCACTGTTCCAAAGATCTGTCAGACACCAGTGGGGGGTAAATTCTCACTGCACCCCTCATTACATTCCGTGAGGGGTGTAGTTTCCGAAATGGGGTCACATGTGAGGTTTTTTTTTTTTTGCATTTGTCAAAACCGCTGTAACAATCAGCCAGCCCTGTGCAAATCACCTCAAATGTACATGGTGCACTCTCCCTTCTGGGCCTTGTTGTGCGCCCCCAGAGCACTTTGCTCCCACATATGGGGTATCTCCATAGTTGAGAGAAATTGCGTTACAAATTTTGGGGGGCTTTTTTCCCTTTTACCTCTTGTCAAAATGAAAAGTATGGGGCAACACCAGCATGTTAGTGTAAAAAAATTTTTTTTTTACACTAACATGCTGGTGTAGACCCCCAACTTCACCTTTTCATGAGGGGTGAAAGGAGAAAAAGCCCCCCAAAATTTGTTAGGCAATTTCTCCCGAGTACGGTGATACCCCATATGTGGCCCTAAACTGTTGCCTTGAAATACGACAGGGCTCCAAAGTGAGAGAGCGCCATGCGCATTTGAGGCCTAAATTAGGGACTTGCATAGGGGTGGACATAGGGGTATTCTACGCCAGCCTCCAGCTGTTGCAAAACTCCCAGCATGCCTGGACAGTCAACGACTGTCCGGCAATACTGGGAGTTGTTGTTTTGCAACAGCTGGAGGCTCCATTTTGGAAACAGTGGCGTACCAGACGTTTTCATTTTTATTGGGGAGGGGGGCTGTGTAGGGGTATGTGTATATGTAGTGTTTTTTACTTTTTATTTTGTGTTGGTGTCAGTGTAGTGTAGTGTTTTTAGGGTACAGTCACATGGGCGGGGGATTACAGCGAGTTTGAGCTGCCGCGCAAAATTTGCTGCATCGCAAACTTGCAGCCTGATACTCACTGTAAGCCCCCTGCCCATGTGAATGTATCCTGTACATTCACAGTGGGGGGGGGGGGGACCTCCAGCTGTTGCAAAACCACAACTCCCAGCATGCACAGTCCATCAGTGCATGCTGGTAGTTATAGTTTTGCAACAGATGGAGGCACACGGGTTGGGAAACACTGAGTTAGGAAACAGACAATGTTTCCCAACCAGTGTGCCTCCTGTTGTTGCAAAACCACAACTCCCAGCATTCTCAGGCATGCTGGGAGTAGTAGTTCGGCAATATCTTTAGAGCTAGCTGTTGCCGAACTACAACTCCCAGCATGCTTGGAGTTGTAGTTTTGCAACATCTGGAGGACTACAGTTTGCAGACCACTAATAGTGGTTCCCAATCTGTGCCCTTCCAGATGTTGCAAAACTACAACTCCCAGTATGCCAAAACTGTCCAGGCATGCTGGGAGTTGTAGTTCTGCAACATCTGAAGGGCCAGATGTTGCAGAACTACAACTCCCAGCATGCCTGGACAGTAAGGGCATGCTGAGGATGTGTAGTTTTGCAACATCTGGAAGGGCACAGTGGTCTCCAAACTGTGGACCTCCAGATGTTGCAAAACTGCAACTCCCAGCATGCCCAGACGCCAAGGGCTTTCTGGGCATGCTGGGAGTTGTAGTTTACAGGGTCCCTTTACAGCAATGCATGTCGCTTTACGGCGACGTGCATTGCTGTAAAGGGCCCGACCGCGGCTGAAGATCTACTCACCTGTCGCCGCCGCCGCCGCCGTCTCCGCCGCCAGGATCCGGGTCTTCAGGGACGAGGTAAGTACCGGGGCCGGTCCCCAGCACTCCCCCGTCCCCCGCCACGTCCTCCGGTCTTCCTCCCGTCCTCTCCGGACTTCAAGGGGCCGGGCAGGACGGGAGGAAGTAACCGCCCCCCCTCCTGCGATTGGTCGGTTAACTAACCGAAGAATCGCAGGGGATCGGAGGAGGTGGCCGGCTTGCCACCTCGCTCCTATACGTTAGCATGGTCCTGGCTGTCTGTGACAGCCGGGATCATGCGAAATTACCGGGCGGTCGGGTCGGGTCGGGATTTATTGATGCTTAAATCCACAGTATAAAGGGCGAGAAGCTGTCAACGGCCATCCTAAGCTGAACGCGCCTGCTCTCGTCAGATCGCAGACTGCTACCCAGCTTAGGGCCCAGTAAGTACCGGCATGGGAGACTGGCTGGGAATCCCGGGTGCAGTTGACATTTTGCTCTGTTGCCGCCTTCTGTTCCGATTCCGAAAAGGATTTATTGATGCTTAAATGCACAGTATAAAAAGCACGAAGCTGTCAATGGCCATCCTAAGCTGAACGCGCCTGCTCTCGTCGGATCGCAGACTGCTACCCAGCTTAGGGCCCGGTAAGTACTGGCATGAGAGACTGGCTGGGAATCCTGGTTGCCGTTGACATTTTGCTCTATTGCCGTCTTCCGTTCCGATTCCGAAAAGGATTTATTGATGCTTAAATGCACAGTATACAAAGTGTGAAGCTGTCAACGGCCATCCTAAGCTGATCGCTCCTCCTCTCGTCAGATCGCAGACTGCTACACAGCTTAGGGCCCGGTAAGTACTGGCATGGGAGACTGGCTGGGAATCCCGGGTGCCGTTGACATTTTGCTCTATTGCTGCCTTCCACTCCGATTCCGAAAAGAATTTATTGATGCTTAAATCCACAGTATACAAGGTGTGAAGCTGTAGACGGCCATCCTAAGCTTAACGCGCCTGCTCTCGTCAGATCGCAGACTGGTACAGATCTTAGGGCCCGGTAAGTACCGGCATGGGACACTGGCTGGGAATCCCGGCTGCCGTTGACATTTTACTCTGTTGCCGCCTTCCGTTCCGATTCCGAAAAGGATTTATTGATGCTTAAATGCACAGTATAAAGGGCGAGAAGCTGTCAACGGCCATCCTAAGCTGAACGTGCCTGCTCTCGTCAGGTCGCAGACTGCTACCCAGCTTAGGGCCTGGTAAGTACCAGCATGGGAGTCTGGCTGGGAATCCCAGGTGTCGTTGACATTTTGCTCTGTTGCCGCCTTCCGCTCCGATTCCGAAAAGGATTTATTGATGCTTAAATGCACAGTATAAAAATCATGAAGCTGTCAATGGCCATCCTAAGCTGAACGCGCCTGCTCTCGTCAGATCGCAGACTGATACCCAGCTTAGGGCCCGGTAAGTACCAGCATGGGAGACTGGCTGGGAATCCCGGGTGCAGTTGTCATTTTAATCTGTTGCCGCCTTCCGCTCCGATTCGGAAAAGGATTTATTGATGCTTAAATGCACAGTATAAAGGGCGTGAAGCTGTCAATGGCCATCCTAAGCTGAACGCGCCTGCTCTCGTCAGATTGCAGACTGCTACCCAGCTTAGGGCCCGGTAAGTACCAGCATGGGAGGCTGGCTGGGAATCCCAGGTGTTGTTGACATTTTGCTCTGTAGCCGCCTTCCGCTCCGATTCCGAAAAGGATTTATTGATGCTTAATTGCACAGTATAAAGGGCGAGAAGCTGTCAACGGCCATCCTAAGCTGAACGCGCCTGTTCTCGTCAGATCGCAGACTGCTACCCAGCTTCGGGCCCGGTAAGTACCAGCGTGGGAGACTGGCTGGGAATCCCGTGTGCAGTTGACATTTTGCTTTGTTTCTGTTCCGATTCCGAAAATTATTTATTGATTCTTAAATTCACAGTATACAAAGTGTGAAGCTGTCAACGGCCATCCTAAGCTGAACGCGCCTGCTCTCGTCAGATCGCAGACTGCTACCCAGCTTAGGGCCCGGTAAGTACCAACATGGGAGACTGCCTGGGAATCCCAGGTGTTATTGACATTTTGCTCAGTAGCCGCCTTCCGCTCCGATTCCGAAAAGGATTTATTGATGCTTAAATCCACAGTATACAGGGTGTGAAGCCGTCTACGGCTGTCCTAAGCTGAATGTGCCTGTTCTCGTCAGATCGCAGACTGCTGCCCGGCAAGTACGGGCATGGGAGACTGGCTGGCAATCCAAGGTGCTATTGACATTTTGCTCTGTTGCCGCCTTCCGTTCCGATTCCGAAAAGGATTTATTGATGCTTAAATGCACAGTATAAAAATCATGAAGCTGTTAATGGCCATCCTAAGCTGAACGCGCCTGCTCTCATCAGATCACAGACTGCTACTCAGCTTAGGGCCCGGTAAGTACTGGCATGGGAGACTGGCTGGGAATCCCGGTTGCCGTTGACATTTTGCTCTATTGCTGCCTTCCGCTCCGATTCCGAAAAGAATTTATTGATGCTTAAATCCACAGTATACAAGGTGTGAAGCTGTCGACGGCCATCCTAAGCTTAGCGCGCCTGCTCTCGTCAGATCACAGACTGGTACAGATCTTAGGGCCCGGTAAGTACCGACATGGGACACTGGCTGGGAATCCCGGCTGCCGTTGACATTTTGCTCTGTTGCCGCCTTCCGTTCCGATTCCGAAAAGGATTTATTGATGCTTAAATGCACAGTATACAAAGTGTGAAGCTGTCAACGGCCATCGTAAGCTGAACGTGCCTGCTCTCGTCAGATCGCAGACTGCTACCCAGCTTAGGGCCTGGTAAGTACCAGCAGGGGAGACTGGCTGGAAATCCCGGGTGCAGTTGACATTTTAATCTGTTGCCGCCTTCCGCTCCAATTCGGAAAAGGATTTATTGATGCTTAAATGCACAGTATAAAGGGCATGAAGCTGTCAGAGGCCATCCTAAGCTTAACGCGCCTGCTCTCGTCAGAGCGCAGACTGCTACCCAGCTTAGGGCCCGGTAAGTACCAGCATGGGAGACTGGCTGGGACTCTCAGCTGTTGTTGACATTTTGCTCTGTAGCTCTGTAGACATTTTGCTCCGATTCCGAAAAGGATTTATTGATGCTTAAATCCACAGTATACAGGGTGTGAAGCCGTCTACGGCTATCCTAAGCTGAATGCGCCTGTTCTTGTCAGATCGCAGACTGCTGCCCGGCAAGTACGGGCATGGGAGACTGGCTGGCAATCCAAGGTGCTATTGACATTTTGCTCTGTTGCCGCCTTCCTCTCCGATTAAAAAAAATATTTATTGATGCTTAAATCCACAGTATACAAGGCGTGAAGATGTCAACGGCCATCCTAAGCTGAACGCGCCTGCTCTCGTCAGATCGCAGACTGCTACGCAGCTTAGGGCCCAGTAAGTACCGGCATGGGAGACTGGCTGGGAATCCCGTGTGCAGTAGACATTTTGCTCTGTTGCCGCCTTCCGTTCCGATTCCGAAAAGGATTTATTGATGCTTAAATGCACAGTATAAAAAACATGAAGCTGTCAACGGCCATCCTAAGCTGAACGCGCCTGTTCCCGTCAGATCGCAGACTGCTACCCAGCTAAGGGCCCGGTAAGTATTGGCATGGGAGACTGGCTGGGAATCCCGGGTGCCGTTGAAATTTTGCTCTATTGCTGCCTTCCGCTCCGATTCCGAAAATAATTTATTGATGCTTAAATCCACAGTATACAAGGTGTGAAGCTGTCGACGGCCATCCTAAGCTTAACGCGCCTGCTCTCGTCAGATCGCAGACTGGTACAGATCTTAGGGCCCGGTAAGTACCGGCATGGGACACTGGCTGGGAATCCCGGCTGCCGTTGACATTTTGCTCTGTTGCCGCCTTCCGTTCCGATTCCGAAAAGGATTTATTGATGCTTAAATGCACAGTATACAAAATGTGAAGCTGTCAACTGCCATCCTAAGCTGAACGCGCCTGCTCTTGTCAGATCGCAGACTGATACCTAGCTTAGGGCCAGGTAAGTACCAGCATGGGAGACTGGCTGAGAATCCCGGGTTCAGTTGACATTTTAATCTGTTGCCGCCTTCCGCTCCGATTCGGAAAAGGATTTATTGATGCTTAAATGCACAGTATAAAGGGCGTGAAGCTGTCAACGGCCATCCTAAGCTGAACGCGCCTGCTTTTGTCAGATCGCAGACTGCTACCCAGTTTAGGGCCCGGTAAGTACCAGCATGGGAGACTGGCTGGGAATCCCAGGTGTTGTTGACATTTTGCTCTGTAGCCGCCTTCCGCTCCGATTCCGAAAAGGATTTATTGATGCTTAAATCCACAGTATACAGGGTGTGAAGCCGTCTACGGCTATCCTAAGCTGAATGTGCCTGTTCTTGTCAGATCGCAGACTGCTGCCCGGCAAGTACCGACATGGGAGACTGGCTGGCAATCCAAGGTGCTATTGACATTTTGCTCTGTTGCCCCCTTCCTCTCCGATTCCGAAAAGGATTTATTGATGCTTAAATGCACAGTATAAAGGGCGTGAAGCTGTCAACGGCCATCCTATGCTGAACGCGCCTGCTCTCGTCAGATCGCAGACTGCTACCCAGCTTAGGCCCCGGTAAGTACCAGCATGGGAGACTGGCTGGGAATCTCAGGTGTTGTTGACATTTTGCTCTGTAGCTCTGTAGACATTTTGTTCCGATTCCGAAAAGGATTTATTGATGCTTAAATCCACAGTATACAGGGTGTGAAGCCATCTACGGCTATCCTAAGCTGAATGCGCCTGTTCTTGTCAGATCGCAGACTGCTGCCTGGCAAGTACGGGCATGGGAGACTGGCTGGCAATCCAAGGTGCTATTGACATTTTGCTCTGTTGCCGCCTTCCTCTCCGATTAAAAAAAATATTTATTGATGCTTAAATCCACAGTATACAAGGCGTGAAGTTGTCAATGGCCATTCTTAGCTGAACGCGCCTGCTCTCGTCAGATCGCAAACTGCTACCCAGCTTAGGGCTTGGTAAGTACTGGCATGGGAGACTGGCTGGGAATCCCGGGTGCCGTTGACATTTTGCTCTATTGCTGCCTTCCGCTCCGATTCCGAAAATAATTTATTGATGCTTAAACCCACAGTATACAAGGTGTGAAGCTGTCGACGGCCATCCTAAGCTTAACGCGCCTGCTCTCGTCAGATCGCAGACTGGTACAGATCTTAGGGCCCGGTAAGTACCGGCATGGGACACTGGCTGGGAATCCCGGCTGCCGTTGACATTTTGCTCTGTTGCCGCCTTCCGTTCCGATTCCGAAAATTATTTATTGATGCTTAAATGCACAGTATAAAGGGCGTGAAGCCGTCAACGGCCATCCTAAGCTGAACGCGCATGCTCTCGTCAGATTGCAGACTGCTACCCAGCTTAGGGCCCGGTAATTACCAGCATGGGAGACTGGCTGGGAATTCCAGGTGTTGTTGACATTTTGCTCTGTAGCCGCCTTCCATCCGATTCCGAAAAGGATTTATTGATGCTTAAATCCACAGTATACAGGGTGTGAAGCCGTCTACGGCTATCCTAAGCTGAATGTGCCTGTTCTTGTCAGATCGCAGACTGCTGCCCGGCAAGTACGGGCATGGGAGACTTGCTGGCAATCCAAGGTGCTATTGACATTTTGCTCTGTTGCCGCCTTCCTCTCCGATTCCGAAAAGGATTTATTGATGCTTAAATGCACAGTATAAAGGGCGTGAAGCTGTCAATGGCCATCCTAAGCTGAACGCGCCTGCTCTCGTCAGATCGTAGACTGCTACCCAGCTTAGGGCCTGGTAAGTACCAGCATGGGAGACTGGCTGGGAATCTCAGGTGTTGTTGACATTTTGCTCTGTAGCTCTGTAGACATTTTGCTCCGATTCCGAAAAGGATTTATTGATGCTTAAATCCACAGTATACAGGGTGTGAAGCCATCTACGGCTATCCTAAGCTGAATGCGCCTGTTCTTGTCAGATCGCAGACTGCTGCCCGGCAAGTACGGTCATGGGAGACTGGCTGGCAATCCAAGGTGCTATTGACATTTTGCTCTGTAGCCGCCTTCCGAAAAGGATTTATTGATGCTTAAATCCACAGTATACAGGGTGTGAAGCCGTCTACGGCTATCCTAAGCTGAATGTGCCTGTTCCTGTCAGATCGCAGACTGCTGCCCGGCAAGTACAGGCATGGGAGACTGGCTGGCAATCCAAGGTGCTATTGACATTTTGCTCTGTTGCCGCCTTCCTCTCCTTTTCCGAAAAGGATTTATTGATGCTTAAATCCACAGTATACAAGGTGTGAAGCTGTCGACGGCCATCCTAAGCTTAACGCGCCTGCTCTCGTCAGATCGCAGACTGGTACAGTACTTAGGGCCCGGTAGGTACCTGCATGGGACACTGGCTGGGAATCCCGGCTGCCGTTGACATTTTAATCTGTTGCCGCCTTACGTTCCGATTCCGAAAAGGATTTATTGATGCTTAAATCCACAGTATACAGGGTGTGAAGATGTCTACGGCCATCCTAAGCTGAATGCGCCTGTTCTCGTCAGATCGCAGACTGCTACCCAGCTTCAGGCCTGGTAAGTACCAGCATGGGAGACTGGCTGGGAATCCCGAGTGCAGTTGACATTTTGCTCTGTTTCTGCTCCGATTCCGAAAATTATTTATTGATGCTTAAATCCACAGTATACAAAGTGTGAAGCTGTCAACGGCCATCCTAAGCTGAACGCGCCTGCTCTCGTCAGATCGCAGACTGCTACCCAGCTTAGGGCCTGGTAAGTACCAGCATGGGAGACTGGATGGGAATCCCGGGTACAGTTGCCATTTTAATCTGTTGCCGCCTTCCGCTCCGATTCGGAAAAGGATTTATTGATGCTTAAATCCACAATATACAGGGTGTGAAGCTGTCAACGGCCATCCTAAGCCTGAACGTGCCTGCTCTCCTCAGATCTCAGACTGCTGCCCGGCAGATTCAGGCAAGGGAGACTGGCTGGCAATCCAAGGTGCCATTGACATTTTGCTCTGTTGCCGCCTTCTTCTCCGATTAATAAAAATATTTATTGATGCTTAAATCCACAATATACAAGGCGTAAAGATGTCAACGGCCATCCTAAGCTGAACGCGCCTGCTCTCGTCAGATCGCAGACTGCTACCCAGCTTAGGGCCCAGTAAGTACCGACATGGGAGACTGGCTGGGAATCCCGGGTGCAGTTGACATTTTGCTCTGTTTCTGCTCCGATTCCGAAAATTATTTATTGATGCTTAAATCCACAGTATACAAAGTGTGCAGCTGTCAACGGCCATCCTAAGCTTAACAAGCCTGCTCTCGTCAGATCGCAGACTGCTACCCAGCTTAGGGCCTGGTAAGTACCAGCATGGGAGACTGGCTGGGAATCCCGAGTGCAGTTGACATTTTGCTCTGTTTCTGCTCCGATTCCGAAAATTATTTATTGATGCTTAAATCCACAGTATACAAAGTGTGAAGCTGTCAACGGCCATCCTAAGCTGAACGCGCCTGCTCTCGTCAGATCGCAGACTGCTACCCAGTTTAGGGCCTGGTAAGTACCAGCATTGGAGACTGGATGGGAATCCCAGGTGCAGCTGCCATTTTAATCTGTTGCCGCCTTCCGCTCCGATTCGGAAAAGGATTTATTGATGCTTAAATCCACAATATACAGGGTGTGAAGCTGTCAACGGCCATCCTAAGCCTCAACGTGCCTGCTCTCCTCAGATCTCAGACTGCTGCCCGGCAAATTCAGGCAAGGGAGACTGGCTGGCAATCCAAGGTGCCATTGACATTTTGCTCTGTTGCCGCCTTCTTCTCCGATTAATAAAAATATTTATTGATGCTTAAATCCACAATATACAAGGCATAAAGAGGGCAATGGCCATCCTAAGCTGAACGTGCCTGCTCTCGTCAGACCGCAGACCACTACCCAACCCAGGGCCCGGTAAGTACCAGCATGGGAGACTGGCTGGGAATCCCGGGTGCCGTTGACATTTTGCTCTATTGCTGCCTTCCGCTCCGATTCCGAAAATAATTTATTGATGCTTAAATCAACAGTATACAAGGTGTGAAGCTGTCGACGGCCATCCTAAGCTTAACGCGCCTGCTCTCGTCAGATCGCAGACTGGTACAGATCTTAGGGCCCGGTAAATACCGGCATGGGACACTGGCTGGGAATCCCGGCTGCCGTTGACATTTTGCTCTGTTGCCGCCTTCCGCTCCGATTCGGAAAAGGATTTATTGATGCTTAAATCCACAATATACAGGGTGTGAAGCTGTCAACGGCCATCCTAAGCCTGAACGTGCCTGCTCTCCTCAGATCGCAGACCGCTGCCCGGCAGATACCGGCATGGGAGACTGGCTGGCAATCCAAGGTGCCATTGACATTTTGCTCTGTTGCCGCCTTGCTCTCCGATTAATAAAAATATTTATTGATGCTTAAATCCACAATATACAAGGCGTAAAGATGTCAACGGCCATCCTAAGCTGAACGCACCTGCTCTCGTCAGATCGCAGACTGCTACCCAGCTTAGGGCCCAGTAAGTACCGGCATGGGAGACTGGCTGGGAATCCCGGGTGCAGTTGACATTTTGCTCTGTTGCCGCCTTCTGTTCCGATTCCGAAAAGGATTTATTGATGCTTAAATGCACAGTATAAAAAACATGAAGCTGTCAATGGCCATCCTAAGCTGAACGCGCCTGCTCTCGTCAGATCACAGACTGCTACCCAGCTTAGGGCCCAGTAAGTACCGGCATGGGAGACTGGCTGGGAATCCCAGTTGCTGTTGACATCTTGCTCTGTTGACGCATTCCGCTCCGATTCCGAAAAGGATTTATTGATGCTTAAATCCACAGTATACAGGGTGTGAAGATGTCTACGGCCATCCTAAGCTGAATGCGCCTGTTCTCGTCAGATCGCAGACTGCTACCCAGCTTCAGGCCTGGTAAGTACCAGCATGGGAGACTGGCTGGGAATCCCGAGTGCAGTTGACATTTTGCTCTGTTTCTGCTCCGATTCCGAAAATTATTTATTGATGCTTAAATCCACAGTATACAAAGTGTGAAGCTGTCAACGGCCATCCTAAGCTGAACGCGCCTGCTCTCGTCAGATCGCAGACTGCTACCCAGCTTAGGGCCTGGTAAGTACCAGCATGGGAGACTGGATGGGAATCCCGGGTGCAGTTGCCATTTTAATCTGTTGCCACCTTCCGCTCCGATTCAGAAAAGGATTTATTGATGCTTAAATCCACAATATACAGGCTGTGAAGCTGTCAACGGCCATCCTAAGCCTGAACGTGCCTGCTCTCCTCAGATCGCAGACTGCTGCCCGGCAGATACAGGCATGGGAGACTGGCTGGCAATCCAAGGTGCCATTGACATTTTGCTCTGTTGCCGCCTTCTTCTCCGAATAATAAAAATATTTATTGATGCTTAAATCCACAATATACAAGGCGTAAAGATGTCAATGGCCATCCTAAGCTGAACGTGCCTGCTTTCGTCAGATTGCAGACTGCTACCCAACTTAGGGCCCGGTAAGTACTGGCATGGGAGACTGGCTGGGAATCCCGGGTGCCGTTGACATTTTGCTCTATTGCTGCCTTCCGCTCCGATTCCGAAAATAATTTATTGATGCTTAAATCCACAGTATACAAGGTGTGAAGCTGTCGACGGCCATCCTAAGCTTAACGCGCCTGCTCTCGTCAGATCGCAGACTGGTACAGATCTTAGGGCCCGGTAAGTACCGGCATGGGACACTGGCTGGGAATCCCGGCTGCCGTTGCCATTTTGCTCTGTTGCAGCCTTCCGTTCCGATTCCGAAAAGGATTTATTGATGCTTAAATGCACAGTATAAAGGGCGAGAAGCTGTCAACGGCCATCCTAAGCTGAACGTGCCTGCTCTCGTCAGATCGCAGACTGCTACTCAGCTTAGGGCCCGGTAAGTACCAGCATGGGAGACTGGCTGGGAATCCCAGGTGTCGTTGACATTTTGCTCTGTTGCCGCCTTCCGCTCCGATTCCAAAAAGGATTTATTGATGCTTAAATCCACAGTATACAGGGTGTGAAGATGTCTAAGGCCATCCTAAGCTGAATGCGCCTGTTCTCGTCAGATCGCAAACTGCTACCCAGCTTCGGGCCTGGTAAGTACCAGCATGGGAGACTGGCTGGGAATCCCGGGTGCAGTTGACATTATGCTCTGTTTCTCCTCCGATTCCGAAAATTATTTATTGATGCTTAAATCCACAGTATACAAAGTGTGAAACTGTCAACGGCCATCCTAAGCTGAACGCGCCTGCTCTTGTCAGATCGCAGACTGCTACCCAGCTTAGGGCCTGGTAAGTAGCAGCATGGGAGACTGGCTGGGAATCCCGGGTGCAGTTGACATTTTAATCTGTTGCCGCCTTCCGTTCCGATTCGGAAAAGGATTTATTGATGCTTAAATCCACAATATACAGGGTGTGAAGCTGTCAACGGCCATCCTAAGCTGAACGCGCCTACTCTCGTCAGATCGCAGACTGCTACCCAGCTTAGGGCCCGGTAAGTAATGGCATGGGAGACTGGCTGGGAATCCCGGTTGCCGTTGACATTTTGCTCTATTGCTGCCTTCAGCTCCGATTCCGAAAATAATTTATTGATGCTTAAATCCACAGTATACAAGATGTGAAGCTGTCGACGGCCATCCTAAGCTTAACGCGCCTGCTCTCGTCAGATCGCAGACTTTTACCCAGCTTAGGGCCTGGTAAGTACCAGCATGGGAGACTGGCTGGGAATCTCAGGTGTTGTTGACATTTTGCTCTGTAGCTCTGTAGACATTTTGCTCCGATTCCGAAAAGGATTTATTGATGCTTAAATCCACAATATACAGGGTGTGAAGCCGTCTACGGCTATCCTAAGCTGAATGCGCCTGTTCTTGTCAGATCGCAGACTGCTGCCCGGCAAGTACGGGCATGGGAGGCTGGCTGGCAATCCAAGGTGCTATTGTCATTTTGCTCTGTTGCCGCCTTCCTCTCCGATTAAAAAAAAATATTTATTGATGCTTAAATCCACAGTATACAAGGTGTGAAGCTGTCGACGGCCATCCTAAGCTTAACGCGCCTGCTCTCGTCAGATCGCAGACTGGTACAGATCTTAGGGCCCGGTAAGTACCGGCATGGGACACTGGCTGGGAATCCCGGCTGCCGTTGACATTTTGCTCTGTTGCCGCCTTCCGTTCCGCTCCGATTCGGAAAAGGATTTATTGATGCTTAAATGCACAGTATAATTGCCGTGAA
The DNA here is from genome assembly GCF_029499605.1 of Hyla sarda. Lineage (NCBI taxonomy): Eukaryota > Metazoa > Chordata > Amphibia > Anura > Hylidae > Hyla > Hyla sarda. Next base: position 256,399,218 of record NC_079189.1, read on the forward strand.
GCTGTCAACGGCCATTCTAAGCTGAACGCGCCTGCTCTCGTCAGATCGCAGACTGCTACCCAGCTTAGGGCCTGGTATGTACCAGCATGGGAGACTGGCTGGGAATCTCAGGTGTTGTTGACATTTTGCTCTGTAGCTCTGTAGACATTTTGCTCCGATTTCGAAAAGGATTTATTGATGCTTAAATCCACAGTATACAGGGTGTGAAGCCGTCTACGGCTATCCTAAGCTGAATGCGCCTGTTCTTGTCAGATCGCAGACTGCTGCCCGGCAAGTACGGGCATGGGAGACTGGCTGGCAATCCAAGGTGCTATTGACATTTTTCTCTGTTGCCGCCTTCCTCTCCGATTAAACAAAATATTTATTGATGCTTAAATCCACAGTATACAAGGCGTGAAGATGTCAACGGCCATCCTAAGCTGAACGCGCCTGCTCTCGTCAGATCGCAGACTGCTACGCAGCTTAGGGCCCAGTAAGTACCGGCATGGGAGACCGGCTGGGAATCCCGGGTGCAGTTGACATTTTGCTCTGTTGCCGCCTTCCGTTCCGATTCCGAAAAGGATTTATTGATGCTTAAATGCACAGTATAAAAAGCATGAAGCTGTCAATGGCCATCCTAAGCTGAACGCGCCTGCTCTCGTCAGATCGCAGACTGGTACAGATCTTGGGGCCCGGTAAGTACCGGCATGGGACACTGGCTGGGAATCCTGGCTGCCGTTGACATTTTGCTCTGTTGCCGCCTTCCGTTCCGATTCCGAAAAGGATTTATTGATGCTTAAATGCACAGTATAAAGGGCGAGAAGCTGTCAATGGCCATCCTAAGCTGAACGCGCCTGCTCTCGTCAGATCGCAGATTGCTACCCAGCTTAGGGCCCGGTAAGTACCAGCATGGGAGACTGACTGGGAATCCCAGGTGTCGTTGACATTTTGCTCTGTTGCCGCCTTCTGCTCCGATTCCGAAAAGGATTTATTGATGCTTAAATCCACAGTATACAGGGTGTGAAGATGTCAACTGCCATCCTAAGCTCAATGTGCCTGTTCTCGTCAGATCGCAAACTGCTACCCAGCTTTGGGCCTGGTAAGTACCAGCATGGGAGACTGGCTGGGAATCCCGTGTGCAGTTGACATTTTGCTCTGTTTCTACTCCGATTCCGAAAATTATTTATTGATGCATAAATCCACAGTATACAAAGTGTGAAGCTGTCAATGGCCATCCTAAGCTGAACGCGCCTGCTCTCGTCAGATCGCAGACTGCTACCCAGCTTAGGGCCTGGTAAGTACCAGCATGGGAGACTGGCTGGAATCCCGGGTGCAGTTGACATTTTAATCTGTTGCCGCCTTCCGCTCCGAAAAGGATTTATTGATGCTTAAATCCACAATATACAGGGTGTGAAGCTGTCAACTGCCATCCTAAGCTCAACGTGTCTGCTCTCCTCAGATCGCAGACTGCTGCCCGGCAGATACCGGCATGGGAGACTGGCTGGCAATCCAAGGTGCCATTGACATTTTGCTATGTTGCCGCCTTCCTCTCCGATTAATAAAAATATTTATTGATGCTTAAATCCACAATATACAAGGCGAGAAGATGTCAACGGCCATCCTAAGCTGAACGTGCCTGCTCTCGTCAGATCGCAGACTGCTTCCCAGCTTAGGGCCCAGTAAGTACCGGCATGGGAGACTGGCTGGGAATCCCGGGTGCAGTTGACATTTTGCTCTGTTGCCGCCTTCCGTTCCGATTCCGAAAAGGATTTATTGATGCTTAAATGCACAGTATAAAAAGCATGAAGCTGTCAATGGCCATCCTAAGCTGAACGCGCCAGCTCTTGTCAGATCGCAGACTGCTACCCAGCTTAGGGCCCGATAAGTACTGGCATGGGAGACTGGATGGGAATCCCGGTTGCCGTTGACATTTTGCTCTATTGCTGCCTTCCGCTCCGATTCCGAAAAGAATTTATTGATGCTTAAATCCACAGTATACAAGGTGTGAATCTGTCGACGGCCATCCTAAGCTTAACGCGCCTGCTCTCGTCAGATCGCAGACTGGTACAGATCTTAGGGCCCAGTAAGTACCGGCATGGGACACTGGCTGGGAATCCCGGCTGCCGTTGACATTTTGCTCTGTTGCCGCCTTCCGTTCCGATTCCGAAAATGATTTATTGATGCTTAAATACATAATATACAAAGTGTGAAGCTGTCAACGGCCATCCTAAGCTTAACGCGCCTGCTCTCGTCAGATCGCAGACTGATACCCAGCTTAGGGCCTGGTAAGTACCAGCATGGGAGACTGGCTGTGAATCCCGGGTGCAGTTGACATTTTAATCTGTTGCCGCCTTCTGCTCCGATTCGGAAAAGGATTTATTGATGCTTAAATCCACAGTATACAGGGTGTGAAGCCGTCTACGGCTATCCTAAGCTGAATGCGCCTGTTCTAGTCAGATCGCAGACTGCTGCCCGGCAAGTACGGGCATGGGTGACTGGCTGGCAATCCAAGGTACTATTGACATTTTGCTCTGTTGCCGCCTTCCTCTCAGATTCCGAAAAAGATTTATTGATGCTTAAATGCACAGTATAAAAAGCATGAAGCTGTCAATGGCCATCCTAAGCTGAACGCGCCTGCTCTCTTCAGATCGCAGACTGCTACCCAGCTTAGGGCCCGGTAAGTACTGGCATGGGAGACTGGCTGGAAATCCCTGGTGCCGTTGACATTTTGCTCTATTGCTGCCTTCCGCTTCGATTCCGAAAAGAATTTATTGATGCTTAAATCCACAGTATAAAAGGTGTGTAGCTGTCGACCGCCATCCTAAGCTGAACGCGCCTGCTCTCGTCAGATCGCAGACTGCTACCCAGCTTAGGGCCCGGTAAGTACCAGCATGGGAGACTGGCTGGGAATCCCAGGTGTCGTTGACATTTTGCTCAGTTGCCGCCTTCCGCTCCGATTCCGAAAAGGATTTATTGATGCTTAAATCCACCATATACAGTATACATTGTGTGAAGATGTCTACGGCCATCCTAAGCTGAATGCGCCTGTTCTCGTCAGATCGCAGACTGCTACCCAGCTTCGGGCCTGGTAAGTACCAGCATGGGAGACTGGCTGGGAATCCCGGGTGCAGTTGACATTTTGCTCTGTTTCTGCTCCGATTCCGAAAATTATTTATTGATGCTTAAATCCACAGTATACAAAGTGTGAAGCTGTCAACGGCCATCCTAAGCTGAACGCGCCTGCTCTCGTCAGATCGCAGACTGGTACAGATCTTAGGGCCCGGTAAGTACCGGCATGGGACACTGGCTGGGAATCCCGGCTGCCGTTGACATTTTGCTCTGTTGCCGCCTTCCGTTCCGTTCCGAAAAGGATTTATTGATGCTTAAATGCACAATATACAAAGTGTGAAGCTGTCAACGGCCATCCTAAGCTGAACGCGCCTATTCTCGTCAGATCGCAGAATGATACCCAGCTTTGGGCCTTGTAAGTACCAGCATGGGAGACTGGCTGGGAGTCCCAGGTGCAGTTGACATTTTAATCTGTTGACGCCATCCGCTCCGATTCGGAAAAGGATTTATTGATGCTTAAATCCACAATATAAAGGGCGTGAAGCTGTCAATGGCCATCCTAAGCTGAACGCGCCTGCTCTCGTCAGATCGCAGACTGCTACCCAGCTTAGGGCGCGGAAAGTACTAGCATGGGAGACTGGCTGGGAATCCCAGGTGTTGTTGACATTTTGCTCTGTTGCCGCCTTCCGCTCCGATTCCGAAAATGATTTATTGATGCTTAAATCCACAGTATACAGGGTGTGAAGCCGTCTACGGCTATCCTAAGCTGAATGCGCCTGTTCTCGTCAGATCGCAGACTGCTACCCAGCTTCGGGCCTGGTAAGTACCAGCATGGGAGACAGGCTGGGAATCCCGGGTGCAGTCGACATTTTAATCTGTTGCCGCCTTCCGCTCCGATTCAGAAAAGGATTTATTGATGCTTAAATCCACAATTTACAGGGTGTGAAGCTGTCAACGGCCATCGTAAGCCTGAACGTGCCTGCTCTCCTCAGATCGCAGACTGCTGCCCGGCAGATACAGGCATGGGAGACTGGCTGGCAATCCAAGGTGCCATTGACATTTTGCTCTGTTGCCGCCTTCTTCTCCGAATAATAAAAATATTTATTGATGCTTAAATCCACAATATACAAGGCGTAAAGATGTCAACGGCCATCCTAAGCTGAACGTGCCTGCTCTCGTCAGATCGCAGACTGCTGCCCGGCAGTTACCGGCATGGGAGACTGGCTGGCAATCCAAGGTGCCATTGACATTTTGCTCTGTTGCCGCCTTCTTCTCCGAATAATAAAAATATTTATTGATGCTTAAATCCACAATATACAAGGCGTGAAGATGTCTACGGCCATCCTAAGCTGAACGCGCCTGCTCTCGTCAGATCGCAGACTTCTACCCAGCTTAGGGCCCAGTAAGTACCGGCATGGGAGACTGGCTGGGAATCCCGGATGCAGTTGACATTTTGCTCTGTTGCCGCCTTCCGTTCTGATTCCGAAAAGGATTTATTGATGCTTAAATGCACAGTATAAAAAGCATGAAGCTGTCAAAGGCCATCCTAAGCTGAACGCGCCTGCTCTCGTCAGATTGCAGACTGCTACCCAGCTTATGGCCCGGTAAGTACTGGCATAGGAGACTGGCTGGGAATCCCGGTTGCCGTTGACATTTTGCTCTATTGCTGCCTTCCGCTCCGATTCCAAAAATAATTTATTGATGCTTAAATCCACAGTATACAAGGTGTGAAGCTGTCGACGGCCATCCTAAGCTTAACGCGCCTGCTCTCGTCAGATCGCAGACTGGTACAGATCTTAGGGCCCGGTAAGTACCGGCATGGGACACTGGCTGGGAATCCCGGCTGCCGTTGACATTTTGCTCTGTTGCCGCCTTCCGTTCCGATTCCGAAAAGGATTTATTGATGTTTAAATGCACAGTATACAAAGTGTGAAGCTGTCAACGGCCATCCTAAGCTGAATTCGCCTGCTCTCGTCAGATCGCAGACTGCTGGCCGGCAAGTACGGGCATGGGAGACTGGCTGGCAATCCAAGGTGCTATTGACATTTTGCTCTGTTGCCGCCTTCCTCTCCGATTAAAAAAAATATTTATTGATGCTTAAATCCACAGTATACAAGGCGTGAAGATGTCAACGGCCATCCTAAGCTGAACACGCCTGCTCTCGTCAGATCGCAGACTGCTACGCAGCTTAGGGCCCAGTAAGTACCGGCATGGGAGACTGGCTGGGAATCCCGGGTGCAGTTGACATTTTGCTCAGTTGCCGCCTTCCGTTCCGATTCCGAAAAGGATTTATTGATGCTTAAATGCACAGTATAAAAAGCATGAAGCTGTCAATGGCCATCCTAAGCTGAACGCGCCTGCTCTCGTCAGATCGCAGACTGGTACAGATCTTGGGGCCCGGTAAGTACCGGCATGGGACACTGGCTGGGAATCCTGGCTGCCGTTGACATTTTGCTCTGTTGCCGCCTTCCGTTCCGATTCCGAAAAGGATTTCTTGATGCTTAAATGCACAGTATAAAGGGCGAGAAGCTGTCAACGGCCATCCTAAGCTGAACGCGCCTGCTCTCGTCAGATTGCAGACTGCTACCCAGCTTAGGGCCCGGTAAGTACCAGCATGGGAGACTGACTGGGAATCCCAGGTGTCGTTGACATTTTGCTCTGTTGCCGCCTTCTGCTCCGATTCCGAAAAGGATTTATTGATGCTTAAATCCACAGTATACAGGGTGTGAAGATGTCTACGGCCATCCTAAGCTGAATGTGCCTGTTCTCGTCAGATCGCAGACTGCTACCCAGCTTCGGGCCTGGTAAGTACCAGCATGGGAGTCTGGCTGGGAATCCCGGGTGCAGTTGACATTTTGCTCTGTTTCTGCTCCGATTCCGAAAATTATTTATTGATGCTTAAATCCACAGTATACAAAGTGTGAAGCTGTCAACGGCCATCCTAAGCTGAACGCGCCTGCTCTCGTCAGATCGCAGACTGCTACCCAGCTTAGGGCCTGGTAAGTACCAGCATGGGAGACTGGCTGGAATCCCGGGTGCAGTTGACATTTTAATCTGTTGCCGCCTTCCGCTCCGATTCGGAAAAGGATTTATTGATGCTTAAATCCACAATATACAGGGTGTGAAGCTGTCAACGGCCATCCTAAGCTGAACGGGTCTGCTCTCCTCAGATCGCAGACTGCTGCCCGGGAGATACCGGCATTGGAGACTGGCTGGCAATCCAAGGTGCTATTGACATTTTGCTATGTTGCCGCCTTCCTCTCCTATTAATAAAAATATTTATTGATGCTTAAATCCACAATATACAAGGCGTGAAGATGTCAACGGCCATCCTAAGCTGAACGCGCCTACTCTCGTCAGATCGCAGACTGCTACCCAGCTTAGGGCCCGGTAAGTACTGGCATGGGAGACTGGCTGGGAATCCCGGTTGCCGTTGACATTTTGCTCTATTGCTGCCTTCCGCTCCGATTCCGAAAATAATTTATTGATGCTTAAATCCACAGTATACAAGGTGTGAAGCTGTCGACGGCCATCCTAAGCTTAACGCGCCTGCTCTCGTCAGATCGCAGACTTTTACCCAGCTTAGGGCCTGGTAAGTACCAGCATGGGAGACTGGCTGGGAATCTCAGGTGTTGTTGACATTTTGCTCTGTAGCTCTGTAGACATTTTGCTCCGATTCCGAAAAGGATTTATTGATGCTTAAATCCACAATATACAGGGTGTGAAGCCGTCTACGGCTATCCTAAGCTGAATGCGCCTGTTCTTGTCAGATCGCAGACTGCTGCCCGGCAAGTACAGGCATGGGAGACTGGCTGGCAATCCAAGGTGCTATTGACATTTTGCTCTGTTGCCGCCTTCCTCTCCGATTAAAAAAAAATATTTATTGATGCTTAAATCCACAGTATACAAGGTGTGAAGCTGTCGACGGCCATCCTAAGCTTAACGCGCCTGCTCTCGTCAGATCGCAGACTGGTACAGATCTTAGGGCCCGGTAAGTACCGGCATGGGACACTGGCTGGGAATCCCGGCTGCCGTTGACATTTTGCTCTGTTGCCGCCTTCCGTTCCGCTCCGATTCGGAAAAGGATTTATTGATGCTTAAATGCACAGTATAATTGCCGTAAAGCTGTCAACGGCCATTCTAAGCTGAACGCGCCTGCTCTCGTCAGATCGCAGACTGCTACCCAGCTTAGGGCCTGGTATGTACCAGCATGGGAGACTGGCTGGGAATCTCAGGTGTTGTTGACATTTTGCTCTGTAGCTCTGTAGATATTTTGCTCCGATTTCGAAAAGGATTTATTGATGCTTAAATCCACAGTATACAGGGTGTGAAGCCGTCTACGGCTATCCTAAGCTGAATGCGCCTGTTCTTGTCAGATCGCAGACTGCTGCCCGGCAAGTACGGGCATGGGAGACTGGCTGGCAATCCAAGGTGCTATTGACATTTTGCTCTGTTGCCGCCTTCCTCTCCGATTAAAAAAAATATTTATTGATGCTTAAATCCAAAGTATACAAGGCATGAAGATGTCAACGGCCATCCTAAGCTGAACGCGCCTGCTCTCGTCAGATCGCAGACTGCTACGCAGCTTAGGGCCCAGTAAGTACCGGCATGGGAGACTGGCTGGGAATCCCGGGTGCAGTTGACATTTTGCTCTGTTTCTGCTCCGATTCCGAAAATTATTTATTGATGCTTAAATCCACAGTATACAAAGTGTGAAGCTGTCAACGGCCATCCTAAGCCTGAACGTGCCTGCTCTCCTCAGATCGCAGACTGCTGCCCGGCAGATACCGGCATGGGAGACTGGCTGGCAATCCAAGGTGCCATTGACATTTTGCTCTGTTGCCGCCTTCCTCTTCGATTAATAAAAATATTTATTGATGCTTAAATCCACAATATACAACGCATAAAGATGTCAACGGCCATCCTAAGCTGAACGCGCCTGCTCTCGTCAGATCGCAGACTGCTACCCAGCTTAGGGCCTAGTAAGTACCGGCATGGGAGACTGGCTGGGAATCCCGGGTGCAGTTGACATTTTGCTCTGTTGCCGCCTTCTGTTCCGATTCCGAAAAGGATTTATTGATGCTTAAATGCACAGTATAAAAAACACGAAGCTGTCAAAGGCCATCCTAAGCTGAACGCGCCTGCTCTCGTCAGATCGCAGACTGCTACCCAGCTTAGGGCCTGGTAAGTACCAGCATGGGAGACTGGCTGGGAATCCCGGGTGCAGTTGACATTTTAATCTGTTGCCGCCTTCCGCTCCGATTCGGAAAAGGATTTATTGATGCTTAAATCCACAGTATACAAAGTGTGAAGCTGTCAACAGCCATCCTAGGCTGAACGCGCCTGCTCTCGTCAGATTGCAGACTGCTACCCAACTCAGGGCCTGGTAAGTACCAGCATGGGAGACTGGCTGGAATCCCGGGTGCAGTTGACATTTTAATCTGTTGCCGCCTTCCGCTCCGATTCGGAAAAGGATTTATTGATGCTTAAATCCACAATATACAGCGTGTGAAGCTGTCAATGGCCATCCTAAGCCTGAACGTGCCTCCTCTCCTCAGATCGCAGACTGCTGCCCGGCAGATACAGGCATGGGAGACTGGCTGGCAATCCAAGGTGCCATTGACATTTTGCTCTGTTGCCGCCTTCCTCTCCGATTAATAAAAATATTTATTGATGCTTAAATCCACAATATACAAGGCGTGAAGATGTCAATGGCCATCCTAAGCTGAACGCGCCTGCTCTCGTCTGATCGCAGACTGCTACCCAGCTTAGGGCCTGGTAAGTACCAGCATGGGAGACTGGCTGGGAATCCCGGGTGCAGTTGACATTTTGCTCTGTTTCTGCTCCGATTCCGAAAATTATTTATTGATGCTTAAATCCACAGTATACAAAGTGTGAAGCTGTCAACGGCCATCCTAAGCCTGAACGTGCCTGCTCTCCTCAGATCGCAGACTGCTGCCCGGCAGATACCGGCATGGGAGACTGGCTGGCAATCCAAGGTGCCATTGACATTTTGCTCTGTTGCCGCCTTCCTCTCCGATTAATAAAAATATTTATTGATGCTTAAATCCACAATATACAACGCATAAAGATGTCAACGGCCATCCTAAGCTGAACGCGCCTGCTCTCGTCAGATCGCAGACTGCTACCCAGCTTAGGGCCTAGTAAGTACCGGCATGGGAGACTGGCTGGGAATCCCGGGTGCAGTTGACATTTTGCTCTGTTGCCGCCTTCTGTTCCGATTCCGAAAAGGATTTATTGATGCTTAAATGCACAGTATAAAAAACACGAAGCTGTCAAAGGCCATCCTAAGCTGAACGCGCCTGCTCTCGTCAGATCGCAGACTGGTACAGATCTTAGGGTCCGGTAAGTACCGGCATGGGACACTGGCTGGGAATCCCGGCTGCCGTTGACATTTTGCTCTGTTGCCGCCTTCCGTTCCGATTCCGAAAAGGATTTATTGATGCTTAAATGCACAGTATAAAGGGCGAGAAGCTGTCAACAGCCATCCTAAGCTGAACGCGCCTGCTCTCGTCAGATCACAGACTGCTACCCAGCTTAGGGCCTGGTAAGTACCAGCATGGAAGACTGGCTGGGAATCCCAAGTGTCGTTGACATTTTGCTCTGTTGCCGCCTTCCGCTCCGATTCAAAAAAGGATTTATTGATGCTTAAATCCACAGTAAACAGGGTGTGAAGATGTCTACGGCCATCCTAAGCTGAATGCGCCTGTTCTCGTCAGATCGCAGACTGCTACCCAGCTTCGGGCCTCGTAAGTACCAGCTTGGGAGACTGGCTGGGAATCCTGTGTGCAGTTTCCATTTTGCTCTGTTTCTGTTCCGATTCCGAAAATTATTTATTGATTCTTAAATCCACAGTATACAAAGTGTGAAGCTGTCAACCACCATCCTAAGCTGAACTGGCTGGGAATCCCGGCTGCCGTTGACATTTTGCTCTGTTGCCGCCTTCCGTTCCGATTCCGAAAAGGATTTATTGATGCTTAAATGCACAGTATAAAGGGCAAGAAGCTATCAACAGCCATCCTAAGCTGAACGCGCCTGCTCTCGTCAGAACGCAGACTGCTACCCATCTTAGGGCCTGGTAAGTATCAGCATGGGAGACTGGCTGGGAATCCCGGGTGCAGTTGACATTTTAATCTGTTGCCGCCTTCCGCTCCGATTCGGAAAATGATTTATTGATGCTTTAATCCACAATATACAGGGTGTGAAGCTGTCAACGGCCATCCTAAGCCTGAACGTGCCTGCTCTCCTCAGATCGCAGACCGCTGCCCGGCAGATACCGGCATGGGAGACTGGCTGGCAATCCAAGGTGCCATTGACATTTTGCTCTGTTGCCGCCTTCCTCTCCGATTAATAAAAATATTTATTGATGCTTAAATCCACAATATACAACGCGTGAAGATGTCAACGGCCATCCTAAGCTGAACGCGCCTGCTCTCGTTAGATCGCAGACTGCTACCCAGCTTAGGGCCTGGTAAGTACCAGCATGGGAGACTGGCTGGGAATCCCGTGTGCAGTTGACATTTTGCTCTGTTGCCGCCTTCTGTTCCGATTCCGAAATGGATTTATTGATGCTTAAATGCAGAGTATAAAAAGCTTGAAGCTGTCAATGGCCATCCTAAGCTGAACGCGCCTGCTCTCGTCAGATCGCAGACTGCTACCCAGCTTAGGGCCCGGTAAGTACTGGCATGTGAGACTGGCTGGGAATCCCGGTTGCCGTTGACATCTTGCTCTATTGCTGCCTTCTGCTCCGATTCCGAAAAGAATTTATTGATGCTTAAATCCACAGTATACAAGGTGTGAAGCTGTCGACGGCCATCCTAAGCTTAACGCGCCTGCTCTCGTCAGATCGCAGACTGGTACAGATCTTAGGGCCCGGTAAGTACCGGCATGGGACACTGGCTGGGAATCCCGACTGTCGTTCACATTTTGCTCTGTTGCCGCCTTCCGTTTCGGTTCCGGTTCCGATTCCGAAAAGGATTTATTGATGCTTAAATGCACAGTATACAAAGTGTGAAGCTGTCAACGGCCATCCTAAGCTGAACGCGCCTGCTCTCATCAGATCGCAGACTGCTACCAAGCTTAGGGCCTGGTAAGTACCAGCATGGGAGACTGGCTGGGAATCCCGGGTGCAGATGACATTTTAATCTGTCGCCGCTTTCCACTCCGATTCGGAAAAGGATTTATTGATGCTTAAATGCACAGTATAAAGGGAGTGAAGCTGTCAACGGCCATCCTAAGCTGAACGCACCTGCTCTCGTCAGATCGCAGACTGCTACCCAGCTTAGGGCCCGGTAAGTACCAGCATGGGAGACTGGCTGGGAATCCCAGGTGTTGTTGACATTTTGCTCTGTAGCCGCCTTCCGCTCCGATTCCGAAAAGGATTTATTGATGCTTAAATCCACAGTATACAGGGTGTGAAGCCGTCTACGGCTATCCTAAGCTGAATGTGCCTGTTCTTGTCAGATCGCAGACTGCTGCCCGGCAAGTACGGGCATGGGAGACTGGCTGGGAATCCCGGTGCCGTTAACATTTTGCTCTATTGCTGCCTTCCGCTCCGATTCCGAAAATAATTTATTGATGCTTAAATCCACAGTATAATCCACGCCTGCTCTCGTCAGATCGCAGACTGGTACAGATCTTAGGGCCCGGTAAGTACCGGCATGGGACACTGGCTGGGAATCCCGTCTGCCGTTGACATTTTGCTCTGTTGCCGCCTTCCATTCCGATTCCGAAAAGGATTTATTGATGCTTAAATGCACAGTATAAAGGTCGAGAAGCTGTCAAGGGCAATCCTAAGCTGAACGCGCCTGCTCTCGTCAGATCGCAGACTGCTACCCAGCTTAGGGCCCGGTAAGTACCAGCATGGGAGACTGGCTGGGAATCCCAGGTGTCGATGACATTTTGCTCTGTTGCCGCCTTCTGCTCCGATTCCGAAAAGGATTTATTTATGCTTAAATCCACAGTATACAGAGGTTGAAGCGGTCTACAGCCATCCTAAGCTGAATGCGCCTGTTCTCGTCAGATCGCAGACTGCTACCCAGCTTCGGGCCTGGTAAATACCAGCATGGGAGACTGGCTGGGAATCCCGGGTGCAGTTGACATTTTACTCTGTTTCTGCTCCGATTCCGAAAATTATTTATTGATGCTTAAATCCACAGTATACAAAGTGTGAAGCTGTCAACGGCCATCCTAAGCTGAACGCGCCTGCTCTCGTCAGATCGCAGACTGCTACCCAGCTTAGGGCCTGGTAAGTACCAGCATGGGAGATTGGCTGGGAATCCCGGGTGCAGTTGACATTTTAATCTGTTGCCGACTTCTGCTCCGATTCGGAAAAGGATTTATTGATGCTTAAATGCACAGTATAAAGCGCGTAAAGCTGTCATCGGCCATCCTAAGCTGAACGCGCCTGCTCTCGTCAGATCGCAGACTGCTACCCAGCTTAGGGCCCGGTAAGTACCAGCATGGGAGACTGGCTGGGAATCTCAGGTGTTGTTGACATTTTGCTCTGTAGCTCTGTAGACATTTTGCTCCGATTTCGAAAAGGATTTATTGATGCTTAAATCCACAGTATACAGGGTGTGAAGCCGTCTACGGCTATCCTAAGCTAAATGCGCCTGTTCTTGTCAGATCGCAGACTGCTGCCCGGCAAGTACAGGCATGGGAGACTGGCTGGCAATCCAAGGTGCTATTGACATTTTGCTCTGTTGCCGCCTTCCTCTCCGATTCCGAAAAGGATTTATTGATGCTTAAATGCACAGTATAAAGGGCATGAAGCTGTCAACGGCCATCCTAAGCTGAACGCACCTGCTCTCGTCAGATCGCAGACTGCTACCCAGCTTAGGGCCTGGTAAGTACCAGCATGGGAGACTAGCTGGGAATCTCAGGTGCCGTTGACATTTTGCTCTATTGCTGCCTTCCGCTCCGATTACGAAAATAATTTATTGATGCTTAAATCCACAGTATACAAGGTGTGAAGCTGTCGACGGCCATCCTAAGCTTAACGCGCCTGCTCTCGTCAGATCGCAGACTGGTACAGATCTTAGGGCCCGGTAAGTACCGTCATGGGACACTGGCTGGGAATCCCGGCTGCCGTTGACATTTTGCTCTGTTGCCGCCTTCCGTTCCGTTCCGATTCCGAAAAGGATTTATTGATGCTTAAATGCACAGTATAAAGGGCAAGAAGCTGTCAACGGCCATCCTAAGCTGAACGCGCCTGCTCTCGTCAGATCGCAGACTGCTACCCAGCTTAGGGCCCGGTAAGTACCAGCATCGGAAACTGGCTGGGAATCCCAGGTATCGTTGACATTTTGCTCTGTTGCCGCCTTCCGCTCCGATTCCGAAAATAATTTATTGATGCTTAAATCCACAGTATAAAAGGTGTGAAGCTGTCGACGGCCATCCTAAGCTTAACGCGCCTGCTCTTGTCAGATCGCAGACTGGTACAGATCTTAGGGCCCGGTAAGTACCGGCATGGGACACTGGCTGTTAATCCCGGCTGCCGTTGACATTTTGCTCTGTTGCCGCCTTCCGTTCCGATTCCGAAAAGGATTTTGATGCTTAAATGCACAGTATACAAAGTGTGAAGCTGTCAACGGCCATCCTAAGCTGAACGCGCCTGCTCTCGTCAGATCGCAGACTACTACCCAGCTTAGGGCCTGGTAAGTACCAGCATGGGAGACTGGCTGGGAATCCCGGGTGCAGTTGACATTTTAATCTGTTGCCGCCTTCCGCTCCGATTCGGAAAAGGATTTATTGATGCTTAAATGCACAGTATAAAGGGCGTGAAGCTGTCAACAGCCATCCTAAGCTGAACGCGCCTGCTCTCGTCAGATTGCAGACTGCTACCCAGCTTAGGGCCCGGTAAGTACCAGCATGGGAGACTGGCTGGGAATCTCAGGTGTTGTTGACATTTAGCTCTGTAGCTCTGTAGACATTTTGCTCCGATTCCGAAAAGGATTTATTGATGCTAAAATCCACAGTATACAGGGTGTGAAGCCGTCTACGGCTATCCTAAGCTGAATGCGCCTGTTCTTTTCAGATCGCAGACTGCTGCCCGGCAAGTACGGGCATGGGAGACTTGCTGGCAATCCAAGGTGCTATTGACATTTTGCTCTGTTGCCGCCTTCCTCTCTGATTAAAAAAAATATTTATTGATGCTTAAATCCACAGTATACAAGGTGTGAAGATGTCAACGGCCATCCTAAGCTGAACACGCCTGCTCTCGTCAGATCGCAGACTCCTACGCAGCTTAGGGCCCAGTAAGTACCGGCATGGGAGTAAGGCTGGGAATCCCGGGTGCAGTTGACATTTTGCTCTGTTGCCGCCTTCCGTTCCGATTCCGAAAAGGATTTATTGATGCTTAAATGCACAGTATAAAGGGCATGAAGCTGTCAACGGCCATCCTATGCTGAACGCGCCTGCTCTCGTCAGATCGCAGACTGCTACCCAGCTTAGGGCCCGGTAAGTACCAGCATGGGAGACTGGCTGGGAATCTCAGGTGTCGTTGACATTTTGCTCTGTAGCTCTGTAGACATTTTGCTCCGATTCCGAAAAGGATTTATTGATGCTTAAATCCACAGTATACAGGGTGTGAAGCCGTCTACGGCTATCCTAAGCTGAATGTGCCTGTTCTTGTCAGATCGCAGACTGCTGCCCGGCAAGTACGGGCATGGGAGACTGGCTGAAAATCCAAGGTGCTATTGACATTTTGCTCTGTTGCCGCCTTCCTCTCCGATTACGAAAAGGATTTATTGATGCTTAAATGCACAGTATAAAAAGCATGAAGCTGTCAATGGCCATCCTAAGCTGAACGTGCCTGCTCTCGTCAGATCGCAGACTGCTACCCAGCTTAGGGCCCGGTAAGTACTGGCATGGGAGACTGGCTGGGAATCCCGGGTGCCGTTGACATTTTGCTCTATTGCTGCCTTCCGCTCCGATTCCGAAAATAATTTATTGATGCTTAAATCCACAGTATACAAGGTGTGAAGCTGTTGACGGCCATCCTAAGCTTAACGCGCCTGCTCTCGTCAGATCGCAGACTGGTACATATCTTAGGGCCCGGTAAGTACCGGCATGGGACACTGGCTGGGAATCCCGGCTGCCGTTGACATTTTGCTCTGTTGCCGCCTTCCGTTCCGATTCCGAAAAGGATTTATTGATGCTTAAATGCACAGTATAAAGGGCGAGAAGCTGTCAACGGCAATCCTTAGCTGAACGCCCCTGCTCTCGTCAGATCGCAGACTGCTACCCAGCTTAGGGCCCGGTAAGTACCAGCATGGGAGACTGGCTGGGAATCCCAGGTGTCGTTGACATTTTGCTCTGTTGCCGCCTTCCGCTCCGATTCCGAAAATAATTTATTGATGCTTAAATCCACAGTATACAAAGTGTGAAGCTGTCGACGGCCATCCTAAGCTTAACGCGCCTGCTCTCGTCAGATCGCAGACTGGTACAGATCTTAGGGCCCGGTAAGTACCGGCATGGGACACTGGCTGTTAATCCCGGCTGCCGTTGACATTTTGCTCTGTTGCCGCCTTCCGTTCCGATTCCGAAAAGGATTTATTGATACTTAAATGCACAGTATAAAGGGCGAGAAGCTGACAACGGCCATCCTAAGCTGAACGCGCCTGCTCTCGTCAGATCGCAGACTGCTACCCAGCTTAGGGCCCGGTAAGTACCAGCATGGGAGACTGGCTGGGAATCCCAGGTGTCATTGATATTTTGCTCTGTTGCCGCCTTCCGCTCCGATTCCGAAAAGGATTTATTGATGCTTAAATCCACAGTATAAAGGGCGAGAAGCTGTCAACGGCCATCCTAAGCTGAACGCGCCTGCTCTCGTCAGATCGCAGACTGCTACCCAGCTTAGGGCCCAGTAAGTACCGGCATGGGAGACTGGCTGGGAATCCTGGGTGCAGTTGACATTTTTGCTCTGTTGCCGCCTTCCGTTCTGATTCCGAAAAGGATTTATTGATGCTTAAATGCACAGTATAAAAATCATGAAGCTGTCAATGGCCATCCTAAGCTGAACGCGCCTGCTCCCGTCAGATCGCAGACTGCTACCCAGCTTAGGGCCCAGTAAGTACTGGCATGGGAGACTGGCTGGGAATCCCGGTTGCCGTTGACATTTTGCTCTATTGCTGCCTTCCGCTTTGATTCCGAAAATAATTTCTTGATGCTTAAATCCACAGTATACAAGGTGTGAAGCTGTCGACGGCCATCCTAAGCTTAACGCGCCTGCTCTCGTCAGATCGCAGACTGGTACAGATCTTAGGGCCCGGTAAGTACCGGCATGGGACACTGGCTGGGAATCCCGGCTGCCGTTGACATTTTGCTCTGTTGCTGCCTTCCGTTCCGATTCCGAAAAGGATTTATTGATGCTTAAATGCACAGTATACAAAGTGTGAAGCTGTCAACGGCCATCCTAAGCTGAACGCGCTTGCTCTCGTCAGATCGCAGACTGATACCCAGCTTAGGGCCTGGTAAGTACCAGCAGGGGAGACTGGCTGGGAATCCCGGGTGCAGTTGACATTTTAATCTGTTGCCGCCTTCCGCTCCGATTCAGAAAAGGATTTATTGATGCTTAAATGCACAGTATAAAGGGCGTGAAGCTGTCAACGGCCATCCTAAGCTGAACGCGCCTGCTCTCGTCAGATCGCAGACTGCTACCCAGCTTAGGGCCCGGTAAGTACCAGCATGGGAGACTGGCTGGGAATCCCAGGTGTTGTTGACATTTTGCTCTGTAGCCGCCTTCCGCTCCGATTCGGAAAAGGATTTATTGATGCTTAAATGCACAGTATAAAGGGCGTGAAGCTGTCAACGGCCATCATAAGCTGAACGCGCCTGCTCTCATCAGATTGCAGACTGCTACCCAGCTTAGGGCCCGGTAAGTACCAGCATGGGAGACTGGCTGGGAATCTCAGGTGTTGTTGACATTTTGCTCTGTAGCTCTGTAGACATTTTTCTCCGATTTCGAAAAGGATTTATTGATGCTTAAATCCACAGTATACAGGGTGTGAAGCCATCTACGGCTATCCTAAGCTGAATGCGCCTGTTCTTGTCAGATCGCAGACTGCTGCCCGGCAAGTACGGGCATGGGAGACTGGCTGGCAATCCAAGGTGCTATTGACATTTTGCTCTGTTGCCGCCTTCCTCTCCGATTAAAAAAAATATTTATTGATGCTTAAATCCACAGTATACAAGGTGTGAAGATGTCAATGGCCATCCTAAGCTGAACGCGCCTGCTCTCGTCAGATCGCAAACTGCTACCCAGCTTAGGGCCCGGTAAGTACTGGCATGGGAGACTGGCTGGGAATCCCGGGTGCCGTTGACATTTTGCTCTATTGCTGCCTTCCGCTCCGATTTCGAAAATAATTTATTGATGCTTAAACCCACAGTATACAAGGTGTGAAGCTGTCGACGGCCATCCTAAGCTTAACGCGCCTGCTCTCGTCAGAGCGCAGACTGGTACAGATCTTAGGGCCCGGTAAGTACCGGCATGGGACACTGGCTGGGAATCCCGGCTGCCGTTGACATTTTGCTCTGTTGACGCCTTCCGTTCCGATTCCGAAAAGGATTTATTGATGCTTAAATGCACAGTATAAAGGGCGAGAAGCTGTCAACGGCCATCCTAAGCTGAACGTGCCTGCTCTCGTCAGATCGCAGACTGCTACCCAGCTTAGGGCCCGGTAAGTACCAGCATGGGAGACTGGCTGGGAATCCCAAGTGTCGTTGACATTTTGCTCTGCTCCGATTCCGAAAAGGATTTATTGATGTCTATGGCCATCCTAAGCTGAATGCGCCTGTTCTCGTCAGATCGCAGACTGCTACCCAGCTTCGGGCCTGGTAAGTACCAGCATGGGAGACTGGCTGGGAATCCCGAGTGCAGTTGACATTTTGCTCTGTTTGTGTTCCGATTCCGAAAAGGATTTATTGATGCTTAAATCCACAGTATACAAAGTGTGAAGCTTTCAACGGCCATCCTAAGCTGAACGCGCCTGCTCTCGTCAGATCGCAGACTGCTACCCAGCTTAGGGCCTGGTAAGTACCAGCATGGGAGACTGGCTGGGATTCCCGGGTGCAGTTGACATTTTAATCTGTTGCCGCCTTTCGCTCTGATTCGGAAAAGGATTTATTGATGCTTAAATCCACAATATACAGGGTGTGAAGCTGTCAATGGCCATCCTAAGCCTGAACGTGCCTGCTCTCCTCAGATCGCAGACTGCTGCCCGGCAGATACCGGCATGGGAGACTAGCTGGCAATCCAAGGTGCCATTGACATTTAGCTCTGTTGCCGCCTTCCTCGCCGATTAATAAAAATATTTATTGATGCTTAAATCCACAATATACAAGGTGTAAAGATGTCAACGGCCATCCTAAGCTGAACGCGCCTGCTCTCGTCAGATCGCAGACTGCTACCCAGCTTAGGGCCCAGTAAGTACCATCATGGGAGACTGGCTGGGAATCCCAGGTGCAGTTGACATTTTGCTCTGTTGCCGCCTTCTGTTCCGATTCCGAAAAGGATTTATTGATGCTTAAATGCACAGTATACAAAGTGTGAAGCTGTCAACGGCCATCCTAAGCTGAACGCGCTTGCTCTCGTCAGATCGCAGACTGATACCCAGCTTAGGGCCTGGTAAGTACCAGCAGGGGAGACTGGCTGGGAATCCCGGGTGCAGTTGACATTTTGCTCTGTTGCCGCCTTCCGTTCCGATTCCGAAAAGGATTTATTGATGCTTAAATGCACAGTATAAAGGGCGAGAAGCTGTCAACGGCCATCCTAAGCTGAACGCCCCTGCTCTCGTCAGATCGCAGACTGCTACCCAGCTTAGGGCCCGGTAAGTACCAGCATGGGAGACTGGCTGGGAATCCCAGGTGTCGTTGACATTTTGCTCTGTTGCCGCCTTCCGCTCCGATTCCGAAAATAATTTATTGATGCTTAAATCCACAGTATACAAAGTGTGAAGCTGTCGACGGCCATCCTAAGCTTAACGCGCCTGCTCTCGTCAGATCGCAGACTGGTACAGATCTTAGGGCCCGGTAAGTACCGGCATGGGACACTGGCTGTTAATCCCGGCTGCCGTTGACATTTTGCTCTGTTGCCGCCTTCCGTTCCGATTCCGAAAAGGATTTATTGATGCTTAAATGCACAGTATAAAGGGCGAGAAGCTGACAACGGCCATCCTAAGCTGAACGCGCCTGCTCTCGTCAGATCGCAGACTGCTACCCAGCTTAGGGCCCGGTAAGTACCAGCATGGGAGACTGGCTGGGAATCCCAGGTGTCATTGACATTTTGCTCTGTTGCAGCCTTCCGCTCCGATTCCGAAAAGGATTTATTGATGCTTAAATCCACAGTATAAAGGGCGAGAAGCTGTCAACGGCCATCCTAAGCTGAACGCGCCTGCTCTCGTCAGATCGCAGACTGCTACCCAGCTTAGGGCCCAGTAAGTACCGGCATGGGAGACTGGCTGGGAATCCTGGGTGCAGTTGACATTTTTGCTCTGTTGCCGCCTTCCGTTCTGATTCCGAAAAGAATTTATTGATGCTTAAATCCACAGTATACAAGGTGTGAAGCTGTAGACGGCCATCCTAAGCTTAACGCGCCTGCTCTCGTCAGATCGCAGACTGGTACAGATCTTAGGGCCCGGTAAGTACCGGCATGGGACACTGGCTGGGAATCCCGGCTGCCGTTGACATTTTGCTCTGTTGCCGCCTTCCGTACCGATTCCGAAAAGGATTTATTGATGCTTAAATGCACAGTATACAAAGTGTGAAGCTGTCAACGGCCATCGTAAGCTGAACGTGCCTGCTCTCGTCAGAGCGCAGACTGCTACCCAGCTTAGGGCCCGGTAAGTACCAGCATGGGAGACTGGCTGGGAATCTCAGCTGTTGTTGACATTTTGCTCTGTAGCACTGTAGACATTTTGCTCCGATTCCGAAAAGGATTTATTGATGCTTAAATCCACAGTATACAGGGTGTGAAGCCGTCTACGGCTATCCTAAGCTGAATGCGCCTGTTCTTGTCAGATCGCAGACTGCTGCCCGGCAAGTACGGGCATGGGAGACTGGCTGGCAATCCAAGGTGCTATTGACATTTTGCTCTGTTGCCGCCTTCCTCTAAGATTAAAAAATATATTTATTGATGCTTAAATCCACAGTATACAAGGCGTGAAGATGTCAACGGCCATCCTAAGCTGAACGCGCCTGCTCTCGTCAGATCGCAGACTGCTACGCAGCTTAGGGCCCAGTAAGTACCGGCATGGGAGACTGGCTGGGAATCCCGGGTGCAGTTGACATTTTGCTCTCTTGCCGCCTTCCGTTCCGATTCCGAAAAGGATTTATTGATGCTTAAATGCACATTATAAAAATCATGAAGCTGTCAATGGCCATCCTAAGCTGAACGCGCCTGCTCTCGTCAGATCGCAGACTGCTACCCAGCTAAGGGCCCGGTAAGTATTGGCATGGGAGACTGGCTGGGAAACCCGGGTGCCGTTGACATTTTGCTCTATTGCTGCCTTCCGCTCCGATTCCGAAAATAATTTATTGATGCTTAAATCCACAGTATACAAGGTGTGAAGCTGTCGACGGCTATCCTAAGCTTAACGCGCCTGCTCTCGTCAGATCGCAGACTGGTACAGATCTTAGGGCCCGGTAAGTACCGGCATGGGACACTGGCTGGGAATCCCGGTTGCCGTTGACATTTTGCTCTGTTGCCGCCTTCCGTTCCGATTCCGAAAAGGATTTATTGATGCTTAAATGCACAGTATACAAAATGTGAAGCTGTCAACGGCCATCCTAAGCTGAACATGCCTGCTCTTGTCAGATCGCAGACTGATACCCAGCTTAGGGCCAGGTAAGTACCAGCATGGGAGACTGGCTGAGAATCCCGGGTTCAGTTGACATTTTAATCTGTTGCCGCCTTCCGCTCCGATTCGGAAAAGGATTTATTGATGCTTAAATGCACAGTATAAAGGGCGTGAAGCTGTCAACGGCCATCCTAAGCTGAACGCGCCTGCTTTTGTCAGATCGCAGACTGCTACCCAGTTTAGGGCCCGGTAAGTACCAGCATGGGAGACTGGCTGGGAATCCCAGGTGTTGTTGACATTTTGCTCTGTAGCCGCCTTCCGCTCCGATTCCGAAAAGGATTTATTGATGCTTAAATTCACAGTATACAGGGTGTGAAGCCGTCTACGGCTATCCTAAGCTGAATGTGCCTGTTCTTGTCAGATCGCAGACTGCTCCCCGGCAAGTACCGACATCGGAGACTGGCTGGCAATCCAAGGTGCTATTGTCAGATCGCAGACTGGTACAGATCTTAGGGTCCGGTAAGTACCGGCATGGGACACTGGCTGGGAATCCCGGCTGCCGTTGCCATTTTGCTCTGTTGCCGCCTTCCGTTCCGATTCCGAAAAGGATTTATTGATGCTTAAATGCACAGTATACAAAGTGTGAAGCTGTCAATGGCCATCCTAAGCTGAACGCGCCTGCTCTCGTCAGATCGCAAACTGCTACCCAGCTTAGGGCCCAGTAAGTACCAGCATAGGAGACTGGCTGGGAATCTCAGGTGTTGTTGACATTTTGCTCCGATTTCGAAAAGGATTTATTGATGCTTAAATCCACAGTATACAGGGTGTGAAGCCGTCTACGGCTATCCTAAGCTGAATGCGCCTGTTCTTGTCAGATCGCAGACTGCTGCCCGGCAAGTACGGGCATGGGAGACTGGCTGGCAATCCAAGGTGCTATTGACATTTTGCTCTGTTGCCGCCTTCCTCTCCGATTAAAAAAAATATTTATTGATGCTTAAATCCACAGTATACAAGGCGTGAAGATGTCAACGGCCATCCTCAGCTGAACGCGCCTGCTCTCGTCAGATCGCAGACTGCTACGCAGCTTAGGGCCCAGTAAGTACCGGCATGGGAGACTGGCTGGGAATCCCGGGTGCAGTTGACATTTTGCTCTGTTGCCGCCTTCCGTTCAGATTCCGAAAAGGATTTATTGATGCTTAAATGCACAGTATAAAAAGCATGAAGCTGTCAATGGCCATCCTAAGCTGAACGCGCCTGCTCTTGTCAGATCACAGACTGGTACAGATCTTGGGGCCCGGTAAGTACTGGCTGGGAATCCTGGCTGCCGTTGACATTTTGCTCTGTTGCCGCCTTCCGTTCTGATTCCGAAAAGGATTTATTGATGCTTAAATGCACAGTATAAAGGGCGTGAAGCTGTCAACGGCCATCCTAAGCTGAACGCGCCTGCTCTCGTCAGATCGCAGACTGCAACCCAGCTTAGGGCCCGGTAAATACCAGCATGGGAGACTGACTGGGAATCCCAGGTGTCGTTGACATTTTGCTCTGTTGCCGCCTTCCGCTCCGATTCCGAAAAGGATTTATTGATGCTTAAATCCACAGTATACAGGGTGTGAAGATGTCTACGGCCATCCTAAGCTGAATGTGCCTGTTCTCGTCAGATCGCAGACTACTACCCAGCTTCGGGCCTGGTAAGTACCAGCATGGGAGACTGGCTGGAATCCCGGGTGCAGTTGACATTTTGCTCTGTTTCTGCTCCGATTCCGAAAATTATTTATTGATGCTTAAATCCACAGTATACAAAGTATGAAGCTGTCAACGGCCATCCTAAGCTGAACGCGCCTGCTCTCGTCAGATCGCAGACTGCTACCCAGCTTAGGGCCTGGTAAGTACCAGCATGGGAGACTGGCTGGAATCCCGGGTGCAGTTGACATTTTAATCTGTTGCCGCCTTCCGCTCCGATTCGGAAAAGGATTTATTGATGCTTAAATCCACAATATACAGGGTGTGAAGCTGTCTACGGCCATCCTAAGCTGAACGTGTCTGCTCTCCTCAGATCGCAGACTGCTGCCCGGCAGATACCGGCGTGGGAGACTGGCTGGCAATCCAAGGTGCCATTCACATTTTGCTATGTTGCCACCTTCCTTTCCGATTAATAAAAATATTTATTGATGCTTAAATCCACAATATACAAGGCATGAAGATGTCAACGGCCATCCTAAGCTGAATGCGCCTGCTCTCGTCAGATCGCAGACTGCTACCCAGCTTAGGGCCTGGTAAGTACCAGCATGGGAGACTGGCTTGGATTCCCGGGTGCAGTTGACATTTTAATCTGTTGCCGCCTTCCGCTCCGATTCGGAAAAGGATTTATTGATGCTTAAATGCACAGTATAAAGGGCGTGAAGCTGTCAACGGCCATCCTAAGCTGAACGCGCCTGCTCTCGTCAGATTGCAGACTGCTACCCAGCTTAGGGCCCGGTAAGTACCAGCATGGGAGACTGGCTGGGAATCTCAGGTGTTGTTGACATTTTGCTCTGTAGCTCTGTAGACATTTTGCTCCGATTCCGAAAAGGATTTATTTATGCTTAAATCCACAATATACAGGGTGTGAAGCCGTCTACGGCTATCCTAAGCTGAATGCGCCTGTTCTTGTCAGATCGCAGACTGCTGCCCGGCAAGTACGGGCATGGGAGACTGGCTGGCAATCCAAGGTGCTATTTTTATTTTGCTCTGTTGCCGCCTTCCTCTCCGATTAAAAAAAAATATTTATTGATGCTTAAATCCACAGTATACAAGGTGTGAAGCTGTCGACGGCCATCCTAAGCTTAACGCGCCTGCTCTCGTCAGATCGCAGACTGGTACAGATCTTAGGGCCCGGTAAGTACCGGCATGGGACACTGGCTGGGAATCCCGGCTGCCGTTGACATTTTGCTCTGTTGCCGCCTTCCGTTCCGATTCCGAAAAGGATTTATTGATGCTTAAATGCACAGTATACAAAGTGTGAAGCTGTCAACGGCCATCCTAAGCTGAACGCGCCTGCTCTCGTCAGATCGCAGACTGCTACCCAGCTTAGGGCCTGGTAAGTACCAGCATGGGAGACTGGCTGGGAACCCCGGGTGCAGTTGACATTTTAATCTGTTGCCGCCTTCCCCTCCGATTCGGAAAAGGATTTATTGATGCTTAAATGCACAGTATAAAGGGCGTGAAGCTGTCAACGGCCATCCTAAGCTGAACGCGCCTGCTCTCGTCAGATTGCAGACTGCTACCCAGCTTAGGGCCCGGTAAGTACCAGCATGGGAGACTGGCTGGGAATCTCAGGTGTTGTTGACATTTTGCTCTGTAGCTCTGTAGACATTTTGCTCCGATTTCGAAAAGGATTTATTGATGCTTAAATCCACAGTATACAGGGTGTGAAGCCGTCTACGGCTATCCTAAGCTGAATGCGCCTGTTCTTGTCAGATCGCAGACTGCTGCCCGGCAAGTACGGGCATGGGAGACTGGCTGGCAATCCAAGGTGCTATTGACATTTTGCTCTGTTGCCGCCTTCCTCTCCGATTAAACAAAATATTTATTGATGCTTAAATCCACAGTATACAAGGCGTGAAGATGTCAACGGCCATCCTAAGCTGAACGCGCCTGCTCTCGTCAGATCGCAGACTGCTACGCAGCTTAGGGCCCAGTAGGTACCGGCATGGGAGACTGGCTGGGAATCCCGGGTGCAGTTGACATTTTGCTCTGTTGCCGCCTTCCGTTCCGATTCCGAAAAGGATTTTTTGATGCTTAAATGCACAGTATAAAAAGCATGAAGCTGTCAATGGCCATCCTAAGCTGAACGCGCCTGCTCTCGTCAGATGGCAGACTGGTACAGATCTTGGGGCCCGGTAAGTACCGGCAGGGGACACTGGCTGGGAATCCTGGCTGCCGTTGACATTTTGCTCTGTTGCCGCCTTCCGTTCCGATTCCGAAAAGGATTTATTGATGCTTAAATGCACAGTATAAAGGGCGAGAAGCTGTCAATGGCCATCCTAAGCTGAACGCGCCTGCTCTCGTCAGATCGCAGACTGCTACCCAGCTTAGGGCCCGGTAAGTACCAGCATGGGAGACTGACTGGGAATCCCAGGTGTCGTTGACATTTTGCTCTGTTGCCGCCTTCTGCTCCGATTCCGAAAAGGATTTATTGATGCTTAAATCCACAGTATACAGGGTGTGAAGATGTCTACGGCCATCCTAAGCTGAATGTGCCTGTTCTCGTCAGATCGCAAACTGCTACCCAGCTTTGGGCCTGGTAAGTACCAGCATGGGTGGCTGGCTGGGAATCCCGTGTGCAGTTGACATTTTGCTCTGTTTCTACTCCGATTCCGAAAATTATTTATTGATGCATAAATCCACAGTATACAAAGTGTGAAGCTGTCAATGGCCATCCTAAGCTGAACGCGCCTGCTCTCGTCAGATCGCAGACTGCTACCCAGCTTAGGGCCTGGTAAGTACCAGCATGGGAGACTGGCTGGAATCCCGGGTGCAGTTGACATTTTAATCTGTTGCCGCCTTCCGCTCCGATTCGGAAAAGGATTTATTGATGCTTAAATCCACAATATACAGGGTGTGAAGCTGTCAACGGCCATCCTAAGCTCAACGTGTCTGCTCTCCTCAGATCGCAGACTGCTGCCCGGCAGATACCGGCATGGGAGACTGGCTGGCAATCCAAGGTGCCATTGACATTTTGCTATGTTGCCGCCTTCCTCTCCGATTAATAAAAATATTTATTGATGCTTAAATCCACAATATACAAGGCGTGAAGATGTCAACGGCCATCCTAAGCTGAACGTGCCTGCTCTCGTCAGATCGCAGACTGCTTCCCAGCTTAGGGCCCAGTAAGTACCGGCATGGGAGACTGGCTGGGAATCCCGGGTGCAGTTGACATTTTGCTCTGTTGCCGCCTTCCGTTCCGATTCCGAAAAGGATTTATTGATGCTTAAATGCACAGTATAAAAAGCATGAAGCTGTCAATGGCCATCCTAAGCTGAACGCGCCAGCTCTTGTCAGATCGCAGACTGCTACCCAGCTTAGGGCCCGATAAGTACTGGCATGGGAGACTGGATGGGAATCCCGGTTGCCGTTGACATTTTGCTCTATTGCTGCCTTCCGCTCCGATTCCGAAAAGAATTTATTGATGCTTAAATCCACAGTATACAAGGTGTGAATCTCTCGACGGCCATCCTAAGCTTAACGCGCCTGCTCTCGTCAGATCGCAGACTGGTACAGATCTTAGGGCCCAGTAAGTACCGGCATGGGACACTGGCTGGGAATCCCGGCTGCCGTTGACATTTTGCTCTGTTGCCGCCTTCCGTTCCGATTCCGAAAAAGATTTATTGATGCTTAAATACATAATATACAAAGTGTGAAGCTGTCAACGGCCATCCTAAGCTGAACGCGCCTGCTCTCGTCAGATCGCAGACTGATACCCAGCTTAGGGCCTGGTAAGTACCAGCAAGGGAGACTGGCTGTGAATCCCGGGTGCAGTTGACATTTTAATCTGTTGCCGCCTTCTGCTCCGATTCGGAAAAGGAATTATTGATGCTTAAATCCACAGTATACAGGGTGTGAAGCCGTCTACGGCTATCCTAAGCTGAATGCGCCTGTTCTTGTCAGATTGCAGACTGCTGCCCGGCAAGTACGGGCATGGGAGACTGGCTGGCAATACAAGGTGCTATTGACATTTTGCTCTGTTGCCGCCTTCCTCTCCGATTCCGAAAAGGATTTATTGATGCTTAAATGCACAGTATAAAAAGCATGAAGCTGTCAATGGCCATCCTAAGCTGAACGCGCCTGCTCTCGTCAGATCGCAGACTGGTACAGATCTTAGTGCCCGGTAAGTACCGGCATGGGACACTGGCTGGGAATCCAGGCTGCCGTTGACATTTTGCTCTGTTGCCGCCTTCCGTTCGGATTCCGAAAAGGATTTATTGATGCTTAAATGCACAGTATAAAGGACAAGAAGCTGTCAACGGCCATCCTAAGCTGAACGCGCTGGCTCTCGTCAGATCGCAGACTGCTACCCAGCTTAGGGCCCGGTAAGTACCAGCATGGGAGACTGGCTGGGAATCCCAGGTGTCGTTGACATTTTGCTCTGTTGCCGCCTACCGCTCCGATTCCGAAAAGAATTTATTGATGCTTAAATCCACCATATACAGTATACAGTGTGTGAAGATGTCTACGGCCATCCTAAGCTGAATGCGCCTGTTCTCGTCAGATCGCAGACTGCTACCCAGCTTCGGGCCTGGTAAGTACCAGCATGGGAGACTGGCTGGGAATCCCGGGTGCAGTTGACATTTTGCTCTGCTTCTGCTCTGATTCCGAAAATTATTTATTGATGCTTAAATCCACAGTATACAAAGTGTGAAGCTGTCAACGGCCATCCTAAGCTGAACGCGCCTGCTCTCGTCAGATCGCAGACTGCTACCCAGCTTAAAGCCTGGTAAGTACCAGCATGGGAGACTGGCTGGGAATCCCGGGTGCAGTTGACATTTTAATCTGTTGCCGCCTTCCGCTCCGATTCGGAAAAGGATTTATTGATGCTTAAATCCACAGTATACAGGGTGTGAAGCCGTCTACGGCTATCCTAAGCTGAATGCGCCTGTTCTAGTCAGATCGCAGACTGCTGCCCGGCAAGTACGGGCATGGGAGACTGGCTGGCAATCCAAGGTACTATGGACATTTTGCTCTGTTGCCGCCTTCCTCTCAGATTCCGAAAAGGATTTATTGATGCTTAAATGCACAGTATAAAAAGCATGAAGCTGTCAATGGCCATCCTAAGCTGAACGCGCCTGCTCTCTTCAGATCGCAGACTGCTACCCAGCTTAGGGCCCGGTAAGTACTGGCATGGGAGACTGGCTGGAAATCCCTGGTGCCGTTGACATTTTGCTCTATTGCTGCCTTCCGCTCCGATTCCGAAAAGAATTTATTGATACTTAAATCCACAGTATACAAGGTGTGAAGCTGTCGACGGCCATCCTAAGCTGAACGCGCCTGCTCTCGTCAGATCGCAGACTGCTACCCAGCTTAGGGCCCGGTAAGTACCAGCATGGGAGACTGGCTGGGAATCCCAGGTGTCGTTGACATTTTGCTCTGTTGCCGCCTTCCGCTCCGATTCCGAAAAGGATTTATTGATGCTTAAATCCACCATATACAGTATACATTGTGTGAAGATGTCTACGGCCATCCTAAGCTGAATGCGCCTGTTCTCGTCAGATCGCAGACTGCTACCCAGCTTCGGGCCTGGTAAGTACCAGCATGGGAGACTGGCTGGGAATCCCGGGTGCAGTTGACATTTTGCTCTGTTTCTGCTCCGATTCCGAAAATTATTTATTGATGCTTAAATCCACAGTATACAAAGTGTGAAGCTGTCAACAGCCATCCTAAGCTGAACGCGCCTGCTCTCGTCAGATCGCAGACTGGTACAGATCTTGGGGCCCGGTAAGTACCGGCATGGGACACTGGCTGGGAATCCCGGCTGCCGTTGACATTTTGCTCTGTTGCCGCCTTCCGTTCCGTTCCGAAAAGGATTTATTGATGCTTAAATGCACAATATACAAAGTGTGAAGCTGTCAACGGCCATCCTAAGCTGAACGCGCCTGCTCTCGTCAGATCGCAGAATGATACCCAGCTTTGGGCCTTGTAAGTACCAGCATGGGAGACTGGCTGGGAGTCCCGGGTGCAGTTGACATTTTAATCTGTTGACGCCTTCCGCTCCGATTCGGAAAAGGATTTATTGATGCTTAAATCCACAATATAAAGGGCGTGAAGCTGTCAATGGCCATCCTAAGCTGAACGCGCCTGCTCTCGTCAGATCGCAGACTGCTACCCAGCTTAGGGCGCGGAAAGTACTAGCATGGGAGACTGGCTGGGAATCCCAGATGTTGTTGACATTTTGCTCTGTTGCCGCCTTCTGCTCCGATTCCGAAAATGATTTATTGATGCTTAAATCCACAGTGTACAGGGTGTGAAGCCGTCTACTGCTATCCTAAGCTGAATGCGCCTGTTCTCGTCAGATCGCAGACTGCTACCCAGCTTCGGGCCTGGTAAGTACCAGCATGGGAGACAGGCTGGGAATCCCGGGTGCAGTCGACATTTTAATCTGTTGCCGCCTTCCGCTCCGATTCAGAAAAGGATTTATTGATGCTTAAATCCACAATTTACAGGGTGTGAAGCTGTCAACGGCCATCGTAAGCCTGAACGTGCCTGCTCTCCTCAGATCGCAGACTGCTGCCCGGCAGATACAGGCATGGGAGACTGGCTGGCAATCCAAGGTGCCATTGACATTTTGCTCTGTTGCCGCCTTCTTCTCCGAATAATAAAAATATTTATTGATGCTTAAATCCACAATATACAAGGCGTAAAGATGTCAACGGCCATCCTAAGCTGAACGTGCCTGCTCTCGTCAGATCGCAGACTGCTGCCCGGCAGTTACCGGCATGGGAGACAGGCTGGCAATCCAAGGTGCCATTGACATTTTGCTCTGTTGCCGCCTTCTTCTCCGAATAATAAAAATATTTATTGATGCTTAAATCCACAATATACAAGGCGTGAAGATGTCTACGGCCATCCTAAGCTGAACGCGCCTGCTCTCGTCAGATCGCAGACTGCTACCCAGCTTAGGGCCCAGTAAGTACCGGCATGGGAGACTGGCTGGGAATCCCGGATGCAGTTGACATTTTGCTCTGTTGCCGCCTTCCGTTCCGATTCCGAAAAGGATTTATTGATGCTTAAATGCACAGTATAAAAAGCATGAAGCTGTCAAAGGCCATCCTAAGCTGAACGCGCCTGCTCTTGTCAGATCGCAGACTGCTACCCAGCTTAGTGCCCGGTAAGTACTGGCATGGGAGACTGGCTGGGAATCCCGGTTGCCGTTGACATTTTGCTCTATTGCTGCCTTCCGCTCCGATTCCAAAAATAATTTATTGATGCTTAAATCCACAGTATACAAGGTGTGAAGCTGTCGACGGCCATCCTAAGCTTAACGCGCCTGCTCTCGTCAGATCGCAGACTGGTACAGATCTTAGGGCCCGGTAAGTACCGGCATGGGACACTGGCTGGGAATCCCGGCTGCCGTTGACATTTTGCTCTGTTGCCGCCTTCCGTTCCGATTCCGAAAAGGATTTATTGATGTTTAAATGCACAGTATACAAAGTGTGAAGCTGTCAACGGCCATCCTAAGCTGAATTCGCCTGCTCTCGTCAGATCGCAGACTGCTGGCCGGCAAGTACGGGCATGGGAGACTGGCTGGCAATCCAAGGTGCTATTGACATTTTGCTCTGTTGCCGCCTTCCTCTCCGATTAAAAAAAATATTTATTGATGCTTAAATCCACAGTATACAAGGCGTGAAGATGTCAACGGCCATCCTAAGCTGAACACGCCTGCTCTCGTCAGATCGCAGACTGCTACGCAGCTTAGGGCCCAGTAAGTACCGGCATGGGAGACTGGCTGGGAATCCCGGGTGCAGTTGACATTTTGCTCAGTTGCCGCCTTCCGTTCCGATTCCGAAAAGGATTTATTGATGCTTAAATGCACAGTATAAAAAGCATGAAGCTGTCAATGGCCATCCTAAGCTGAACGCGCCTGCTCTCGTCAGATCGCAGACTGGTACAGATCTTGGGGCCCGGTAAGTACCGGCATGGGACACTGGCTGGGAATCCTGGCTGCCGTTGACATTTTGCTCTGTTGCCGCCTTCCGTTCCGATTCCGAAAAGGATTTCTTGATGCTTAAATGCACAGTATAAAGGGCGAGAAGCTGTCAACGGCCATCCTAAGCTGAACGCGCCTGCTCTCGTCAGATTGCAGACTGCTACCCAGCTTAGGGCCCGGTAAGTACCAGCATGGGAGACTGACTGGGAATCCCAGGTGTCGTTGACATTTTGCTCTGTTGCCGCCTTCTGCTCCGATTCCGAAAAGGATTTATTGATGCTTAAATCCACAGTATACAGGGTGTGAAGATGTCTACGGCCATCCTAAGCTGAATGTGCCTGTTCTCGTCAGATCGCAGACTGCTACCCAGCTTCGGGCCTGGTAAGTACCAGCATGGGAGTCTGGCTGGGAATCCCGGGTGCAGTTGACATTTTGCTCTGTTTCTGCTCCGATTCCGAAAATTATTTATTGATGCTTAAATCCACAGTATACAAAGTGTGAAGCTGTCAACGGCCATCCTAAGCTGAACGCGCCTGCTCTCGTCAGATCGCAGACTGCTACGCAGCTTAGGGCCCAGTAAGTACCGGCATGGGAGACTGGCTGGGAATCCCGGGTGCAGTTGACATTTTGCTCAGTTGCCGCCTTCCGTTCCGATTCCGAAAAGGATTTATTGATGCTTAAATGCACAGTATAAAAAGCATGAAGCTGTCAATGGCCATCCTAAGCTGAACGCGCCTGCTCTCGTCAGATCGCAGACTGGTACAGATCTTGGGGCCCGGTAAGTACCGGCATGGGACACTGGCTGGGAATCCTGGCTGCCGTTGACATTTTGCTCTGTTGCCGCCTTCCGTTCCGATTCCGAAAAGGATTTCTTGATGCTTAAATGCACAGTATAAAGGGCGAGAAGCTGTCAACGGCCATCCTAAGCTGAACGCGCCTGCTCTCGTCAGATTGCAGACTGCTACCCAGCTTAGGGCCCGGTAAGTACCAGCATGGGAGACTGACTGGGAATCCCAGGTGTCGTTGACATTTTGCTCTGTTGCCGCCTTCTGCTCCGATTCCGAAAAGGATTTATTGATGCTTAAATCCACAGTATACAGGGTGTGAAGATGTCTACGGCCATCCTAAGCTGAATGTGCCTGTTCTCGTCAGATCGCAGACTGCTACCCAGCTTCGGGCCTGGTAAGTACCAGCATGGGAGTCTGGCTGGGAATCCCGGGTGCAGTTGACATTTTGCTCTGTTTCTGCTCCGATTCCGAAAATTATTTATTGATGCTTAAATCCACAGTATACAAAGTGTGAAGCTGTCAACGGCCATCCTAAGCTGAACGCGCCTGCTCTCGTCAGATCGCAGACTGCTACCCAGCTTAGGGCCTGGTAAGTACCAGCATGGGAGACTGGCTGGAATCCCGGGTGCAGTTGACATTTTAATCTGTTGCCGCCTTCCGCTCCGATTCGGAAAAGGATTTATTGATGCTTAAATCCACAATATACAGGGTGTGAAGCTGTCAACGGCCATCCTAAGCTGAACGGGTCTGCTCTCCTCAGATCGCAGACTGCTGCCCGGGAGATACCGGCATGGGAGACTGGCTGGCAATCCAAGGTGCTATTGACATTTTGCTATGTTGCCGCCTTCCTCTCCTATTAATAAAAATATTTATTGATGCTTAAATCCACAATATACAAGGCGTGAAGATGTCAACGGCCATCCTAAGCTGAACGCGCCTACTCTCGTCAGATCGCAGACTGCTACCCAGCTTAGGGCCCGGTAAGTACTGGCATGGGAGACTGGCTGGGAATCCCGGTTGACATTTTGCTCTATTGCTGCCTTCCGCTCCGATTCCGAAAATAATTTTTTGATGCTTAAATCCACAGTATACAAGGTGTGAAGCTGTCGACGGCCATCCTAAGCTTAACGCGCCTGCTCTCGTCAGATCGCAGACTTTTACCCAGCTTAGGGCCTGGTAAGTACCAGCATGGGAGACTGGCTGGGAATCTCAGGTGTTGTTGACATTTTGCTCTGTAGCTCTGTAGACATTTTGCTCCGATTCCGAAAAGGATTTATTGATGCTTAAATCCACAATATACAGGGTGTGAAGCCGTCTACGGCTATCCTAAGCTGAATGCGCCTGTTCTTGTCAGATCGCAGACTGCTGCCCGGCAAGTACGGGCATGGGAGGCTGGCTGGCAATCAAAGGTGCTATTGTCATTTTGCTCTGTTGCCGCCTTCCTCTCCGATTAAAAAAAAATATTTATTGATGCTTAAATCCACAGTATACAAGGTGTGAAGCTGTCGACGGCCATCCTAAGCTTAACGCGCCTGCTCTCGTCAGATCGCAGACTGGTACAGATCTTAGGGCCCGGTAAGTACCGGCATGGGACACTGGCTGGGAATCCCGGCTGCCGTTGACATTTTGCTCTGTTGCCGCCTTCCGTTCCGCTCCGATTCGGAAAAGGATTTATTGATGCTTAAATGCACAGTATAATTGCCGGGAAGCTGTCAACGGCCATTCTAAGCTGAACGCGCCTGCTCTCGTCAGATCGCAGACTGCTACCCAGCTTAGGGCCTGGTATGTACCAGCATGGGAGACTGGCTGGGAATCTCAGGTGTTGTTGACATTTTGCTCTGTAGCTCTGTAGACATTTTGCTCTGATTTCGAAAAGGATTTATTGATGCTTAAATCCACAGTATACAGGGTGTGAAGCCGTCTACGGCTATCCTAAGCTGAATGCTCCTGTTCTTGTCAGATCGCAGACTGCTGCCCGGCAAGTACGGGCATGGGAGACTGGCTGGCAATCCAAGGTGCTATTGACATTTTGCTCTGTTGCCGCCTTTCTCTCCGATTAAAAAAAATATTTATTGATGCTTAAATCCACAGAATACAAGGCGAGAAGATGTCAACAGCCATCCTAAGCTGAACACGCCTGCTCTCGTCAGATCGCAGACTGCTACGCAGCTTAGGGCCCAGTAAGTACCGGCATGGGAGACTGGCTGGGAATCCCGGGTGCAGTTGACATTTTGCTCTGTTTCTGCTCCGATTCCGAAAATTATTTATTCATGCTTAAATCCACAGTATACAAAGTGTGAAGCTG
Source organism: Hyla sarda (assembly GCF_029499605.1). Classification (NCBI taxonomy): domain Eukaryota; kingdom Metazoa; phylum Chordata; class Amphibia; order Anura; family Hylidae; genus Hyla; species Hyla sarda. The sequence goes on from NC_079189.1 coordinate 256,432,857, forward strand.
TCAACGGCCATCCTAAGCCTGAACGTGCCTGCTCTCCTCAGATCGCAGACTGCTGCCCAGCAGATACCGGCATGGGAGACTGGCTGGCAATCCAAGGTGCCATTGACATTTTGCTCTGTTGCCGCCTTCCTCTCCGATTAATAAAAATATTTATTGATGCTTAAATCCACAATATACAACTCATAAAGCTGTCAACGGCCATCCTAAGCTGAACGCGCCTGCTCACGTCAGATCGCAGACTGCTACCCGGCTTAGGGCCTAGTAAGTACCGGCATGGGAGACTGGCTGGGAATCCCGGGTGCAGTTGACATTTTGCTCTGTTGCCGCCTTCTGTTCCGATTCCGAAAAGGATTTATTGATGCTTAAATGCACAGTATAAAAAACACGAAGCTGTCAAAGGCCATCCTAAGCTGAACGCGCCTGCTCTCGTCATATCGCAGACTGCTACCCAGCTTAGGGCCTGGTAAGTACCAGCATGGGAGACTGGCTGGGAATCCCGGGTGCAGTTGACATTTTAATCTGTTGCCGCCTTCCGCTCCGATTCGGAAAAGGATTTATTGATGCTTAAATCCACAATATACAGCGTGTGAAGCTGTCAATGGCCATCCTAAGCCTGAACGAGCCTGCTCTCCTCAGATCGCAGACTGCTGCCCGGCAGATACCGGCATGGGAGACTGGCTGGCAATCCAAGGTGCCATTGACATTTTGCTCTGTTGCCGCCTTCCTCTCCGATTAATAAAAATATTTATTGATGCTTAAATCCACAATATACAACGCGTAAAGATGTCAACGGCCATCCTAAGCTGAACGCGCCTGCTCTCGTTAGATCGCAGACTGCTACCCAGCTTAGGGCCTGGTAAGTACCAGCATGGGAGACTGGCTGGGAATCCCGTGTGCAGTTGACATTTTGCTCTGTTGCCGCCTTCTGTTCCGATTCCGAAAAGGATTTATTGATGCTTAAATGCAGAGTATAAAAAGCTTGAAGCTGTCAATGGCCATCCTAAGCTGAACGTGCCTGCTCTCGTCAGATCGCAGACTGCTACCCAGCTTAGGGCCCGGTAAGTACTGGCATGTGAGACTGGCTGGGAATCCCGGTTGCCGTTGACATCTTGCTCTATTGCTGCCTTCCGCTCCGATTCCGAAAAGAATTTATTGATGCTTAAATCCACAGTATACAAGGTGTGAAGCTGTCGACGGCCATCCTAAGCTTAATGCGCCTGCTCTCGTCAGATCGCAGACTGGTACAGATCTTAGGGCCCAGTAAGTACCGGCATGGGACACTGGCTGGGAATCCCGACTGTCGTTGACATTTTGCTCTGTTGCCGCCTTCCGTTCCGGTTCCGGTTCCGGTTCCGATTCCGAAAAGGATTTATTGATGCTTAAATGCACAGTATACAAAGTGTGAAGCTGTCAACGGCCATCCTAAGCTGAACGCGCCTGCTCTCATCAGATCGCAGACTGCTACCCAGCTTAGGGCCTGGTAAGTACCAGCATGGGAGATTGGCTGGGAATCCCGGGTGCAGTTGACATTTTAATCTGTTGCCGACTTCTGCTCCGATTCGGAAAAGGATTTATTGATGCTTAAATGCACAGTATAAAGTGCATAAAGCTGTCATCGGCCATCCTAAGCTGAACGCGCCTGCTCTCGTCAGATCGCAGACTGCTACCCAGCTTAGGGCCCGGTAAGTACCAGCATGGGAGACTGGCTGGGAATCTCAGGTGTTGTTGACATTTTGCTCTGTAGCTCTGTAGACATTTTGCTCCGATTTCGAAAAGGATTTATTGATGCTTAAATCCACAGTATCCACAGTATACAGGGTGTGAAGCCGTCTACGGCTATCCTAAGCTAAATGCGCCTGTTCTTGTCAGATCGCAGACTGCTGCCCAGCAAGTACAGGCATGGGAGACTGGCTGGCAATCCAAGGTGCTATTGACATTTTGCTCTGTTGCCGCCTTCCTCTCCGATTAAAAAAAATATTTATTGATGCTGAAATCCACAGTATACAAAGCGTGAAGATGTCAACGGCCATCCTAAGCTGAAGGCGCCTGCTCTCGTCAGATCGCAGACTGCTACGCAGCTTAGGGCCCAGTAAGTACCGGCATGGGAGACTGGCTGGGAATCCCGGGTGCAGTTGACATTTTGCTCTGTTTCTGCTCCGATTCCGAAAATTATTTATTGATGCTTAAATCCACAGTATACAAAGTGTGAAGCTGTCAACGGCCATCCTAAGCCTGAACGTGCCTGCTCTCCTCAGATCGCAGACTGCTGCCCAGCAGATACCGGCATGGGAGACTGGCTGGCAATCCAAGGTGCCATTGACATTTTGCTCTGTTGCCGCCTTCCTCTCCGATTAATAAAAATATTTATTGATGCTTAAATCCACAATATACAACTCATAAAGATGTCAACGGCCATCCTAAGCTGAACGCGCCTGCTCTCGTCAGATCGCAGACTGCTACCCAGCTTAGGGCCTAGTAAGTACCGGCATGGGAGACTGGCTGAGAATCCCGGGTGCAGTTGACATTTTGCTCTGTTGCCGCCTTCTGTTCCGATTCCGAAAAGGATTTATTGATGCTTAAATGCACAGTATAAAAAACACGAAGCTGTCAAAGGCCATCCTAAGCTGAACGCGCCTGCTCTCGTCAGATCGCAGACTGCTACCCAGCTTAGGGCCTGGTAAGTACCAGCATGGGAGACTGGCTGGGAATCCCGGGTGCAGTTGACATTTTAATCTGTTGCCGCCTTCCGCTCCGATTCGGAAAAGGATTTATTGATGCTTAAATCCACAGTATACAAAGTGTGAAGCTGTCAACAGCCATCCTAGGCTGAACGCGCCTGCTCTCGTCAGATCGCAGACTGCTACCCAACTCAGGGCCTGGTAAGTACCAGCATGGGAGACTGGCTGGAATCCCGGGTGCAGTTGACATTTTAATCTGTTGCCGCCTTCCGCTCCGATTCGGAAAAGGATTTATTGATGCTTAAATCCACAATATACAGCGTGTGAAGCTGTCAATGGCCATCCTAAGCCTGAACGAGCCTGCTCTCCTCAGATCGCAGACTGCTGCCCGGCAGATACAGGCATGGGAGACTGGCTGGCAATCCAAGGTGCCTTTGACATTTTGCTCTGTTGCCGCCTTCCTCTCCGATTAATAAAAATATTTATTGATGCTTAAATCCACAATATACAACGCATAAAGATGTCAACGGCCATCCTAAGCTGAACGCGCCTGCTCTCGTCAGATCGCAGACTGCTACCCAGCTTAGGGCCTGGTAAGTACCAGCATGGGAGACTGGCTGGGAATCTCAGGTGTTGTTGACATTTAGCTCTGTAGCTCTGTAGACATTTTGCTCCGATTCCGAAAAGGATTTATTGATGCTTAAATCCACAGTATACAGGGTGTGAAGCCGTCTACAGCCATCCTAAGCTGAATGCGCCTGTTCTTGTCAGATCGCAGACTGCTGCCCGGCAAGTACGGGCATGGGAGACTGGCTGGCAATCCAAGGTGCTATTGACATTTTGCTCTGTTGCCGCCTTCCTCTCCGATTAAAAAAAATATTTATTGATGCTTAAATCCACAGTATACAAGGTGTGAAGATGTCAACGGCCATCCTAAGCTGAACGCGCCTGCTCTCGTCAGATCGCAGACTGCTACGCAGCTTAGGGCCCAGTAAGTACCGGCATGGGAGACTGGCTGGGAATCCCGGGTGCAGTTGACATTTTGCTCTGTTGCCGCCTTCTGTTCCGATTCCGAAAAGGATTTATTGATGATTAAATGCACAGTATAAAAAACACGAAGCTGTCAAAGGCCATCCTAAGCTGAACGCGCCTGCTCTCGTCAGATCGCAGACTGGTACAGATCTTAGGGTCCGGTAAGTACCGGCATGGGACACTGGCTGGGAATCCCGGCTGCCGTTGACATTTTGCTCTGTTGCCGCCTTCCGTTCCGATTCCGAAAAGGATTTATTGATGCTTAAATGCACAGTATAAAAAACACGAAGCTGTCAAAGGCCATCCTAAGCTGAACGCGCCTGCTCTCGTCAGATCACAGACTGCTACCCAGCTTAGGGCCTGGTAAGTACCAGCATGGAAGACTGGCTGGGAATCCCAAGTGTCGTTGACATTTTGCTCTGTTGCCGCCTTCCGCTCCGATTCCGAAAAGGATTTATTGATGCTTAAATCCACAGTAAACAGGGTGTGAAGATGTCTACGGCCATCCTAAGCTGAATGCACCTGTTCTCGTCAAATCGCAGACTGCTACCCAGCTTCGGGCCTCGTAAGTACCAGCTTGGGAGACTGGCTGGGAATCCCGTGTGCAGTTTACATTTTGCTCTGTTTCTGTTCCGATTCCGAAAATTATTTATTGATTCTTAAATCCACAGTATACAAAGTGTGAAGCTGTCAACCACCATCCTAAGCTGAATGCGCCTGCTCTCGCCAGAACGCAGACTGCTACCCAGCTTAGGGCCTGGTAAGTACCAGCATGGGAGACTGGCTGGGAATCCCGGGTGCAGTTGACATTTTAATCTGTTGCCGCCTTCCGCTCCGATTCGGAAAATGATTTATTGATGCTTTAATCCACAATATACAGGGTGTGAAGCTGTCAACGGCCATCCTAAGCCTGAACGTGCCTGCTCTCCTCAGATCGCAGACCGCTGCCCGGCAGATACCGGCATGGGAGACTGGCTGGCAATCCAAGGTGCCATTGACATTTTGCTCTGTTGCCGCCTTCCTCTCCGATTAATAAAAATATTTATTGATGCTTAAATCCACAATATACAACGCGTAAAGATGTCAACGGCCATCCTAAGCTGAACGCGCCTGCTCTTGTTAGATCGCAGACTGCTACCCAGCTTAGGGCCTGGTAAGTACCAGCATGGGAGACTGGCTGGGAATCCCGTGTGCAGTTGACATTTTGCTCTGTTGCCGCCTTCTGTTCCGATTCCGAAAAGGATTTATTGATGCTTAAATGCAGAGTATAAAAAGCTTGAAGCTGTCAATGGCCATCCTAAGCTGAACGCGCCTGCTCTCGTCAGATCGCAGACTGCTACCCAGCTTAGGGCCCGGTAAGTACTGGCATGTGAGACTGGCTGGGAATCCCGGTTGCCGTTGACATCTTGCTCTATTGCTGCCTTCCGCTCCGATTCCGAAAAGAATTTATTGATGCTTAAATCCACAGTATACAAGGTGTGAAGCTGTCGACGGCCATCCTAAGCTTAATGCGCCTGCTCTCGTCAGATCGCAGACTGGTACAGATCTTAGGGCCCAGTAAGTACCGGCATGGGACACTGGCTGGGAATCCCGACTGTCGTTGACATTTTGCTCTGTTGCCGCCTTCCGTTCCGGTTCCGGTTCCGTTTCCGATTCCGAAAAGGATTTATTGATGCTTAAATGCACAGTATACAAAGTGTGAAGCTGTCAACGGCCATCCTAAGCTGAACACGCCTGCTCTCATCAGATCGCAGACTGCTACCAAGCTTAGGGCCTGGTAAGTACCAGCATGGGAGACTGGCTGGGAATCCCGGGTGCAGATGACATTTTAATCTGTCGCCGCTTTCCACTCCGATTCGGAAAAGGATTTATTGATGCTTAAATGCACAGTATAAAGGGAGTGAAGCTGTCAACGGCCATCCTAAGCTGAACGCACCTGCTCTCGTCAGATCGCAGACTGCTACCCAGCTTAGGGCCCGGTAAGTACCAGCATGGGAGACTGGCTGGGAATCCCAGGTGTTGTTGACATTTTGCTCTGTAGCCGCCTTCCGCTCCGATTCCGAAAAGGATTTATTGATGCTTAAATCCACAGTATACAGGGTGTGAAGCCGTCTACGGCTATCCTAAGCAGAATGTGCCTGTTCTTGTCAGATCGCAGACTGCTGCCCGGCAAGTACGGGCATGGGAGACTGGCTGGGAATCCCGGGTGCCGTTAACATTTTGCTCTATTGCTGCCTTCCGCTCCGATTCCGAAAATAATTTATTGATGCTTAAATCCACAGTATACAAGGTGTGAAGCTGTCGACGGCCATCCTAAGCTTAACACGCCTGCTCTCGTCAGATCGCAGACTGGTACAGATCTTAGGGCCCGGTAAGTACCGGCATGGGACACTGGCTGGGAATCCCGTCTGCCGTTGACATTTTGCTCTGTTGCCGCCTTCCATTCCGATTCCGAAAAGGATTTATTGATGCTTAAATGCACAGTATAAAGGTCGAGAAGCTGTCAACGGCCATCCTAAGCTGAACGCGCCTGCTCTCGTCAGATCGCAGACTGCTACCCAGCTTAGGGCCCGGTAAGTACCAGCATGGGAGACTGGCTGGGAATCCCAGGTGTCGTTGACATTTTACTCTGTTGCCGCCTTCTGCTCCGATTCCGAAAAGGATTTATTTATGCTTAAATCCACAGTATACAGAGTTTGAAGCGGTCTACGGCCATCCTAAGCTGAATGCTCCTGTTCTCGTCAGATCGCAGACTGCTACCCAGCTTCGGGCCTGGTAAATACCAGTATGGGAGACTGGCTGGGAATCCCGGGTGCAGTTGACATTTTACTCTGTTTCTGCTCCGATTCCGAAAATTATTTATTGATGCTTAAATCCACAGTATACAAAGTGTGAAGCTGTCAACGGCCATCCTAAGCTGAACGCGCCTGCTCTCGTCAGATCGCAGACTGCTACCCAGCTTAGGGCCTGGTAAGTACCAGCATGGGAGATTGGCTGGGAATCCCGGGTGCAGTTGACATTTTAATCTGTTGCCGACTTCTGCTCCGATTCGGAAAAGGATTTATTGATGCTTAAATGCACAGTATAAAGTGCATAAAGCTGTCATCGGCCATCCTAAGCTGAACGCGCCTGCTCTCGTCAGATCGCAGACTGCTACCCAGCTTAGGGCCCGGTAAGTACCAGCATGGGAGACTGGCTGGGAATCTCAGGTGTTGTTGACATTTTGCTCTGTAGCTCTGTAGACATTTTGCTCCGATTTCGAAAAGGATTTATTGATGCTTAAATCCACAGTATCCACAGTATACAGGGTGTGAAGCCGTCTACGGCTATCCTAAGCTAAATGCGCCTGTTCTTGTCAGATCGCAGACTGCTGCCCGGCAAGTACAGGCATGGGAGACTGGCTGGCAATCCAAGGTGCTATTGACATTTTGCTCTGTTGCCGCCTTCCTCTCCGATTAAAAAAAATATTTATTGATGCTGAAATCCACAGTATACAAAGCGTGAAGATGTCAACGGCCATCCTAAGCTGAAGGCGCCTGCTCTCGTCAGATCGCAGACTGCTACGCAGCTTAGGGCCCAGTAAGTACCGGCATGGGAGACTGGCTGGGAATCCCGGGTGCAGTTGACATTTTGCTCTGTTTCTGCTCCGATTCCGAAAATTATTTATTGATGCTTAAATCCACAGTATACAAAGTGTGAAGCTGTCAACGGCCATCCTAAGCCTGAACGTGCCTGCTCTCCTCAGATCGCAGACTGCTGCCCAGCAGATACCGGCATGGGAGACTGGCTGGCAATCCAAGGTGCCATTGACATTTTGCTCTGTTGCCGCCTTCCTCTCCGATTAATAAAAATATTTATTGATGCTTAAATCCACAATATACAACTCATAAAGATGTCAACGGCCATCCTAAGCTGAACGCGCCTGCTCTCGTCAGATCGCAGACTGCTACCCAGCTTAGGGCCTAGTAAGTACCGGCATGGGAGACTGGCTGGGAATCCCGGGTGCAGTTGACATTTTGCTCTGTTGCCGCCTTCTGTTCCGATTCCGAAAAGGATTTATTGATGCTTAAATGCACAGTATAAAAAACACGAAGCTGTCAAAGGCCATCCTAAGCTGAACGCGCCTGCTCTCGTCAGATCGCAGACTGCTACCCAGCTTAGGGCCTGGTAAGTACCAGCATGGGAGACTGGCTGGGAATCCCGGGTGCAGTTGACATTTTAATCTGTTGCCGCCTTCCGCTCCGATTCGGAAAAGGATTTATTGATGCTTAAATCCACAGTATACAAAGTGTGAAGCTGTCAACAGCCATCCTAGGCTGAACGCGCCTGCTCTCGTCAGATCGCAGACTGCTACCCAACTCAGGGCCTGGTAAGTACCAGCATGGGAGACTGGCTGGAATCCCGGGTGCAGTTGACATTTTAATCTGTTGCCGCCTTCCGCTCCGATTCGGAAAAGGATTTATTGATGCTTAAATCCACAATATACAGCGTGTGAAGCTGTCAATGGCCATCCTAAGCCTGAACGAGCCTGCTCTCCTCAGATCGCAGACTGCTGCCCGGCAGATACAGGCATGGGAGACTGGCTGGCAATCCAAGGTGCCTTTGACATTTTGCTCTGTTGCCGCCTTCCTCTCCGATTAATAAAAATATTTATTGATGCTTAAATCCACAATATACAAGGCGTGAAGATGTCAATGGCCATCCTAAGCTGAACGCGCCTGCTCTCGTCAGATCGCAGACTGCTACCCAGCTTAGGGCCCGGTAAGTACCAGCATGGGAGACTGGCTGGGAATCCCGGGTGCAGTTGACATTTTGCTCTGTTTCTGCTCCGATTCCGAAAATTATTTATTGATGCTTAAATCCACAGCATACAAAGTGTGAAGCTGTCAACGGCCATCCTAAGCCTGAACGTGCCTGCTCTCCTCAGATCGCAGACTGCTGCCCGGCAGATACCGGCATGGGAGACTGGCTGGCAATCCAAGGTGCCATTGACATTTTGCTCTGTTGCCGCCTTCCTCTCCGATTAATAAAAATATTTATTGATGCTTAAATCCACAATATACAACGCATAAAGATGTCAACGGCCATCCTAAGCTGAACGCGCCTGCTCTCGTCAGATCGCAGACTGCTACCCAGCTTAGGGCCTAGAAAGTACCGGCATGGGAGACTGGCTGGGAATCCCGGGTGCAGTTGACATTTTGCTCTGTTGCCGCCTTCTGTTCCGATTCCGAAAAGGATTTATTGATGATTAAATGCACAGTATAAAAAACACGAAGCTGTCAAAGGCCATCCTAAGCTGAACGCGCCTGCTCTCGTCAGATCGCAGACTGGTACAGATCTTAGGGTCCGGTAAGTACCGGCATGGGACACTGGCTGGGAATCCCGGCTGCCGTTGACATTTTGCTCTGTTGCCGCCTTCCGTTCCGATTCCGAAAAGGATTTATTGATGCTTAAATGCACAGTATAAAAAACACGAAGCTGTCAAAGGCCATCCTAAGCTGAACGCGCCTGCTCTCGTCAGATCACAGACTGCTACCCAGCTTAGGGCCTGGTAAGTACCAGCATGGAAGACTGGCTGGGAATCCCAAGTGTCGTTGACATTTTGCTCTGTTGCCGCCTTCCGCTCCGATTCCGAAAAGGATTTATTGATGCTTAAATCCACAGTAAACAGGGTGTGAAGATGTCTACGGCCATCCTAAGCTGAATGCACCTGTTCTCGTCAAATCGCAGACTGCTACCCAGCTTCGGGCCTCGTAAGTACCAGCTTGGGAGACTGGCTGGGAATCCCGTGTGCAGTTTACATTTTGCTCTGTTTCTGTTCCGATTCCGAAAATTATTTATTGATTCTTAAATCCACAGTATACAAAGTGTGAAGCTGTCAACCACCATCCTAAGCTGAATGCGCCTGCTCTCGCCAGAACGCAGACTGCTACCCAGCTTAGGGCCTGGTAAGTACCAGCATGGGAGACTGGCTGGGAATCCCGGGTGCAGTTGACATTTTAATCTGTTGCCGCCTTCCGCTCCGATTCGGAAAATGATTTATTGATGCTTTAATCCACAATATACAGGGTGTGAAGCTGTCAACGGCCATCCTAAGCCTGAACGTGCCTGCTCTCCTCAGATCGCAGACCGCTGCCCGGCAGATACCGGCATGGGAGACTGGCTGGCAATCCAAGGTGCCATTGACATTTTGCTCTGTTGCCGCCTTCCTCTCCGATTAATAAAAATATTTATTGATGCTTAAATCCACAATATACAACGCGTAAAGATGTCAACGGCCATCCTAAGCTGAACGCGCCTGCTCTCGTTAGATCGCAGATTGCTACCCAGCTTAGGGCCTGGTAAGTACCAGCATGGGAGACTGGCTGGGAATCCCGTGTGCAGTTGACATTTTGCTCTGTTGCCGCCTTCTGTTCCGATTCCGAAAAGGATTTATTGATGCTTAAATGCAGAGTATAAAAAGCTTGAAGCTGTCAATGGCCATCCTAAGCTGAACGCGCCTGCTCTCGTCAGATCGCAGACTGCTACCCAGCTTAGGGCCCGGTAAGTACTGGCATGTGAGACTGGCTGGGAATCCCGGTTGCCGTTGACATCTTGCTCTATTGCTGCCTTCCGCTCCGATTCCGAAAAGAATTTATTGATGCTTAAATCCACAGTATACAAGGTGTGAAGCTGTCGACGGCCATCCTAAGCTTAACGCGCCTGCTCTCGTCAGATCGCAGACTGGTACAGATCTTAGGGCCCAGTAAGTACCGGCATGGGACACTGGCTGGGAATCCCGACTGTCGTTGACATTTTGCTCTGTTGCCGCCTTCCGATCCGGTTCCGGTTCCGGTTCCGATTCCGAAAAGGATTTATTGATGCTTAAATGCACAGTATACAAAGTGTGAAGCTGTCAACGGCCATCCTAAGCTGAACGCGCCTGCTCTCATCAGATCGCAGACTGCTACCAAGCTTAGGGCCTGGTAAGTACCAGCATGGGAGACTGGCTGGGAATCCCGGGTGCAGATGACATTTTAATCCGTCGCCGCTTTCCACTCCGATTCGGAAAAGGATTTATTGATGCTTAAATGCACAGTATAAAGGGAGTGAAGCTGTCAACGGCCATCCTAAGCTGAACGCACCTGCTCTCGTCAGATCGCAGACTGCTACCCAGCTTAGGGCCCGGTAAGTACCAGCATGGGAGACTGGCTGGGAATCCCAGGTGTTGTTGACATTTTGCTCTGTAGCCGCCTTCCGCTCCGATTCCGAAAAGGATTTATTGATGCTTAAATCCACAGTATACAGGGTGTGAAGCCGTCTACGGCTATCCTAAGCAGAATGTGCCTGTTCTTGTCAGATCGCAGACTGCTGCCCGGCAAGTACGGGCATGGGAGACTGGCTGGGAATCCCGGGTGCCGTTAACATTTTGCTCTATTGCTGCCTTCCGCTCCGATTCCGAAAATAATTTATTGATGCTTAAATCCACAGTATACAAGGTGTGAAGCTGTCGACGGCCATCCTAAGCTTAACACGCCTGCTCTCGTCAGATCGCAGACTGGTACAGATCTTAGGGCCCGGTAAGTACCGGCATGGGACACTGGCTGGGAATCCCGTCTGCCGTTGACATTTTGCTCTGTTGCCGCCTTCCATTCCGATTCCGAAAAGGATTTATTGATGCTTAAATGCACAGTATAAAGGTCGAGAAGCTGTCAACGGCCATCCTAAGCTGAACGCGCCTGCTCTCGTCAGATCGCAGACTGCTACCCAGCTTAGGGCCCGGTAAGTACCAGCATGGGAGACTGGCTGGGAATCCCAGGTGTCGTTGACATTTTACTCTGTTGCCGCCTTCTGCTCCGATTCCGAAAAGGATTTATTTATGCTTAAATCCACAGTATACAGAGTTTGAAGCGGTCTACGGCCATCCTAAGCTGAATGCTCCTGTTCTCGTCAGATCGCAGACTGCTACCCAGCTTCGGGCCTGGTAAATACCAGTATGGGAGACTGGCTGGGAATCCCGGGTGCAGTTGACATTTTACTCTGTTTCTGCTCCGATTCCGAAAATTATTTATTGATGCTTAAATCCACAGTATACAAAGTGTGAAGCTGTCAACGGCCATCCTAAGCTGAACGCGCCTGCTCTCGTCAGATCGCAGACTGCTACCCAGCTTAGGGCCTGGTAAGTACCAGCATGGGAGATTGGCTGGGAATCCCGGGTGCAGTTGACATTTTAATCTGTTGCCGACTTCTGCTCCGATTCGGAAAAGGATTTATTGATGCTTAAATGCACAGTATAAAGTGCATAAAGCTGTCATCGGCCATCCTAAGCTGAACGCGCCTGCTCTCGTCAGATCGCAGACTGCTACCCAGCTTAGGGGCCGGTAAGTACCAGCATGGGAGACTGGCTGGGAATCTCAGGTGTTGTTGACATTTTGCTCTGTAGCTCTGTAGACATTTTGCTCCGATTTCGAAAAGGATTTATTGATGCTTAAATCCACAGTATCCACAGTATACAGGGTGTGAAGCCGTCTACGGCTATCCTAAGCTAAATGCGCCTGTTCTTGTCAGATCGCAGACTGCTGCCCGGCAAGTACAGGCATGGGAGACTGGCTGGCAATCCAAGGTGCTATTGACATTTTGCTCTGTTGCCGCCTTCCTCTCCGATTAAAAAAAATATTTATTGATGCTGAAATCCACAGTATACAAAGCGTGAAGATGTCAACGGCCATCCTAAGCTGAAGGCGCCTGCTCTCGTCAGATCGCAGACTGCTACGCAGCTTAGGGCCCAGTAAGTACCGGCATGGGAGACTGGCTGGGAATCCCGGGTGCAGTTGACATTTTGCTCTGTTTCTGCTCCGATTCCGAAAATTATTTATTGATGCTTAAATCCACAGTATACAAAGTGTGAAGCTGTCAACGGCCATCCTAAGCCTGAACGTGCCTGCTCTCCTCAGATCGCAGACTGCTGCCCAGCAGATACCGGCATGGGAGACTGGCTGGCAATCCAAGGTGCCATTGACATTTTGCTCTGTTGCCGCCTTCCTCTCCGATTAATAAAAATATTTATTGATGCTTAAATCCACAATATACAACTCATAAAGATGTCAACGGCCATCCTAAGCTGAACGCGCCTGCTCTCGTCAGATCGCAGACTGCTACCCAGCTTAGGGCCTAGTAAGTACCGGCATGGGAGACTGGCTGGGAATCCCGGGTGCAGTTGACATTTTGCTCTGTTGCCGCCTTCTGTTCCGATTCCGAAAAGGATTTATTGATGCTTAAATGCACAGTATAAAAAACACGAAGCTGTCAAAGGCCATCCTAAGCTGAACGCGCCTGCTCTCGTCAGATCGCAGACTGCTACCCAGCTTAGGGCCTGGTAAGTACCAGCATGGGAGACTGGCTGGGAATCCCGGGTGCAGTTGACATTTTAATCTGTTGCCGCCTTCCGCTCCGATTCGGAAAAGGATTTATTGATGCTTAAATCCACAGTATACAAAGTGTGAAGCTGTCAACAGCCATCCTAGGCTGAACGCGCCTGCTCTCGTCA